>NW_027223327.1:3503652-4003990 GCF_030449975.1 Polyergus mexicanus | reverse complement strand
AAGCAGTGGTATCAACGCAGAGTACTATGGAGGATCAACCCCGCTCTGAACGGTCTTCTGGCATTGATGATGACATTGTGCATGCCTTAGTGGAAAGAAACCCAAGGATTACAACTGAGGATATTGCTGAGAGGCTGAACATCGATAATTCAACCGCTTTTCGTCATTTAAAAAAGCTTGGATACATTTCCAAGCTTGATACGTGGGTGCCGCATCTCCTGACTGAAAGGAATAAGCTGCAGGAAAACTGCAGGAGTTGCAATGGGAAATTCTGCAGCACCCGCCATATTCTCCAGATATTGCGCCTTCAGATTTTTATTTGTTCCGGTCTTTGCGGAATAGTTTAAATGGCAAGAATCTCAATTCCGAGGAAGCTGTCGAAAAGCACCTTACAAACTTTTTTCAAGAAAAACCAAGTTCTTTCTTCAAAAATGGATTCGACAAGCTTATAGATCGTTGGGAAACCATTGTAGAAAAGAATGGAGACTATATAATTGATTAATAAAAGTGTTATCTCTAAAATATAATCTATTGAAGTTTATATTTAAATCGGGCACGAACTTATGCAATCACCCAATATATATATTTTCTATAAATAATTATATTTTGTGTCTCCACATTTGCGGGATCTATTGTATTCTCTTTCTCTCATTCGTTGCAATGCGATCCTAGGCTCTCAGTTTTGCCAAGCCTAAGGTTAACCAGCGTATCTTGGCACTAGCGATTTTGCACGCCTCAGCGCGTCCCGATATAAATCAAGCAAAAAGAACAGGCGCACCTACCCGCGCACAGCCTCCGGCCTTCCCGGACCGCGTTTTTCACCCCACGCCGCTCCCGCCACCCATTTCCGCTCTCGCTCTTTTACCTTTTACATTTTCCTATATCTCTGTCTCTCGCGAACGATTTTATTTATCATTTCGCCGCATTGAAAATATTTATGTATTATGAGCAATTGCACACACGAGCGACCGTAAAAGGCAACGCAACGCAAATGACGTGATTATCCGCATTCGCAAGATGGAGGATGGGGATGATAATTATATCGCTTTGCGTTTATCTGGTGAGGCTCCTCGCGAAATTTATGGAGCGATTTCAAGCCAAGCGTATATATACGTTTTATCAACATATTTCACGTGTTGAAAACATATTACCAAAGTGAATAATTTTGCTATCGATTAAACATTAATTGATGCTACGGTTCGTAATTTACGCGGATTTTCTATTGGATAGGTAACTTTCACGTCGCCAGACACGGCGAAATTTTCAAAATATCGATGGTAATTTCGGATTTTACGAGCCACAGGCGAGCCGTTTGGACTTCGGTCGGCCGGACGTGTATAACCGCGTTGAATCAACGTCGAGTGTCGTTTAAAAATTGATCACCAGTTTTAAATCGGTACCAATGGGTCGAATGTATCATCGATATGAAAACGGGCGCAACGCGGTACGAAATTATTAATCGCCGACGCTTTCGCTTCCGTAAAAGACTAAAAGGAACCTTACTGCAAATCATTATTTTAAAATAATGTAATAGAATTAAAGTATAAAATATATCCAAAATAAATAAAAAATAATTTAATTTAATAATTAAAAATTTTATATAAAAATGGAGGGGGAGGAGATATACGAGCTAAAAAATAAATACTTTTAGAATCGCATCTAAAATTATATGCGTGATAAGAAAATCATTAATTATGCAGAAAATAATTAATTATGTAGGAGTTTCTCAATGGCATTAAATGAGAAATTACGAATGATTAAGTAAAAACTTAATCTTTGTTTGTCGCATTAAAATCAACATCAATGTGAAACAGATTTCAGCCGCGTGTTAATTTCGGATAATTAAACATTCAACAACGGACTTTAACATGCTGAAATACCATATAAACGGTAATTCATAATTATTATTTACTATTTTAATCAACTTCCAAATACGCCAATTCCACGCAGCCACCGCTTCGTGCCTTTAATCGGCTATAAAGGGACTAACGACGTCTCGGCTAAACCCGTTTTTCACCGTTGACTCTTGCCACCAACGTCGTCTCAGATATCGATACCGCGCTCGTGCCTCGAATAAGATTCGCGAGATGGTTTGGAAGATTAAGTAATTCGTTGCACATGCCGCTGTAATAATGTACACTATAAATATCGAGAATTCTCTTAATATCTTGGCGCTTTGACGATGTCATAATAGAAGATGCAAACTTTAATTCCAAGCAAGATTTGACTCTTGAGAATTATAATCTCTCGCGTTCGTATTATTATTATCCGTTCCGTTGAACGTTACCCTAATGAATACTTATATAAGTATTTGAGTAGATCTCCATAAGGGGGTAGAAATCCATAAGCGCAACACACGATAAATTTGGATTAAATCTGTCAACGGTCTGATTATTTCAAGCAAGTTTGTTATCAATACTAATTGTAAGACCATCTCTTTAATGGATGTCAAATATTGATTACATTGGTAATCAACGCTCGGTACACTTTGGTACAAATTTGATGTCGGTGCGTTTGTACATACGTGAAGTCTAATACACGTCGGTAAACATCGTCGGCGAATATCGTTGATGAACTATACACACATATATTTGAAATGCACCCCCCCCCTCCCTCTTAACTATTCGTAATTAAAATCCGCAAACCGTTTCTGAACAATATTTGTAGGCTTGCAACAGATTATAGCTTCGGTGATGAAAGTAAGTGCACAAGCGGATACATCATAAGAAGTAATGAGTTTACGTCCAATCGCAAAGCCGAGACGAATACCGCGACTTTATCTCTATCGCGACAAAACCACTCTGTCGGAGACAAAGAAGTATCCTCCGCTCTGAATGACTATATTCTACGCGGATTACCACGTTTTCTGGTATCACTAGGTAGACGAAGAGCCACTGGTAACAAATGGCACTTTTCTTCTACGACAAAGTACATTTCTGTAAATTGAACGCTAAATCTCTCGCCACTAAAGCGAGAGGATATTCTCAAAGAAGTATTTTTTCCACCTTTAAGAAAACACGCTTTAACGCATTGTAAAGTACATTTAAGTTGATGCAAGTAATAACGACTCGGCTCGTTATAATAGAATTATCTTAAAATCTTTTAATATAATTAATCTATAAATAAGAAAAACAGTGAGAAATGTATATAAAAAAACATATATCACTATTTTTCTTTTTTTTACGAGAGAAGAAATATTATACAATGCATATGAAACAAAAGTTTTCGCAGATTGTTGAAGATATTAATTTTATTATTTTACGCTATGCTATCATCTACACTTATTCTTCATAATCTCGGCTTTTAAAGGTGCATCGGTATAATTTAAAAGCCCATGAGACGCCTCCGCGCTCTCGAGTGCACTATACCATTTCGCATTAACCTAAAAAGGGTTTCCTACAGCTCAATGGTAAGTCCCGGCACTTACTTGCGAACTTACTTGAGCTATATCGTTGCACGGTCAGCGTCGCGATAAAGGAGTTGCGCTCCTCCTCGATCCTCAATATGGATCGCATGGCGCTGCTTCTTTCGCTTTAGAGTTTCGTCGGTGTATTTCTGCTCCTTCTCTCCTCTTTTTTCCCCCCTTTTTTTTTCACTTTTGCCTTTTTTATTTCCGCGCAATGCGGCGCGCATTGCACGGTTTTTACGAGGAAGCTATTTTGCTATCTGGAAAGAGACAGTTTCGTGTTCGCATGCGAGAGCAATCGCGCATCAATCTACCGGGCTTTTGTGTGTCGAAACGTATATACGCGTCGCGCTCATCTGTCTACGCTGTCCTGCAGCCCCGAAACTATAAAAATACCATTCGCGCAGATCAACCATTGTGTTGTCCCCCGTGCCAGAATGGAAAACCGAGCGGTATGCCTGCGAAATGATATATTCAACGGTCAGTATGCGTTGTTCCCTGTTTGCAATCGCTGCCTATAACGCGAATATATTTATTCCACGGGGATCGTCTGTCTCGGAGAAAGTTAAACTTGAAGAGATAAACTTTTGCAAAAATTTACTTTACTGTCAAAGACATTAATGGAACTAACAGAGATGAGGGAGCTATTATGACAGAGAACGATACGCTACGACGCCGCTTCGACGAATGAAACGTCCGCTTATAGGATGTCTAGGAAGTGATATTAATTGCATCGAACTACCGCGCGGCAGGTACTACAACAGCTTTGACAGTCGGCCGCGAGCGATTAAAGCAAATCTCCCTCTCCGTTACGTCGTATATAATTAACCGTTTTCCCGGGTGCGCGGCCTGTCAACATTTCCCTTTAATTGCGCTATCGCGAGAGATGAAATTACGTACGCCTCCGCCCGCGGGATATTTGATTTTGCGGACGCAAAACCCACGCTCTCGCGTCCGCACCGCGCTGATTTCTTCTCTCGTGTCGCGGATTATTATCGACTTCGCTAGTAACGACTCGGTGTGTGGCGCGATTGCGCGCACGTGTGTTCCTTCAAATCGCATTTTACGCTCACGACTTAAATGCATTCCGACATATCCACTCGTTACCGTCACGCGCGTCTGCGATTCAAGTAGGTCGCGATATAAAGATTTCCTTCTTTCGCGCTTGATTACATAGCGCGTTTGAGAAATGACGTTTGGCGTGTGCTAGAAAATTTATCACTAAAGATTTTAGAAACTTTATTTAACGGCACAGGATAAAAACAAAGTTTCATTCACGAATGCAAGAATATTTTAGCGTACAAAGAGTTTAACGATTGGTAGGAAGTATTGGAATATCTATGTGTTTAGTGCATCGTGTTTCAAGCGTGCTGGAATCATCGCAATAATTTTCCAAATATTTGGAAAGAAGAATGTATAAGAAGCATGTTAATTAATTTATACGCATCTTTCGTTACCTTCTGATAAGTATTCATAGAAAGCGTATGCACGCAGGTTCAATGGATTAAATATTCAGAAGTATAAAATAAATTAACGGGGAACAACCTAACAACCTGCTTCGAATTATAACTAGAGTCTGAGTCTTTGCGAAGGGATGATACTTGCATAATCCATAAAGGATCGTAAACTACTTTTACGACTTGAGAAAAAAAGACCCTACAACGCGAGGGCAACGTAAAGGCATTTACCTTCCATCGAAATCTCGTCGTTTTTAAACTATGATTTCTTTATCGTCAATTTGGGACGATCTTTGACTCTTTAATCTCATTTGGGAACTATTGGGTAATTTTCGTTTTCGGGGTCGACGTCGATAGTATCATAAGTATCGGCGGATTACTTCTTTCCAAGCCTCGTTACGAGAACGGAACTGACGATTGTAAGAAAAGAAAACGGAATCTTCTTGTTCCATGGCATTTGATCCGATCGTAGTTGTCGCTGCGAAAAACAAGACGCGGTCGTATAATTACTTTCGAAGACGGAGTAAAATTTACAATGACGATGCATCCAGACGGAAAGTTTCGTTTAACGATTATTCTTTGACTAGCGCGAAGAAACTTTCGCGAAGAGACTTTCGCACATCTTTGCGACGACGACTATTGCGTTTGCGCATATCTTTGCATTAATTCTGCGCGACGAAATTTTCCTTCCACATCATTAAGATAGAAGTAAATAATATCTTTCGTCTGTGGACCACTCCTTTTAGATAATTCAACGCCCGATGCCCGTTGCAGATGCTCGCGCGTTGGTGCGAATAATGTTCGTTCAACGTATAAAATTCGAGGAGATAACACAGGCTGGAAATCTTGTAAAATATTTTACGCAACCAAGAATCTTTCTCTCTCTTCTTTACTTGGGAGAATACTCACCTGTGGCAATGAGTATGCCGTTATGCGTGCCAGACAATCTTCCATATCTCCTGTCGAAAGAAGCTTCGATGATTTCGGCAACATATAGTAAGTAACTTTCTTTTTAATAATATGAAAATTTTAAATTATATAAATTTCGCAATAAAACAAATTTGTTTTCATAAATTTTTGGTTTATGGTACATTAAAAGCTCTTCGAAATTGGAAAGACTGAATGTTTATTTTTTGTTAACGGAAGCTAATAGCGATTAGCTGCTAAATTATCAATCTGTCATCGTTGACATTATTCAGTAAATGATTCCAATATCATTCGAGATGCGTATTTAAATCTTTACGATCGGCGGCAAATCGCCGCGATGGAGGACAACAACGTTACTCTCTCGATACGATATATCGTGTTGTATGTAAATAAAAAAAGTTACATACCCCACGAGAGAGGGAATTTAAAGCCACGGCTGACTCCGCTAGTAAATAGCGATGCAATTTGCCTCGTGTATCGTCGGCCATTGAAACGAGCGACACGTGATGGTAAGTCACGCTTACATAAGTTCGATAACGGTAATTAACTTGTCTGTTTTTAACGATGTCGGGATATCGAACCGCACATATGGCGATCGTGCGGCGCGCGACGTATGTCGCTTAAAAATCTCGTCGCGCGCATCCACGCTCGTATATATCTCTACGGAAAAATATGCTCGTATATATTCTCGTCACGCGGGATCGTCGAATTTTTCGCGACGACTGTTTTATAACGCCGTCCGCGCGATATAAATCTAATTTTCACGCCGTTCTCCAAGTACCGGGCGAAAGTACAAAATATATAATCGTACCCGTTATGTAGCTGTGCGTTTAACGCGCGCTAGCATAATGGAATCGCAGGTTGCGTCCGAAAATCGAGGGCTGCGATTAAAATAATCTAGCAACGCTTCGCTAATAAAAGAGAAAAATAAATAACAAGTATATTTTAAGAGAGTCGGAACCGACATTCGTAATCAGCAGGATTAAGACCAGTTCCGCGCCAATATTTAAGCGCTAATCTAATTAGCGGTCGACGTTGCTACGGTAGCGAGCGTATCGTCTCGAGTACCTTTTTTGATTCGTCATGACGGACGGTTTATGCGGATAAAGAAGTAATACCATCGTCGCCGGATATTTCTGCCATTTACTTGCATCATTCGGGCCCACAATTTCAATCTTTAAGCGGCTTTAAATCGCGCAGTCGGGCAAAGATGTCGGGATACATTCGAGATACTTTGGCATACTTGTGTATGTACGTATGTTGCCGACAAAATTGCCACCGTGCACGAAATATAGGCGAGAGAGCATCGCGCATTTTCTCTGTTCGCGAATGCTCCCGCGCGATCTCGCACACTGTTTGCAGAAGTTCGTAAACGTTCGTGAGCATTGTTTTCCCCGCAGCAGGATTCTATCTTTATCGTAGCGTGTACTTAAATTTGCAATGGCGCACACGTGTCGCATTTATCGCAGTGGCAATCTCGATTAGCGATAATGAGTTATCTCCTCGATGCACGCTCTACGGACATTTACGAACGTTTATCCCCATCAATTTACACAAGTGTTCTACGACTATAGTTATTTTAGCAGGAAGATTAATATTATAGATGTAGAATATTTTTTATTCCTTTAAAAATAATAGTAAATTTTTCATTTTTTATGGTATTATATTTTTTGTTTCATCTTTTCTCTCCTTTCAGTGCACAAAACTTAAACAGAATCAAATCTTAGTCCGAAACTGTAGTTGCGATATAAATTTTCTCGAATTCTAACAATTTATAATTATCGCTAAATGATTCTGAAATTAATTATATTTAATTAACATTGTGTGTATGCACAGGAACATTAAGGTTTAATTGCTTACGCGCTGTCTCTTACACGCGCGTGTAATTAAGTCACTAGTTTACAACTGCTGAAATATTCGTAGCAAATGCGACGAATTGCAAACGATTGAATAATTCCTAAGCAGCAGGTGGCGAATAATGAATTTTTCGAACGCACTGTACATATACTCGCTATATTCAATCAGGGTAAATTTTTTGCAGCGATATATTAAAAATCGCACGGTATGATTAAAATTCAAAGTGATACGCTTCGAGTGAAAGCTGGCCTCTTAATTTTCAGACATAATACCGTGTATATAGAAGATTGTATTCGTTCCGTGAACGTGACTGAGATCTAAATGAAGCGACGACTCGTCTTTATCCGGAAACGACTAAAACATTAATTGCTATATTTTCTGCTAATTGTGTCGTAAATTGTTTGATATTTCGAGAGATAGATACGAAAGATTATATCGTAAAAATTACTTTATAAAAAGTGAATTTAATGACGTTTCGCGTAATCGATAATACAATACATATAACCGAAACAGCAATATATTTATAATAATTTATTATTAAGCCCAAAAGTTTTGAATCAATCTAGAAATTATGTCAAAAAAAGTTTTGAAGGGAAACAAAGTGTCTAAAGTTCTTCAAAACAATTTGGTCTTGCGTCAGTTGCCTCGCTGACGAAAGATAGAACATGCCGAGCGTCCAATTATACGTCTGATTTCAAGCAATTGCGGCGAGTGTCCTCGCGCGGAATTAATTGTGCATGTGCGACGATGAAACGAAAGACGCGCTAATTAAGAGAAACGTGCGCGAAACACGGGTAAACGAATAGAAGCTGGATGCAATCGCGACGACGCTCAACAACAAATAGGATACACCAGTCTCAGTCGTCTGATGACGATATTTTAAATGGACGATATTTTAAGTGTTCGTCGTGCGTCTATCTGCGCTGATAACATCCGGGGATCATCGATTAGGCCCGCTACATTTCCTACGATCCGTTATCGCGCGCCCTATCCCGACACGAATTCAGACAATCATTCACTCGCGTTATCTCTGCGTTCCTGCGCCTCTCGCATTATGTACAGTTATTCGCGCGTCTATGCACGCACGATCTCCCTTCGTTCTCGTGATAAATATCCGCGCGCCGCAACGATCGCCGCGAATTCCTCCGAGGTGGAACGTCATTTTTGCGTTAGCGAGGCTCTCTTGCTAGCGAGTCTCGAATTCGCGTCTTCCTGCCCGCAGCCACCGGACCGCAATCCATCACCCGCGTTCGTTACTCGCGAAACCCATCTGCAATTATTCATTGCGTTTACGCCTATGATTCCATCGTCTCTTGTCGATTCACACACACCGATGTATTATATACCTGCAGCAATTTGGCATTCGTTCATTAATACATTCATATCCATTATATTAAATTAATGCTATCATTATCGGATAAACTTTATTCATGAATATCGAAAAGGACGGGTTAAAAATTGATCGGGTAAATCGATTAGAAAATTTATTATTTAATATATTAATTAGTTTCAACGTACTATAATGAATTTGAATTATCACAGTATCATCTGGATCCTCTACGCTGGAGTTTTCTCATTATTTTCCGGCGCCTTTTACACCTCGCGCACATTTTCTACGCATTGTTATGAACTTTTCCCCAAATCGTATCACCGGCCGCCTTATTATTGCGTGGTTTTAATTATATTCGCGGAGCCGCTTATAGCGGGAGAGAAAGATTTTCACGTTCTCCGCTTCTTCTCTGTGGGAGATGAAATTTCCGCGGGCAAACGTGTGAAATTTTCCGAGTCGGATATTATTTCAATGAAATTTTAAGACCATTGCGGAGCTGTTTTAAAAGTTTTGTAGGCCCTGAGTGTTCTCGCTTTTAAAGTTTCCACCTCTATACACATTCATCATTATATCAAACATATTAAAACGCATCCATCCATTTTACATCAAATACAATCATTTCTTATAAAAAATCCGAAAAAGATTTTAATCTTCATAGTGAAATTATTTGAAAACTTTAATATTTATTCAATTCTTTATAATTTCCCTCGAGATATACCTCGGTTATCAACACATAAGATGTATTTACTTAAATTCATAATTGTGCCTTTTTATTAGTTTCATATTTTTAATAAAAAAATTAATTAACATTTGTTATTTTCGAGCTCATAATTCTATTCATAAATTCGTGATTTCGTATAAAGATGCTGCGGGGAGACAAACTGGATCAAAATACGCGCGTTTTAACGAACGGATGTATTCAGAGAACCCCTGGTTTAAGCAAAGGAAAAAAAGGAAACATTCCATTGAGTTATTCGACCGGCGATCGCCGCTAATAATTTTGAATTCACCAGACGTACGTGCGTACTTTTGCTCAAGCGGTCACCATTAATTCACCATATATTCCGCGTGTCGAGGGGTCAACCTGTTATTTATCATAAAATATGAGGGCTCGTGCCGAGCGGGCCGCGGCTTTTATGTAATGGCGCGTAATAAATTGCATTCAATCTGCCTGGAGTTGCCGTGCAAAAGTATTGGTATGGCCCGAACGTTTTCATTCTGTTCAGAAGATTCGTCTGTCGCCGGTTTTAAGTTGCGCTTGAACGCTTAGACGTTTTTGGAGAGGTTGTCTTGGACCAAGTCACGTCAACAGTTTAATTAAGCCATCCTGACTTAACATTCTCGAATCCGTAATAATTCTCCGTCCGATTGTTCATTCGTAAGAGATTGCGCTTTTTCACGTCGATTTGATCGCGTAATTCAATCGCGCGGGCTTGACAGACGATTATCTCGTCGCGGATGAGAAGCATCTTGACGAGAGGCGACGTATCCGATGAACCTCCCGTGCAACATTATAACTGTGATTCGGCATTATTACCGACGTAATTGGACCTTAAATGACTCGAAACTTTGGATCTTTACGATCCATAAAGGCACGCATCCACCTTGGACGATAAATTGGCGGATGAGCCATTAAGCCGGCCTGGCGATTCTTATGCGTTCCCTATGATGGGCTCTAAAACAAAACAAACCGGAGACTTATGGTGCACAGCATCTCCCGCTAACCGTTACGATCTCCCAAGGTTGTCGTTTCGTAAATTATCGCAGCTACAAATAATCATCGTTAGCCTCCGAGCGCAACCTTTGCAGGGAAAAACATGTAGAAGATGCGTACGATAGGGTCAGGGATAACGACGCAACTCCTGGTCATCTCGACACGAAGATCGTATTATCCATCGTCATTCAATAGTTCTCTTCTTCAACGGAAATTCGATGACTGAAATTCTTGCAAAGAGAAGAAAAAAAAAACAACCGATGAATATCTTATTGAAAGGAGTCAACGCAGTGTCGTCATATTCACCGAAACAGACGTATGCACGAGTCGCGCTTAATTTCGCGGCATAGTATAATCGGTATCGGGTGTACCGAATATTTTTCTCTCCATCTCTCCGATCGTGGTGGTGCGTGGCATTTTCTCCAGCGAGAATTCCGCGATATTAAATTTCTCGGGACGAAAATATGCGACCGTACGATCTCGTTTCTACTGGACCGAGAACATACGGGATGACGATGATTTCTCGTCTTAACTTTGGTGACCGAGAAAAAAATATCGTATAAAAAACATGAAATTCGGTGAATTGACAAAATGCAATTCTTCAAAAAAAAAAATGTTGCGAAACGACAATATTTATGCATCATTTCCCTGATTAATTCTCTCGGAAGATATCGCTACAAATATTACTCGAAATTCATAAATCGCTTTTATTATCTTTTTATTTTCTTTTTGCGAAATTGTATTACTTAAATTACGATAGCAGGCTACTGTTGCGGATAAATAAAACTTCCTCTCTCTCTCTCTCTTTCTTTTTCATTCGCTCTTTAAGATTACGTGATTACGAAAGATCCTCGATGTTGTTTCTGATTCACTCGAAAAGTTGCATCAAGTGAAAGAGAAGAGAACAGCCGCGAGACTCGTTTTCCATCCGTAATTTTGTATTTCTGTTCCATCCGAATCCTCTCGCACGCTCGTTTTCATGAAATAAAGTTCCGATGAGAAACGATAAAATCAGATCGAAGAAATTCGCCTCCGATTAAAGTTGAACGCGCAGTCAATACTCTTTTGACGGATATTCCGGTTTTCATGTCAGTATGCAATACGTGATTCACAAATCAATCTTGAGATTTTGGTTAAAAAAAAAAAAAAAATTTTTTTGATTAAAATAAATTAAAAGAAATTAAAAAGAAATAAAATTAAGATCATGAAATTATGTTAGTAGATCATATAATTACAGATAAGAGTTCATAATACCAACGACATATTGGCGATAAATTAATAACAATAACAACTGTTTCACAACAAACTTCTCGTCGCGAAAAACATTGTTGATACCTCGAGAGTGTTGTATGGAAATTCAGCTGCGAGTGTGAAAAATGAATGTTTGACTGGCGGCGATTTCTTGCGCACGTTCGATGCGTTTTACACGCGAGCGGATGGACAAACGGCCGAACTTACCAATGATTTATCACGCGAGTGTT
This sequence comes from Polyergus mexicanus, assembly GCF_030449975.1. NCBI lineage: Eukaryota > Metazoa > Arthropoda > Insecta > Hymenoptera > Formicidae > Polyergus > Polyergus mexicanus. Next base: position 3,991,818 of record NW_027223327.1, on the reverse strand, counting down.
TGTCGTTTGGATAGCGATGTTATCGATTTCGTTGCAGTATTTGACGAACGCGAGCTGGATGACGTGGAAGCACTTCATTAATGCGCCGAAAAATCTTCTGTGACGTTTGTACGTGCGATGAAAAGTTTACGACGCAAACTTTAAACTAGAAAGAGAGTACGACGGAAAGAGAGAGAGAGAGAGAGAGAGAGAGAGAGAGAGAGAAAGAGATGTAATTTATGAGGACCACGACGGGTGTTGGAGACAGCGATTAATTACGTTCGTACAGAGGCGGCGACGGCGACTGGTATTCGTGTTGCGGGTCTCTTTAAACTAAGGGCCACTTTTGTTTCGCCTATAGTTACTGAAAGCCTCTTGCTCCTTTACCACCGATCAGCCAGATCGTTAGCGAAGAATGAAGATAAAAATTCATTGCGTTGCAAAAATGACGATCGAGATATAACTGAAAGACACTCTCTGAAAATTATTAATGCCAGCTGCACGTTCATTCGTTCCTTGGACCTTTTAACTTTTATTTCTATTAACATGAGTTACTTTTGACCATTTCAGAGTAAAGATCACTATCGCCGCTGTTAGAACCAGACGATATCTTAAAAGTCGGCAATAATCTACATCAGCCATATCGGGTCTCAATGTCAGAAAGGAGGAAAATAACGAGATAACGAGCAAATTCTTTTTCACATTCTTTTTCACAAATGAAAATGATATAAATGAGGAAGTTGATCGAATTTCGAAAAACGAAACTAAATTGTGTAATTTATTATTTTTGGAAAATCTTTTTGCGTCAAATCTATCGTAATAAAAATATCGCTACTGTTCTCGTTAGATTACATTTCAGGCTTCCAATTCTAAAGTTACGGTAAAAGAGGCAAGTAAATCTAGTAACGTTTAACTTTGTAAAGTGAGTTTCTTGACTCGAGACAAGTGCACGATATAAAATCGTAATTATGGTCGAACTCCCGCGGCATTCATTATTAGAAAACTAAGTTACGTCCTACCCGTTTGTCGATCCACAGGAACTTGCTTGGAAGGTACTTGGTAAACGAAGACCCCGATATATATATATATATATATATATATATATATATATATATCGTCCCACGTCGTTAAACGCTCTCGTTTATTCAACTTCCAACTTTCCCGGATATTATTGTACAATACATATAAAATCACTGTCTTCATTAATGATAAAATTAAACGTATTTAATTGAAACGCTACGTCTCTGTACTAAACGTACTGTTTGAGAGAAAACGCTTATGAAACACATCAAGGAAGTAAATTCTTTCAGTCTTGTGACGGACAAAAATTAATATTTGACCAGACGCAATCGCTTCTCTTAACGAAAAAGAGTGAGAGAGGAAAGAAAGGGGGGGAAAAAAAAAGAAGGTATACAAATTTCAGTTAAAATCTTATAAAACTTATTCTGCAGATAAATAAGACAAAATAAATTTAATCCTCTTAAAAGGATCTGTAAAATAAAATCCTTTTCTCTCTGGAACATATTAATATAAATTATAATAAATAATATAAATGTGATATTTATATTATTATTTTAAATAACACGTTCCATGCTTTCCCCGAATTATATGATATTTCGATCAAAGATAAATCGACTTTGAAAACATTCATTTTATATATCGTATACACACTTATCTTTTTAAAATCACGAAATTGATCGTAGTGAGTTGCAGCGGGAGGACGCGTCGGCTCTCGGCCGAATGCATGCATTTATCGTATTCTATCACGCCATCCCGGGATACTGTCATCGTCGAAAGAATTCGTCTCTCATGTGCGACGCGTCATGCGCTGCGAAAAGAAAACGAGCCGAGTTGAAAAGAAAAACGGCTGGCGCGCAATGTACCACAGCATCACACATCCCAGACCATTAGCGACTCGGTGTTGTCTTGATGAAGTTTCATTTCCTGCGAACACCAAGAACCAGGGAGAAAACGGAAAAAAGATAAAGAAAGCTCACGCGAAACATTGAAAGCTTGGATTTTGTGACATTTCACGAGCTCCTTTTAGACGCAAGTACCTCTTGCGCTCTCTATCTTATTGTTATCTGTTTCGATGCAAATATTCTGGTTTGTTTTTCAAATATTCTCGTCGTTATTACTTATATGCGACTGGCGACAGCCAGTTTTATCCAATAATATGTGAAATTTTCAAATTTATAAAAAAATATTCTTTATATAATAATAAGAAAATTACATTTGACTCGTGACACAGGAATCTTATAAACCGTCTTATAAACCGTGAGAAGAATAAACGTGCATTAGCTAATTGTCGCCTGCTTGTGAATTGTGGCACGTTTGGTAATTTAATTGATAATAAGTCCCGCGAGGGGGAATCACATAACACTACGGTGCATTAAAGCAAATTAATGAGTGAGTCCCACGGGAACGATGAGAGCCTCGATTTATTTATCAAAGATATATTCAGGTAATGCGACTGTGACAAGTAAAAATCTGTTAGGCTCATTTTCGCGGCGTGCATTGAACATAAATGTATTCTTGCACACATTCGATGAATAAACGTGAAGGAGGAATTAAAAACGCGCGCAAATTATTCAAAATTTATATTCATTGTCATTTTTCGCAAGTTTTGCGTCGGTATCTCAAATTATCTCGTATATTTTTCTCGCGTTATATTATACAATACAACGTAGGCAAAAAGGAAACATTGCGGATGGATTATTTGATTAAAACTTGCCGAGAAACTTTCACTCGGTTTGATAATTATCGACGTTAACGATGGTAATACGCTGCGTCCAAAAAGGTCTGATATTGTATTCGCGTTACGAAGAATTTCGAGACTTCATCCAAGTTATTATTAATCTCGTTCCTATCGGGCTCCGACATCTGGGCCGCGTTCAAAATTCCAAGACAACGCCTGCTTTTAATTAACGCGTGTACCGCCAGAGTCGGTTTTAATATACACTCCGCTGCATGCGATGCGCACGGAATTGATAGGAGAACGTGAAAATATTTGCTTATCATTGATAAATTTTGATCAGCTAATTTGTGTGAAAAGTATATAATTTTATCCAATATTTAGATTATTAATAGGTAATAAAAAAATTTAATACACATCCAAGTTTGCTTTAGAATAATGTTTTAAGATAATAAATTATAGATATTGTCAAAAAAAAAAAAAAATACGATTTTGATATAACGTAATATTTATTTTAGAATTTATTATTTATTATAGGATTCCGATCTCGTCCAATCTCTTTGCGTCACGTGCTTTGATCTCCCTAAATCTGACACGCGTATAGTCACGCCACGACTATCGCGCACACGCGATCGAATACTTAAGCTATGTCCACATGATCGACCGGTAATTAATTCTTGACCGAAATTATATTTAGCCGCTCCTAGATTATTTATGATACATGGCAGCGGAGTGATATAGCATATCCCTCCTGATTGTTGTTTCATCACATCCTCGGTATCTATATCAAGCAAGGCGTAAAATTAATAGGCACGCTTCTCGTAACGTGATAACAGAATAAATAAAGTGTTTTATGCAAAAAGAATCTTAAACTCTGAGACCCTTCTTGAGCTTAGAATCTCAATCTAAAATGTCGAGTGCGAGGGTACAATAAAGTTCATTTGCATATCACGTGGAAAGCAGGAAAAGTTTGAGAAATATGGTCTCTTATACACATACGCCGTACATTTCCACTGTACAATTAACAATGGCACGCATACCATACGAGCTCGTCGCGACCGTTTGTGCACACGCGAGTATAATAACGGATCGTAATGGTACCGTGGCGGCTGCCGTGACACTGTCTTTTGTCCTTAATCAAGCTTGCAACAACGTCATTGATGACTTAGCGTACCATGCAACACATCGCATAACGCGACCGAAAGTGTTTGCCTGTTATTCGCGGCGACTTCTTGGACCTACCATCGCGGATTTCGTCGTCGCGCTGTCATTTCTGTTGGTCTTGCTTACATATACGGTCGTTTGGGCGAAGTGTGAAACCGGCTTTGTCGTACAAACGGCTTCCAGGAAAAGCGGGAACCTTGTCGTGGTGGTTTACGAGCGTCGTGAAAACCGGCGGCGAGCTATCGTCGCGAATAATCATCACCTCGTGGCAAATTGTCCTGCTACCTTTGTATGTATGCGTTTATTGATTATCATCGAGAAAAGAAATATGATCGAGAATCAATTCTATGAAATACGATTTTAAATTAAAAGCTTAATTGCGTTTTTTGATTTCTTCAAGAATTTTATATCTCAAGATTTCCTTCTTATTTTTATTCTTATTTCTTCGATCAAAGATTAATCTACATATCGATCGAATCCGAGTTGTAGTTATTTTTGAGAATAGAAGAAACTAACAAGGTATCTCGCGGAATTGATATTTCGTCTTTTTCGCGAGATTGCTGAATGCACGCGTTAAATGTGGACAAATGAATTCAATCTCTTGTGGCAGCATATCCTCGACAGCTTGGCATACAAACGTGCCATTACGCAGGACTATTCCAATGGGTGAGTTTCCTGAACTAAACCGCGGCTTTGCGAGCACGACGATTCATCGGCTTCGTCACACATCTTAGCCTCGAGGAGACCCTCTGCCGCATGTTCGTCATTAATGTTGCCGTACCAAAGCGCCGTCATGGTTTGCGGGTGGTCGTTGCAATAACGGGATCGATTCTCTTACTTCTTCTACAGCGCCGCTTGTACTTTACAATTGCCACACTTTTATTTTAATTTTCTAACTAAAAAATCAGAGGTAATACAAATACACATTTGTATATAATTCGCTTAACATTGATATATCTCATATAACATTGTGAAAAAATTTTTTTAGCCTTGTATATGCAAAATAATTTGCATAAAAATATACGAAAAATGTTTTAAGTATACTTTATAATACAATAGTTCTCTTGTATGAGATGTAAGCATGTCAGTATTTTTCGTATCGGTAATACGTCAATTTTCTTTGATATTCTGGTAAACGTTATGCTTGATATAGAATCAAGAATTGAAATATCTCTATAAGGAATAGTTTTGTGTTATACTATATGTCGATTCAACTCAGGTATTCCGGTATTTCCGTAGCATTGATTTGTCTCTTTTCGCCGGTGCAAAGTTGGCGGTAAGGTAGCACGATTCCTTTGATGTCCGAGAGGGCAATCGATTTATTCACCTAGAACATTCAATTATACAAAAGACGACCTTTTGAAAAATCGCGCGGAAGTTTAAGCGCGTAAATTTTCACAAGATGAGAGCAGATTAAAGTCTCGACGGAAATAAACACATGCTTCCGCTGCAATCAGTCTAAGGGTTGAACGTAAGAAAAAAAGGAGAAAAAAATGGCGTTCATCCTCCTCTACTCCTTTTCCATCTTTCCAACTTTCTCGTTTCTAGGTAAATTGATTTTTTCGGGCGAATATAAAACCACCCCGAAATGAAATACGGTCGATCCGAGAGCGTAAATCAAGACTAATTTTGCATCGCTCGAAAATCAACTTCAACGTTCAATAGTTCGAAATTTCCCCGATGTAGTTAATAACTTGCGCAATTCGCTCGCATTACAGTTTTAAAAAATTGCAGCGCGGATTCGAGTGAGAGATAACGCGAGTATATCATGTTAGAATTAAGGGATAGCTAAGCTAATCTACATATTGCTCAGATGAAAGCAGGGGTTACTTTGTAATTCAAATACATTTTTTTCCGATAAATTATATAATTTGTGTGAATTTCGCTGGCTGTGTAAAATAAAAAAGAACGGATTACGTTTAATTAATCGCGATTATAAGAACTGGGTGATATTTCTTTGATGTGAAATTCACGGCTATATATTGTATTATATAAATGACATAATTTGTTTAAATAAGATGCTCATATGTGTTGAACGTAATGTATCTCTTATACATTTCAACTTTCGATTAATCAACGTTATTATATATTAGAAACGTTTGGTTTTCTTTGTTTTGATAACGTAAAAAGAAGTGACAAAAGGTAGAATAAAATCTTTCTTCAATTTAATTGATTAAAATTGAGATATATATAAATACAAAGCTTAACTTCAGTAGTAAAAATCCACGTTCATACTTTAAAAACATACGGCATATTTATTAGTAGTGATCGCAGTTCGCTCCATAGGTTTTGAAATAAACCGGTTAATAACCAATTTCAAATGTAAAAAATGTTTTTTTCGGCTATTGACGATTATTCGAAAAGCTATGGAACAAAGTACAACAACTTTGATCTCATTTGAAAGATAATTTAATTCCGAACAAAAAGTTTCCTATAAACATGGATCTAAGAATGGATCTTACACGAGAATGCGCGCGCAGTGCGTGTAGATGGGTTGTTTCCTTGTAATAGGCTGCACTTTCTCTCTCTGTAATTTATTTAGAAGTATATTGAGTGGAATAGCGTGTATAAACAGAAAGGACCGTTGCGTTTCTTTCTCATGTCCGTGTCGTACGTACATTTTTACAACTTGTCCACTCGTATAAAAATCTATCGCTTCTATCGATGTTTGAATTAATTCTGGCAATTAATTACGGCGATTCTCCGGAAAAAAATATCTATCAGTTCTAAGGATAATAATCAATTACGACGGGATTTAACTTATTGTAAGCATTGTTAATTTTTATCGTTGCTGAAGTATAATTTTTTCACGATAAAAGCAAATTCTGTTCGATTGAAGGAAGACGTCAGCGTGTAAAGAAAAAGCCGGTAGTCTTAGTGGCGTTATAATGGGGCAATTTTCACTCGTTATACGACACTAATTATGATTGGTCGCGCCGGAGAGTAAAACTAAAGCTTCGTGCGCAAACAGTTCGTGGCGAATAATTTATTCTTTCATTTCATTTCTTCGTCCGCTCGCTCACCGGCTCTGTTTATAACTCTCGCCGCCACCGGTGAAGATTAAAATGGTCCGAGATAATGAGAACTGTGTGGCAGACCTCTGGTATATCCTGTCTTTCTCTTTCTCTCCCTTCCTTTCTCTCCTATTTTCTCCTTCTTCCTTTTTGCCGCATGCCACACTTTTCAAGGAAATTCTTCGTATTACTTTCCCTTTACGAACTGCAAAACGTTCTTTGGATTATTCTGTGATTGTTGAAAAAGAATAGCAAGAACTCTCGAATTTTTAACCGCTTCCGCAAGCATTTGTCTATGTAAGTATAATTATTGGTAATTTAAAAACTACAATGTTTCCCCCTTGCAATTGTAATCGCAATTTAAGAGATCGCTTTTTACTCAAATGTTATAACACGATACAAAATATACTGACAAAAATTGCTTAACATATTCTTGTCACATATGTATAGGTATATTGTGTATCGCTATTTATCTATATTTATCTTATATTTATCTAATTAATATTGATTCGTTAATCAGCTGGCAGCGATTGAAACATGCGGTCACGTAAATTCACTGATCCAACTCTATGTATCCCTTAAAATGTCCTGTTTTAATTTGCTATGAAATATTAATTTCATGAAACATTAAACACGTAATGTTAGCAAGATTATCTTGTGTGATAATTAATTTAATCATTCTGCTGTATAAAATCCATTTTAAAAAATTCGCTACCTATATTCATTTTAAAGTTAATATATGATATTCTCTTAAATAATATATTTCAAATAGTTACATTTTATTAGACAGCTTGATTAATTAAAAACGTTAATACATAATTGCGGTTATCGTTTTATATAAATTTATTTTATATTTATAAAATAAAATTTTAATTAAATGAATCTAAAATCGTGCTATATATTCAAAAAACTTATTTTATTTGATCTTGCTAATTTATGTATTTATAATTTATAAAAATAGTAATTTCCAAAATTATGTACATTATATATATATTCTACGTTCTCTTTTATGTCCTCTCTCTCTCTCTCTCTCTCTCTCTCTCTTTACCGCGGCCAAAGTTAATTTTGTGAAGAGCAATTGATCAATATTCGTGCAATAATAAAATGAAACGTGATATAAAATGCAGATGCGGTTAAAAATCACGCACTACATTTATTTCATCGATGTATTTTGTGGATTACCGAGTGATGTATGTAATAAAAATCTGTATCAGAGGAGTGCAGTATAACTTTAATTTCTTTTTGCAACCATTTTTATCAAAATATTTTTATATATTTGATGAAAAAAATTTATATCCGAAACAGCACTTACACAATTAATAATAACATAAATTATTCATTATTTTATTTTGCAAACTTTAAAATTTTCTATAATGCGTAGGTATGTCTGTGATATATATATATATTTTTTTTTTATGGCATATTTTAAATGTGTGTTTTTGACTTTTTTCTATTAATGAAAAAAAAAAAATAATTTTACTTATTCAATAATAGATACGCTTTCATGACGCTGCTAACATAAAGAATTTTGTACCAAAATTCAAAGATGCATAATAGCATCTCTGTTAATGGCATCAGTCTCGTAAACTTCATTAGGACTGACAATATTGTATCTGTGTGAGCGCCTGGCGTGCATGAGGTTACGAAAGTAATCAGGGATCACAAGGGACTTGCAATTAGAAATGTCTCTCGTTAACTTCTATATGCTAAATGCAACGAAACGAATGGTAAACGGGATCGATTAATGGTATTAAGAGAAAACTTGCGAGATATTATTTAGTCGTAGCACTATTTCGATATGCCTTTCAATTTTACGATCAAAACAGAAAAGTTAAATTTCTTTTTTCCTTTGGCGACGTCATCTTGGTTATTACGTGTGCATCAAGCCAATCGCGACTGTTCGCGACTGTTACGAACAGCGATTTTAAAAACCCCGGTACTGCCCAGAGAATTGAGAATTTATGCACACATTTGCTCCACCGCGGGTAGCAAACAAGTGACCTACCTTTCGAAATCGAAACGATATTATGCGCGTTTTAATAACAGAATAATTATGACGTTCATGAGTCGGCAATAAAATTTATAGATAAAGCTTATCATTAATGAACCATAAAAAAATCAACATAAATGTTAATTGGTATAATCATCGAGACATTATTAAAATACGAATAAGAAACGTTCGCTGAAAAACTGATTCATTAATTCAAGCGAGAAATTGATGCAATGATAATAAAATATGATCGGTATTGTTAGCGCTGTCTCTAAGGCTTGCAATCAGATACTCCCTAGATACTGTCGAGCTTTCTCTCTAGAGTTTGACGCAACACTCGATACAATTAATTTCGAGATTGCACGAAGACAAGGCGTACAGGATCGTCTCGTACTGACGTTACCCACATCTTGCACGACATTGACATACCATACAGCAAGGCGAAAATGGGCGCGGCAGCGATGTTTTCTTAGCGTTACAACGCTATGGATAATTGGTTCTAATAGACGCTCCAGGGCTGATTGCCAATAAGAAGTTACCGATGAGAGCCTTTCTTTCCCTCTTTCTTCCTCGCTGGGGCGAGGGCCGACACATTTCTACAACTGCATATATACGCAGCCCATTTGATCTTCGTCGCTTATACACGATGTCCCATTACGTTACGTGCACGCTAACCGTTACATTTATACCCGCCGGCCGTTCATAAGTAATGGCCAATCGTCTCTGACATTGCGCGCCCGAGAGAACCAGATCGGCAAGTAGACAGTGCAACAAGTTACAGTCATAATGAACTATAATAATAAACTAGGTCGCGTTACTTCTCGCGATTTCACAAGTCTCGCACATTGATCTCTGACGCGAAAACCGATACGGTGCACTATCGATTAGAAGTATCATACTTTATACAGCGATTCGATAAAATTTAAGCGAAGAAAGGCAAAAAGTAAGAAAGCAAACAGAGAAACTGTTTGCGAAACAGTCATACTTCACAGTTTTATCAAGATCGAAAAAACACGCTGAATGAAAATCTTAAAACTTTTGAAGGAGCACCGAAGGCAACTAGGTACTCGACATTCGGGCCAGGCTGCTTCATATCCCTTTACGACTATAGTCCTCCTTGATAAGATGAGTTTACGATCGATACTTTATGTCACGGAACTTCGCCGACACGTGTAATGCCAAAGTTTGTCTTTCGACTGACGTGGGGTGGCAAGATACCATTTTTTTAGGTACTACAATATTTATTGCTTATGTTTCGCGGCTAGAATATTCAGGATGTTGGAAAAAAGATATATACACGTATAGCTATGTACTTAGATATTAAGTAAAAAATTTAAATGCAAATTTTTTAAATTATGTATTTCATACATACCATATACAATATATAGAGTATGATATAATATATATTTTTAGATAATATTTTTTTATTTCGTGTATTTGCAAAATTATGTGTACACAAAGTATAAAAGTACACCTATATATGTATTTGGACTTCTTAAGTAATAATTTTTCATTTCAGCTTACGAGCTTCGTGTTACTCAGTTTTTCATGACGATTTGCAGCGGACGATGCAATTTTCACATACTGTGGTATGAATCATTGTTAGCGCCGTAAGAGCGCATATGAAACTTTGTGAAGACATATAGAGCAATATTCAGAATTCTGCAATAACATTCCTACCATTCTTCACGTTACTGAATTTGCATGATGCCTTTGTTCGGTGATATCGGAAATATCTGCTGATAGAGATTTCAATCGTACTCACGATTTTATACGGTTAGAGATATTTCAAAATAAGATCGAAATTATCACCATCGGTAAAATTAAAAATTAAATCAGTATACTAAATCGTTGAATTAATCGTACAAATTTGAGACATCGCTCAGCTGGCACTCTGTGACGACATCTCTTAGTCTACATTATTCCTTTCGAACTGGAACATTTAAATAACTCGGAAGCGCGTGTAACTTCGACGTAGTGCTAGACACGTGCGTTGAAGACGTGGAATTAACGACTTCGATGTACCAGGATGTTTGATGACCCATTTTGAACATCAGTCGAAACGGATGTGCAGTCTGTGCAAGTACACGTAGCGCAAGACTTACGACCGCGTCGTCGTGGCCGTGATCGGTGGATATGTTATGCAAATTCAATTTACGCCGAATGCCGTGTCTGCCTCGTTGCGGTGCACGCGTCGCGGTGCCTAATTTCTCCTAGAACAAAATTATAAGCCTGTGGCAAGATATACGACGACATCGTCGCACCGCAACGGCGCACATTTAACGTTTACGGCAACATCTCTCGTTCCCTCTCGTCGATTCCCCGTCGTGTCCCCGAGACTCTCTCATTCTCACGTTTCTATCTCTCCGCGTACCTACTCAAGTATAATTACTAGAGAAGCAATTTTAAGTGTAGACCAGAAGTTACGGAATGTTAGCTAAGAAGATTTTCGAGGAAAACTCGACAGATCGAAAGTGTAGTTTTAACCATTGTTAATCAAGTTTGGCTTTAACAAATCATCACGACTTTTAATCAGGTTGATTTGACCCTTTAATTCGTATTTTACAAAAATCATGGTAAATGTATTGCAGAGTTTTAATAGGCTGCAAGAGACACATACTAAAACATTAATTAAATAAGTTAAAGTATAATTTTCTATGGATGAAAAAACTTTTGTAACTTTTGTTTGCGTGAGCCGACATTTCGTGACAGATTAAGTGGAACGGCAAACAGCGTGAAATTTGTGGAACAACATGCCTAGCAAAAAAAAAAAAAAAAAAAAATTATGCTATCATTAAAGTTTCATCTGTGACTTGGCTGTTGTGGCAAATTATGCGTTGCGATTGTCGACCATTATCTTCCTCTACTCCGTTATCTTACACGCTCTGCTATCTATCTGTCTGACACGAGTACTCGGATAAATCTCTCTCTCATCATGGATTCTAAAGGCATAGTTTAGAAAACCTCTCACAATACAACAACGCTACTTTTCATATTCGACATTTGATTTGGCGATAAATAATTATATATTATTGGATATTAAAACTATTATTATTGAAAACAGTTGTCATTCGTCGCGAAATAAACAATCGTCCTTCCATAATTTATTGCAACAACACATCTGAATATAAAGACAAATATTTGAGTATGATTTAGCGATATATCGCGTCTAGTTTGATGATACATCTATCAAATATTGATGTTCGTCAGATTGGCGAATATTAACGATATGACACCGTTTGCAGATGTTCGTAATTTGGCATCACAATATCCTTCAATAACAATTGTTTTTAATGTATTAATAACGAAAATTTCTTTATCTTTTTAATCTAGAAAAATACAGCATTATGGCATAATAAGAAAAGATAAAATTATTTATTTTTTATATTTGAAAAAAGGATAGACTGATATTTACCTGATATATGAATTAATAACGATTTATATATATTTTCATCTACCTGATAGAAACGTAGACCTAACGATGATCCACGAAAACTGTTTGTTTGTGAAAAATGGTATTATTCGAGCAGACATGATAGAAAACAGCCTTCTATTCAGACGAAGGATATATACTTGGATGTGAGAGTGGGAATTCGCGCGATTGATTCAAAAACGTTTTTCAATATTCTCTATAATATGGTCGGAAATATTGCGGTTTCCGCATCATCTTTGTATTTCCTTTCGCTGTGTTTACGGCAGGCCAAAATAAGAGAAATAGAAAAGCATTCTCTCCATATCGAAATTCTGCTGAATAGATATTTTTGTTAAAGAAAAATTCATCATGTAAAAATTTAGAAAATTGATTGGGATAAAAACATTTAGAATTTGAAAAAAAAAAAAAAAACTGATATCGTAAAAATAGAACTCATTATTAAAAAATTTTCTTTAGTAAAATTTTAACGCTTCATGTTTATCAAAATTGCCACGTATTTTCGTCTCGTTTATTCTGTCATTTAATATTTAGCGACAAGAGTACGTTTGTATTTCTGTTTTCGCGCGTTTTTCTGATATTCGTACATTAGATATTTTTTTATGGGAAAGGCATATTATGCACTTTCGTGAATGTCATTTGCTTCTCCGGGGATTCCCTTAAAAAAAGACATCATGCATAAGAGTTAAGAAAAGATGTCAGATGATATTCCGTTTGGTCTTCGTGCATTTTAAAGTCGGCTGGTTCATGTTTACTCGTATTACTTATTCAGCTCGGGAGATATCCCGAGAAAATTAAAAAAAAAAAAAAAAAAAAAAACACACCTTCCGATATTCTCTGGCATTCCCAGCTTGTATATATTCATTACATATTTATCTCGCAGCGGCGTCTGTATTATTGTTACAACGCCATTTGCTGTATTGAATTATTACAATATAATTTTAAACGATAACTTTACGTATTTTGACAGAAAATTATTTTTCAGATGCATTATAAATTATCTCGTTAATAATAATATACATAAATAATACAAAAATATTTAAAAAAGAGCGGATATTATTGTGGTAGATCTTTGCGGTTTCTTATTTGATAAAGTAAATTTTAATTCCACTTTCATACTTTTCTATCAAGGATAAGAACATTTCTTTATATTGTACATAACGATACACGTCTTTATGTGATTTGGTCACTAATAATACGCGCGCGCGCGTTAAACATTGACACGGGAGAATAGACGTGATTGCGCTTAGGAAACATGTTGATTAAAACTACGGCGATGACGGCCGCGAGATAAATCGCCATGACGTCGCTCATTACGTCGTATCATTAAGTCGTGCGCGCGCGTGCAATTTGCAGAATCCGCCGGTGCTATAAATTTTCCGTCGCTGTCTCTCTCCAAAGTGAAAAACGCCAACGCGATCCGGGAACTTTGCAGCGCCTGGTTGAGACGAGACGAGACGAAGTCTCAGTAGACGACGGCATTGCGTAAACGCGCACGTATATACCGACAGATTATGACGGATAGTCGTCGACGAGATACTTAGCGGCGCGTCGTCGTTATGGCGTGCTCATTTTTCAATCGCATTCGCGAGATATCGTTACGAGCTCGGGCGAGATATCCCTCTTTCGAAGACGGAGTTGAATTAACCGCGCGATATACCTAACGATGCTCGTTCGGACGCAGTCCTCTCGCCTGTCGGCGTTTAAAAGAGTCGCGCTTGCGAGTAGGATATTAATTTTCCCGATACAGCGCTGAAAGAATGCCGCCGCAGCCAAGACCGAGGGTAAACGGTTCGCTAGTGAAAGATAATGAAAAAAATGGAACGAGCAGAAATAAAGGCGCTCTGTAAGATCCCCGCGGCGCAGTAAAAAATCGATTTTCGATAGTAATTTCACTTAGCATCAATATACAAGAGACATATCTTTTTTAATTACAGAAGAACGGGTTTAATTATTCTGGACCGATCAAGCATTCGAAGAATTAATAATTAAAACGATATCAAGTATCACATAATTTCTTTTTTGTTTCGAACAACTTAAAATATATAATTATCAAGAAATATATGTACAATATTTTATGTGACATGTGTATTGGCTCTTATTAATCTAATTTCGTTCTTTTCTATATTATATAGAGCCATTATTATTTTTTCTTTATTAATTTAAAATATACAAGACATTAATAAATGAATAATAAATTTTACGTTTCGTTTATTAATGTCTATTTTTTAAGGGATTGAAATTGTCTGATCACACACTGCTCTTCAGAGCCTTGAAAATACAAACAGATTTGCACGGCTCGGTGCAAAGAGCGCCGCGACAAAGCCGATTGTCAAAGACGTACGACGTGATATTATTACCTATTATAATTACCGCAAAACCATAACCGTGTCGTGAAGATTTAGATTGCGGATAAGGGTGTTGCGGTAGGTTACCGCGTCGGTGCGATAACGCGCGCGGTAAAGCCCCGTACCGTGATATTGCATTGAATGGTATGTTCATTCGCATTCTCACGGGAATGTTGTCTTTCGCGTCGTTCGTTATACCGACTATCGTTGCTCTATACCTTCCTCCCGATGAGAACTCGCGTTTCACGAAAGGTGAAACAATCCTAAAACCGTCGGGCGGGAATATTCTCATTTTCTCCCAGCTAGACGTATTCGGTCAATGTTACTTTGTACAATTTATTTTGATTTCCAAAACGCACAAGATACTTGACGCTCTTCGAATTATATACTTATTCTGAAGGAGCAGACGGGACGCGCGAATAAGTAATTTTAGGAGGATTTAACTTTCATGAAAAATTCCGCGCGCAGTCCTTTGCGGATCCGACTGGGCTCGGCAGGCTCGTAATGTATGCTGCGGCTTAAAAACCTCCTTTCTGCGGAATGCGCAATTATTTTTTAATGCACATTATTAAATGCTCGCGTGTTCAACGCGAGCGATACCAAGATTTCGGAGCATTTATACCATTGCGTGCGACTGTTTCTCGCGGTCGAAAAAAAAAAAAAAAAAACTCGCATTGCGTAACGCACTTTCGAATGATATGTGATTTTAGGTGCGGAGACCGTCAAATTTGCGTTCGCGTAGAACGCACAATCGTTTTCTTTCGCATAGAATATTTATCGAATATAAATATTCTGTATTCTTTCTTATTCTCTCGGTATTTAAATTCTATTTACATTTTTCAAAATCTGAAATCCGAATACATTTTCTACAAATTATTTTTTAATCCTAAAAATAGGGATGTTTGAGAAATTTTTCAGTGGAATAAAACTTGATTTTACCAAGTCGAGTGCATAGCTAATGCGGATTATCTCTGGTGTTGTGTGACCGTAGCGGTAATAGTTTCCCGATTGAAACGTTGTTGGCTTTGTAGTGTGAATCTACCGCGAATCGGCAAACAAAGTCCAATTCACGATTAACGCCAACATTCCGTGGCAGACAGCGGGAAATTGCTCTAGATTCGCGAAGTTGTATGCATATCTCGCTTGTTACAGATCCGCCCTATTACTTCTCAACGTTCCGTTTCGCCCTATCCTTGTCTCTTCTCTTTGAGAAGATTGTGGAAATTATTCGTGCGAGGGATTGAAAGGTAGAAAGAGAGAAACTTGCGGAATATGGCCATCGAAAGAAATAGACATGAAATCTGACGCGACATCCGTGTCTCAAAACTTTGGCATAATTTGCGCTAGTTTAACGCAAACGGTATCTTCTCGCCCAAAACTTGAGAGAAAGCTACACAGAGTATAAAACACGATGGACAAGGAGAAGAAGAAAAACTGACGTCGAAGCGAAACAAACAGGAAGAGGCAAAAGACGAAGAAAATCGGCGCTTATGATAGCGCGAGAGATGAGCTTGTGTGCTAAACTATGCGAATAATATAATGAATTGTATTTCGAGTTCCTTTTCGGAGAAGCTGTATACAAAAGAGACGGAAATATTTCTTCCATTTCCTAAGCCTTAAAACTCCAATTTTAACGGATTTTGTACGCAAAGTACGCAAGAGACGAAGTTGGTACGAGTAAAATTCTACTAATATTTAGGGAAGAAACGAATTCACGCAAAAAGCGAATACAGATAAATTAAAAATTTAATTAAAAAAATTTTAATTTTAGTTTCATATTTAATTTTTTTTATTAAAACACTATAAAATTTCTGGTTTGATTCTAGATACTAGCGGCATGGCAGTTTGCGCATACACGACTGCGAAGAGAATTATTAATTAAAAACTTCTCGATATATATTTTCCTCTCGAGCAAAATGATTATCACGTTCGGCCTATTCGCCAACTAGGAAATGCGAAACTGTTGCGGGTTCCACCTACGAGGTAACTGGATCTTGCTCTCGCCGAGCGGAAGAAAGCAATACGCTGGTCCGGTGTAGGGGGCGTAGGAATGTACACCAGGACCGCTATAAAAGGCTTCTCGACGCATGCAGACCCTTTGTCGTGAAAACCACCGCGTGGACAAAGAACAGCGATATCTGTACAGTCGCACGAGCACGTATCACGCCGACTGCTTGACATTTCTTTAACGCACGTGCGCGAGAGCGCTGCTCGCCCTTCGCGTAAATAAGTGTGCCCCATCGGTATGCACGACTTTACACATCGAGGCCCCTTCCTTTTAATGCGTCTCATTTTACAACGTTATCCGCCACGATAATATCGCCGCACGCGATAATCGTAGCAAGGCGTTCTATCGCGAAAGTAATCCTCGATGGTAGAGCGGGGAATGCGATAATTATTAATAGTTGACTTTGCTGACTAGAGAGGACTATAAGTCTGTAAAGTACACGATATTGTTTCTATTTTCCGTTGAACAATGCCTGATTCTCGTTAATAAGTTTTATAAATTCGTGTATGTAACTTTGCCGAGATGCATGTTTTTCACGGATTCATATCGTATGAATACACTATTCCTTAGCGAAGTAAGGCTAATCTGATGGAGATGAAACTGTATATATGTATGTGTCTTTTGCCGTAAATTCCTCGAACGCATCTTAAGATCTCTTGTAGGAATATAAACTTTTGCGAGCGCGATCATAAATGTTTAGGAGAACGATAATTTGTTCACAATCGTCGTATCATCAAATACCGATGTGAGAAATCACTCTTATCTCTGCCCTGTCAGTTTCTACATTTTTATGTGTGAAAATTCTTTCTACAAACATTTTCAACGCCGACGCGATGAGAGCAGCTCGCAATCGGCAAATGGAAATGTCGCTTCGACACATGATCAAAGTGAATGGGTGTGAAATCAAGCGGAATTTGACAGAGTGACAATTACAGTCACGACGATCGACATCCGGTCGAACCTTTTGTACTCGCACCATCTGTTCGAAATAGAATCATTATTGCCGACATGGCAATCCATTCTGATCGTAATACGATACGAGAGTACTCAGAGCAGTGCGATTTCTTATGTTGTCGCGACTTGGAATTAACAATTAAGATAATACGACTTTATGAGCGTGCGTAGAAAATTCCTTAGATAATACGTGTACTCTGAGCGACTCGAATGTTTGTTAGCATTATTAGAGCTTATCGAGTTAATAAAACGCTTCTACTGTTTTCTAAGCCTAATTCCATGCTTTAATGAAGTAAAATTAAACCTACGTTTGTAGTGTAATTATTTTTAAATATATATTGATATATAGGATGGCTCCGAATGTTCCAGCCAGACTCAAAAATTTCTTATAAACATAGGTCGAAAAATGATTTCTTAAGAAGTTATCGCTCAAAAATGATTATTTTATACATTTTTCCAAATATCATCGAAAATGTGCTTTCTCTTTTAACAAAAAGTACCGTTAAACTGTCTTTCAAATGAAATCAAAATGATCGTTGTACGCTCCATATATTTTGATATAACCAGTTTCGAACGTACAAACAGTGCTTTTGTTACTTATTGTTAGATCGATTAAAGTTGAATCAGAAGGAAATCCGTAAATCGACTAGGTCGGTCATTACTCGATGCCGAAAGTGTATTGGAGCTAGGGAGGAAGGGGGGGAGGACATTTTGAGAATAGTTAGTTTTTTCACGTCTTTATTTATTTTCTATTATTACGTGCTACTTAAGTTTAAAAAATTTTATTTTATTTTCATAAAAGAAAAAAATTTTAATTTTTTATTTTTATTGTTTTTTCAAGAAATTTATTAAGTTTTATTCTCTTTTCATCTTTTGCTCTTCCTTTGCATCATTTGCGTGGAGGTTTTTCAGCGATAACTTCTTAAGGAAGCGTTTTTCTGGACCGATGTTTATAGGAAATTTTTTGTTCAGAATTAAATTTCCTATAAGATCTCAAAGTCTGGCTGGAACGTTTCAGGGCCATTCTGTATATGATAGAAGTATCTTCTCTCTCCAATCAATATTTTTTGGGCTTTTGTAAGTATTTCATGTATGGAATAATCGAAAGAATTCGATTTTTGGCGATTATCTCGAGGCATTTTTGTTTATATTAATTATGTACGAGTAATTGTAAAAAAGGCAATGAATAAATTTGAATAAGTAAAACTTCCGCTGCGTGGAAATATTAATAACGCACGCAGCACTTCTTTTGCATAATCATCTTTAACCGCGAGGACCGTAACAATGGCGGACGGTTATTTTGCGTACTCGCAAATAGCGTTAATGTACAAAGTTTCTGCTTTAAAAAAGAAAAAAAAAACGAGAAAAAAAGAGCGTGTGCGCAATGCCTCAAAACATGCTTCACAAGCTTTGACATGGCCAAAAAGTTACGTTTAACTTAAATTTCTCTAGCGAGACCATAAACATACCATGGAAAAAATATTTAGCGCTCATTGCCGGGATTATATTGTACATAGCTTGCAACTTTTACTTGCGTTTGTTGATAATTCACGAGTAAGTTTAATCCTTTCGTTCGCAGCGTTCCCAGAATATACTTTCTCGTCATCTGTAATATATGCAAATTCTAGACTCATTTAATACTGCACCATTTCATTCGCATATTCTGGATATAAATTATTTAGCATTCGTCATTTTTAAATAAAGTAATGAAAAAAGAGATAAAGAGAAAGATAATTACATTGTTGCATTTTGCAACAAGATAATTTTATTCCTTGATATTTTTCTTTATTTAAATATATTGTAACTCGATGATATAGCATTATGTGTTTATTCATTATGTATTTATCACTCGAATATAATTACATTTAATCTAAAAGACGCAGTTTTTATGCAGTTATTCGAGAAAAATGTAATACGCGAGTGATCACATCATCGATCAAAAAAAAATCTTTAGCCTAGAATAATAATGTTACAAACTAATAGCGTGATCGAAATGACCTATTATTGAAATATCTCGATGACGTCGAATATACTTGACGACGATCAATGTAGATTCATTAATATATATATATATATATTAATTGAGTCACGTAATAATTACGCTCTATAATCTTCCGTTCTTCATTGGAAAGTTATATCGGTTATTACGGAAACTATTTTAATCTTCGAGAGAATACGAGAGATGAGGATTAATGGAGATATTAATAACCGTACGATATTCATGTAAACGAGAAAGGGAGAGAAAGGGAGCGTAAGTAATTGTTTCCGCAATAGTTAATCCATCGATGTTTGTTATTTAATTACAAAAAAAGATCCTCCGATTCACCACATGTCGAAAGATGCCTGATAATTTATTTAAATAAATAGCTCATGCATTAATTAATTATTGCCAAAATATCATAAAATTATATCATATAAATTAAAACAATATATAAGAAGAGAGGCAAGTAAATGGCTTTTACATATTAAAAATTTTAAATTAAAAGATGTATAAAACTTGTTGCAAAGAGAAGAAAAACTGGCTTCGAATATAACACACTCGCGTGTACGCGTATCAAGACAATTTAAAAGAATAATAAATCTTATCATTTAACTGTTTATCAAATTGTGAAAATGTGTTTCATCTAGTCGAGACAGACGCCGTTATTTTCACGCACGAATTCTCGACGCATCTACATAGTAATCATGTTATCGCGTACGTTCCAGATGACTAACTCGCTCTATCTTGCAAAGTAGGACATGTCTAGTATTGGCATATTATTGTTTTATCATATCGTCGATAATAAAATTAACAAAAATTAAAGCAGGTCAAGGCAAACAAGTACCGTCTTAACCGTAAATAAGAAATTAAGTAAAGCGAAACAAAATAGTATCTCAGAAATATTTCGCTCGATTAAGAAAGGATCCCCATATCATATAATTGTAATAACATGAAACGAAATATCAATAATCAGGATAAACGTTGGTGTTGATGTCGGACTAAATACAGGTGCAAGAGCGCGCTTATACTTTAATTAGAGCTTGCGATCATCGCACCCGCACAGGGGAGGACGATCTCGCGGAGACGCAGATCGGTTGATCTCATCATGATCGGTCTAGCACTTCCGAGGATCATCGGCGACGGTAACGGTGGCCATAACAGTAGCCACGACCATCCGGGCAATGATTCCGCATTGTTCTACAGCGGCAATAAATGTCAGTTGATCGCGTTCGCCGGGTGCACTGTCCCGGCGTTCTTCCTTCTCCCCCTCGAGTTCCTTTTACCGCCAACGTTCGTCGGCTCGATCGCGACAACAAGTAATATACAGTTTCATTTTTTCTGGTGAGAATTGATCCGCCGAATAACATTTTTAAAAGAAATATTTTATTTGCTGCACTGTCGAAAATCTATTGTTGTTAAAGATAAACAGAAAAGGTTTCTCCGTAAATCAACAAACAAAACACTATCCGCCGATGGTTGACTTTTTCTTGGGAAAAATTTGAATAAAAATTTATAGTCGAAAGAGAGAGAAAACGTGATAGTATCGGGATAATAACATCCTGAGAGATCATACAGTAACGAATATTCACGAGACCAGGGGATTCAACCAAGATTTCTCGACGTACCAAGCCATTCCCAGAATCGTCCAAATCCAGAGAGAAGATCGCGATAGCGAAAGAATATCTTTCGGCGATAACCATCCGTTCGCGCGACCACCAATCTCACCCGATGATCCGATCGTATTAATTAATCGCGAGTCGATAGCTCACGGTTTCGCAAAAAGCACGACACGTCGCGAGTAATTCGGATCATAAGATGACTCGATGATAATCGCGATAACGGAATAGACGAGAAGGGCAGAGAGGGAGATAGGACGGGTAGAGGACAACGTTAGTGCGACTAGAGACATTTGAGATAGATCGCGGGAGTCGCTACGCGCCTTTATTACATCGTAAATTCTCGCTCAGTGATGGATAACATTAACCCATCGGCAACGACAAATTACTTAACTCCGCCGAGATCGGCGCAACTTCTCGGCGTTCATCCGGAACTGGTTCTTCTTCCGTCGTAGGGTCTTCTTCGAGCAACCTCGATCGATACCGTGTTATCGTGAATGTGACGCTTCTCCTGTACTGCTCGACGTTCTGATAATACGATGTGGTACGAAATTCTGGCAAAGCCACGCGGCGGTTCTCGCGACGAACACCTTTTATCATTCGGATTTAATGTTATAAACTAAAAGTACATACATTTAAATTCTTTTCAATATCAATCGAGCAAAGATGTGGATCCACATGAAACAAAATAGTTTAAAAATAGCTCGAATGATTGATAGATTAAGATAAACTTTACAGATCTTTTACATATCTTCTAGATTTTTTATTATCCGAATAATACACGCATTGATACAGAAACGACATGTCGTTACATTGTAATTATCACATCAGGATATGATATTTTGTCCGCATCGCAGATATTGTTTCAGAAAATGACTGGAAGATGAGCAATTCGCCTCGATGAAACTATAGTACTTCGTGTTTACGTACGCGATGCGGTTCACGTGGAAGAGCATATAGTGTAATATGTTACATCGATTTCCTCAGAGAATCGCGGCCCGACCCTGTAACCGGATAATTCATTAGCGATATAACCTGAGACGCCGTGAATTCGCGCGACTATTAAACATTCCACGGATTTCCCAGAAGGAGAAGGGCTTCCGCAACATTTTCTCATATGATCGTTGCTCTGCTGCATCTCCATTAAATGTTATACGCTAAGCTTCTAGTTTCGTTGCATATGGGCTCGATATGGCTTATTAAAACGGAAACACGACCAACAGAATAATTATTTTAGATCTTTGTGTTCAAGATGATAAGAATAAATTATCAGACGTTTAAATATGATTATTTTCTCGTAAAATACGCGATTTGCGGTTAAAACAGAAGCAAAATGATAGTAATAAATTAAAAAATTGCGTATGGCAGCATTATTTAAACAAAATTACGTGCGCTTTAATTTTTGACATTTCTGTAAAATACAGAATATTTGTCCTCGATTTAATAATATGTAATTTCGACATGATAAGAAACGGGTAGCTATCTGCATACAGTGAGAAAATTATTGGCCAATCTAATTGTAAGTGAATGTATTATTTATTATAACGTGATAGATCAAGAACGGATGTTGCAACTTTAACGAATAATATACATAAAACTTTAATGCTTTAAAAAAAAATTATAAATTGCAAATGAGGGGAGAAAGCAAGTAAAAATTGTAATAGGACAGTTGTTAGTAATTTCTGTGATAAACGACGTAGATAATAAACCTACGAAATGCGAACCTTATTATCTTTAAGTACATTCTGTGAGATAAGCAGTTCTTGAATCATAGGCACGCTTTGTAAACCGGCCTTGATCCGGACTTAGCGCTTACTGTCATTAAAATATTAAAGAAGTTTCAAACCACAGAAGTATGCAAGGTAAAGGACTTTTAAGGAAGTCTACCATATTTATGAAGTTTTGTATTTTTTTGATGCCACGCTAGTCTGTGTTTCAGAGTGTTAGAAATTATGACATACTTACATATATCATGAAATATTATGAATTTACGAGTGCAAAGATATATATGTGATAAGTCTATTTTATATATTAATAACGTTATAATACGGTCAATATTTTTATAAACTGCCAGTTACACGATGGCTTGGACAATACGAGAAATGCGAAATCAAATAAAACTTACACACACACACACACACATGTTTTTTTTCCAACTTCCGATGATTTAAAATTTAAAATAGTAACACACAAGTACGATCGATTACTGTGTCAAAACAGAATGATAGAAATTTGCTTACAGTTGATTTCATCTAAAAATACAGAAATTATGGAAGTATTGAAATAACTGATCAATAAAATTTCACGCATTGTTAGTATACGGCAGAATTAATTTCTAAATTTTCTCAAATTTGCGATAATTAATTCTCTACTGATTTCATCGTGCGATTGGCATCTCAGCGAGACAAAATTATTACCGTTGAATTATTCATATTTGAGATAAGCTCTTGAATTAGCGGCATCTTGATTTCTATTACATCGATTAAAATGGATGTTTTAGAACAAATATTATCGGTTTAATGTATTTTCTAATAAGCATTTATAAAATTTTAACATCTCAGAAATTTTTATAATCGTTTTTTTCACGCTTTGACATCAAAGGGATAACCGCAAAAGTCTGCGAAAAAATTTCGCTTCTTGAAAAAATATTTGTGGAGGTAACAAACATATCATTCTTATCAAAAATATGTTTTGATTGCAGTAAAAGGAATTTGCTTTTATACATATGAATTGCGCAAATATAGAAATAAAATCATCAAAATATCAGTCAAAAATATATTTTAGCTCTTTCATTTGAATTTTCATTTATAAAAATCAATATCAAAATAGAATTTTATTATGTATGAAAAAAAAAAGAAAAATAATAATGTATAATAATAATTGAATAACATTTCATCTTTTATACATTTATTCTGATTTTGTTCTATGCAGAGTTTTCCAGAATAATTTCTTTCGCACGAAACGTTGAGAGTAGCCTCTTAAAGTTTTAATTATTGTAACTCAGAGTGATCGAGATCATCTTCGAGTCGAAGCTCAAATAGAACTTGATCGTAACACACGTCTCTAAGCTATCAGAAGAAAGAGATAAGTTGTTGATAGACTTCCCGATCTTGTTAGGAAGGAATGTTTGAACGCGAACGGCCGTTCGTTCATTTGCTCGGGCAGATCGCTCCTGATAAGCGCGCCAGCCGTCGTCATATCTCGCGAGACTTCGATAAGGATCTTTCGCTGCAGTGCGCACTTCAGTACAATGCAAACTTAATTAAATGGAACTTCGACATCGTCGTCGTCGTCGTCGTCGTCGTCGTAGCTGTAGCCGTAGTCGTCGTCTTCCTCGTTGTTGTCATTGTCAGTCTCGTTCTAGGTTGCGGTAAGCTGATAGGCTCCTTCAGAGAAACACAGCGCGATACGATACGGCAAGAATAGAATGAAGAGTAACGGGAATACTCAGTCTAAACGTGTTCCTCATCATTGATATCGGGCGCTCTGTGAAAGAGACGAGAGTTTCACTTGAATTTATATCTAAAGGGACGCCGAGAGACGTGCGCGCTGTGTCTGGGATGCTGGAGGAACAACGTCGACGCTTCTCGTCGATGTGCGCAAAGTACATTGAATGCGACGGTGTCGAACTCGAGATCCAGTTTCCCAAAGTCGCGCGAAATGGAGAGAAATCCTCTTCGCATGTAACGCGCGTCGTGTTCGCTGGCATTCAACGACGTCGTCGAAATCGTAAGGGTCGTTAAGAGATCGCGTTCAAATCTCCGATTTCTTGTGAATTTCATCGATTTGTCTAGTTTCTCGTCTTTGCAACGAACGTATCAGCGGTTCTTTGACGCGTTCTCGTTAACGGGAAACTGTCAAACGACGTGACGGTAGAATACGTCAGTTAATAAGTTAGCGCGCATTTGTATAAATGCAGCTGCCCGCGATAGAAAAAGGAATAACGTTTATAAACGCGCATGCGAAATGTACAATTTTCAACTTGTCGATCTTTCGAGGATATCGTTCAGAATGTAATTTATGCAATATAGATAAACGAGCATACCGATGACGCTGCATAAATTGAGATATTTAGCGATATTTAGCGACGAGCATATTTGACGTGACAAATTATGAAAATATATTATTATAACATTCGTTGTGCATTAGTATTTAATTAAGAGCATTAATTAATTTCCGTTTTTGCTATCGACAAGGTAATGTATAACCCGATGAATTGGTTCAGTATTTTATCAAATTTTGCCGCTCTAGCGTGCTCAAGCTATACGCTTTGTCGCAATACCTTTTCGCTGTTGCGTAGTCGCGCGACTTTAAATCTCGCAAAACGAGCTTTATTCATTTGCAAAACAAAATTGAAATTTAACAAGCATTTCTCGAAAATATAATCAGGTACTTGTATGTGTACCGTAACCTTTTAATTAACTCGTCAATTTTCTATGTTATAGTAATGCCGTTGTAATTAAAACTCAGATTAAATATTAAATCTTTTATTTGAGAGACGCTTTTACACTCGAAATGCGATTATATTTATTAAATTAATTTTACCAAGATTTATAATCAGAGTAAGATAAATAAAATTGTTAAGTATCACACCTGGGGGCCGAAGGAATCTTTACAGCGGCTCGTACGTACGATATATATGATAATTCCTGATAAACATCATCGTTACGCATCCGATTATTTTTTCTCGCGAAAATCTCACTACTATCGACTCGACGAAATTCTCCCGTGTGTATTTGGCGGATCCTGTTAATTGCCGTTGACCAAACGTCACAAGCGACACGCCGACCGAGCGTCCGGGCGGCTTACCTGCCAAATTATGCCCGTTCCTCCCACGGGCCGTGAACTCGCATGCAAATCACTCGTACGTCGTCTTGCCAGCACGAGCTCAGCACAATTCACCGCGCGCTGAATTGCTCGTGCTGCCGACGCTACTGCTCTGCTGCTGCAGCCACCGTTGCTGGTACACGATCCATGCGGGAGGAAGCTATAAATCAAGCGCAAGTGACTTCGAAGATTTCGTGGTCGCATGAAGGCCGATTATCGTATCGACCTCCGACGCACTGCAGGAAATTATCCGTTTTATATACCGATTATCTCTCAATGATCGAAAAGAGTGATGTGAAAAGAACGCCTTGATCGATCTGTCCGATTAAATATTGCGGAATTGCATGCGAGAAATTAAGGTATTTTTTTCTTGAAAATTTAATTCCTAATAAATGATTTTGAATAGATTAATAAACTTTTCTTGTATTGTGAGCTTCAAAAGTAATATATATTGCCAGGAGACTTTAAATATGATGAAGTTCGCAAAATGGGAGTTTGATGGAAAGGATTACAGTCAAGTCAAATAGATTGTTACCGCAGAGAAATATTACCTCGCTAATCGGCGTTCGAAAATAATCAGATATGAAATATCTCGAGTTATACTTGCTTGAAGGGGAATTAAATAGAATTGGAGGGCTGAATCTTCAATATCGTATCAGTTATATTTCGCATATTCCTCTAGTACAATTAAATCCGTCCATCGATATCGCTTTGTGTGTGTGTGTGTATGTGTGTGCTCTGACAAAATAATTATATCACATTGAAGATGCGTTTGCCTTTCAGCAGAAATTTTGTATCAAACATCTCTGATATATTTAAATAAGCAAAGAAATTATTCAAGAAATATTAAATCATACGCTCTCAATTTCTGTAACGATTCCATGCAAACCAGAATTTATTTTTACGATTCTCAAAAATAATTTTCATTATTTCTGGGTTAATTTAATAATAATATTTTCGAAGTAAACTATAATAACATTTTCCATTTTTAAGATTACTTGGATGAACTGACCTAGTTGATGGGAAGATGGTCAATCTTATAGAGCAAAAGCCGAGAGCGAATGTATTTTTCAAGGGCTTCGAGTAGGGATCGCGTATTGAAACAGGTGGCAACAACCGGCTTGCCTTGAACGCCAAACGAAAAATTGCATCTGTTCCCCCCGAGTTTCGTGATATTTTTATTTTTACTGAAATCACGATCAAAATGAATTCGGCCGTGAGAATTATTTTCGAAGGCGAACGACGTAATAATAATTTTGCAATCTTATCATATCCTTGCATTGAGGCTGTTTAAGCGCGTTCAAAGCAAATAAAAATTATCTCTGTTAATTAGTTGTCAATAATAATTATCAAGGTAATGAGAATACAATATAATAATTATCATCGTTAATTATTATTTTATTACGTAGAAAATCTAGTGCGAGAAATTCTCTCTCTCTCTCTCTGTCTTTTTCTTCCTCTTTCATATGCTTCTTATTAAAACTATATCTCTGATTACCATGATATCGAAACTTGGCTAATGAGAACTTTTCTTCGCAAAGTTCTAAAGATAATCGTTTTACTTGCCCGAGAAATGCATTCGCCAGATAAGAGAATCTTGAGAATACCATTGTATCAGATGGCTTTAGAAGCAATAAATCTTATTATTGTAGGAACCTAAGACATAATTTGCGTGTTTAATTCTTGAATCAAAATTCAAATAAATAGAATTGTATGGAATTATTGTGGATAGCATTTAAATATATGTATAAGTAAACCATTAGATTAAAATATTATTAATGATTTATAATAGAATTAGTGATGTGCGACATGGGTTTATTAAAAAATGAGAAAGAGCGAATATCAATTCTATTGCAGTTTGCGTATTTTCAGAATTATAGTAACACACAATTATCTTCTTCGAAATTATTTAAACTCATTAATTAAAATACATCTCATATTTCGCGAAATCTGATTATTCGTGCCCCAAGTTACGATCATTGTATATAACCGGATATATTTTTGATACTTACTACGGATCAATTCACAATTGATATTTAACTGAATGGCTTCCATTGTTTAGACGAGAATAATGCTCATCGCAACGGTCAGGTAAGGAAGTTCAGCTTCAGTGATCCAAACAATGGCGCGGCGTGGAATCGCGTGGAACGGTACAAACTGTATAATATTATCGTAAAACACCCGTTATCGCCGTATCACCGACGTTCATTAAATCATAGAGGTATCGATCGCGATGTACTATCGTTGTACCGGCATTATCGCCATTATATTTGTATACGTTTCATCGAAGTTACTCGCATCGTGCGCCACGAAATCGCGCGATTCCCGGGATCGGTGCAAATCGCGACGCGCATCTTAACAATGCTGCTTCCGATTTTACAATGATGCGTCGTTTTATACGCTTCGTAAACCGTAAACCAACAGTAGCAGCTCTATATATCTTCGAAGACACTACGGCGTTGTCGCTTATCCATTTCATTCCCGCAGCGGTTTATCAATTTTTGAGAACGACGTACAGAGAAAAGACACGTTTCTCTTCCAATTTAGAAAGTAACAAATGTATCTCGCATTTTTTATTTAATATTCCTGCTTTTTAACAGAAGCAAGTTACGTAATTATTTATTTTTAATTTTCTTTATGTAAGACTGAACTAAAAAGATACGTTTACATTAGTATAATATAACAAGTGTATGCAAGACTGAAATAAATATCATGCAATTAGATTTGCTTGGGTGGAACAAAGTAAATTGTCGAAAGTAACTTTTATAAGTGCACTTAAAACACGGTTAAATGCTTATCGGCGAAAGAGCACACTATATGCCAATTTTAGTTGTTCGATAAACAATCGATCACATGCTTTGTAATATTAACATATACGTTATTTCTTAACATGAAAAGAAGGCATGTCTTTAAAAATCCATATGCCAATGTGGAGCGAAATAAGATTACATTTTAGCTCTTTTGTTTATCTTTATCGGAAAAAATTATGATTTTTTTTCATTAGTTAAAAAATTCTAAAAAGAAATTATAAATTATAGTGTAAAATTAACATATATTATATTTTTAACAATTTAGTTTAAATATGTTTTTTCGTTATAATCTTGAAAAAAAAAAAAAAAATTTTTTTTGTCAATGAGTCATATTTTTTGATTAAGTAAACATTCGTAATTTGTTTTCATTGATATGTTAATTTTATAATTGCAATAAAATGGAGATTTTTCTACACGTGTCAGCTGTGCAAATATATTGGTAAAATTATTAAGGAGCTGTGTTAATTAAATATACATTTTATTGGAAATCCACTATCAATCTCTCGCTATGCTTAACATATATAAGCCTGATGAGACATTAACAGAAACAAGGTTTTTAACAAGGTAGTGAGACACAACCCAATAGTTTCAAACAACATGAGAATTAATACGATTGTACTGTTATTGTGTGTATTTTCTCTTATGGAATGGCTACACCTTACTTCATAAATACGTATATACAACACTGTAATAAGATTATAAAATGTTAGATATTTTTCTATTTTATTACAATTTTTTAATATTTTTCATAAAAATTTTCTCTCAAATAAAGCAATATTTTTATTTTATTCGTATTGTTTTAATGGTATTAATGCTTGGAGAATGCTTATAGGTTGCTTCGAATTAATTGAGCCTGGACCATGTAAAGATCGCGAAATCAGATTCGCCTATAATATATTTAGAGTGCGTTCAATTTACATATGGTGGCTGCAAAGGAAACGATAATAATTTCAGAAATGTAGAAACATGCTGGAGAGAATGTGTGATCCCGAGATTTTGAATGAATTTTTATTAACAAAATATCCAGACTTTTAGTCTAAAATTGATGCGTTTCAATAATTAATTTATTTCGGATAGACATAAAGAATATTACATGTTTGACATATATATAATATTGTAACATTTTATATAAATATATATTAAAGAATCATTTAATATTAACATAGTTTAATTCAATTATTTATTCATCAATAAAATTATTATCAACAAAAAATAAAAAAATTGCTTTCTAATATATTCTTTTTTAATTAAAATTGTCCTCTACTTATTTTATAAACTTCAAAAATGAGAAAAGGATAAGTATTCGGAATATATAAAATATCTACATAGTTTATGAGAAAGAATACGGAATTTATATAGAGACAACATATATATATATATATATATATAACATGTTGAGAAATTTAGTAATAATAATATAGTAAAAGTATAATAAATTTTTTACGAGTCATGATTTTGAAAATTATGAAAACAATTTAGTAAACGTTTTTATTATTTTTAATTTAAGATATACATTTAGTATTATACGCGAAAGATAAAAACTAGCAAATTATACATAAATATCATTTTTTATTCATATATATTCTCTTTCTGCGTACGTTTATTTAATTTTATTATAAACAATTATCATAATAATGAAACGTATTAACGCAAATCTTTTACTGAATGTCGTCACAGAGTTTCTTATTTAGATTTTTAATTCAACATGAGAAATTTTTGCACATTTTCTTGCATTCTTTTATGTTTTAAAATTGTTTGCATTTTTATAACAATCACCATATGTAAGAATAATAATAATTAAATTATTAGCATAATTATATATAGCTTCAAGATGTTCGCAAGATATGATACATATATACAATATATATATATATATATATATATATATATATATATATATATATATATATATATATCTTCGAATATACATAGCGTCTTCTAGTTATAATTATAATACTATTATTATATTGCAGTAATGAATCTTGCATATTAATAAATCAATTCCATTTTGAGCAATTCGTGAAATTACTTTGTCACAATCTATTGCAATCTCGTTATTTCTTCGTTATAGAATGATATTTTAGCTTCTATCTTAGTGTACGCTTGATCGCTTCCGGCTCTTTCAATTTACAGCGGTAAAACCGATCATTTTCTGATCTGCATAACTTAGAACAACTTCCTGCATGAACGGAATAGATTCTATGAAGGAAGTTACTATATAAGTTATATATAATAGACACAACTTGTTATCGCTTTGAGGAATTTTATTTTCAAGAAGCGTAATGTATGAGAAATGATGAAGAACGTAATGATAAACGTAAGGATTTATATATTAAATTATTTTCATTTTTTTTTTAAATGACATTAAAGAGCATAGAAATATAATATGCATATAATCGTTGAGTAATGAGCAATTAAAATACAAAAGCAATTAGAATAAAACTATAGCGTACTCGTGTCTTTTATTTTTTAGTAGCAGTAGAATAAAACTTAAGACTCTTAACTGTGCTATTCTTTATAACATGGAAAAAAATTACATTGCACGTAGTATAAAATTGAGTACGCACAAAGACATGATACAGACAATATACAGACATATACATTTTATCCGGTGTGCAAAGCGCACTTCAATGTAAGACATTAATGCAATATGATGATAATTATTTTATAAAAACATTATAGCAAGGAGGATATAATTAAAGTTACTTTTTATATCAAATTTATTTTCATTATATTTGATAAAATTGGATGAGGAAGATAATTAATAATTTGTTTTTACTTGTGTGTGATATTTATCTATTATAGTTAATTAGTAATAAGCTAAAAACATTTTTTTGAGCTTTTGTTTTCGCACGACATTGTTGTAATAATGATGATAAGAGATTGTTAGTTATAGCTGCATAGAGCAGATAGTTAAAAAAAAAAAAAATTAATATTTAAATTATTTATATATATATATATTGTATCTTACGTTAATATAATAAGTTTAGGGAAACTATATTTTCTAAATATGATAAGTTGTGATGGAAGAATGCTAAAGCGAGATTACCATAGCTTGCCTCAAAGTGAATGTACTCATCTTGCCGCCATCTAACGGGTGTACTTAAACTGAAGATAAAATAATATTAACCGATAGAGCAATATCAAATAATCATTATTGATACTCTTATGTCTAGTTTAATAAAATGTAATTTTGTATATCCGTTATTTTTGATTTTTATATCTAAAAATAACATCTTATCTTCATAATTTCTACAATAAAACTTTTAATTTATTTCTATATCATTATCAAATAATCTTTCTTCAAGTAAAAAAAATTCATGATTATTCACATAATTATTCTAATATATTGTACTGTAAATTTGTATCTGGTATATCTAAACCAACATCAACTTATGCATTTCATTTATATGTTGTAAATTTAATCAATAATTAATTATATATGTGTTGTATGAGTATTTTTTGAAATTTTTGATACTACTAGAGAAAATAAGAGTAACTAACATTATGGCTAATTAAATTAGCTAGACAAAGATTGAAAATTTATTTATGACTTCAATGGTATTTCATCGAGAACTGTAAATCCTACACGGCATAGTAGACTAAGTTTCATGCACGACTGAAAGATGGCAACTGTATGTCCATTTAAACATTAAATCCATAAAGTTTTCAGAGGAAACATTTTTGATAAATTATTTTAATTCTCACGATTACGTATGATCGGATCAAAAAACACAAAGACTGTTTCTTCGTATATGTTTTTCGATCGCTCCATAAAACACACTATGATTATAAGTATGTAATAATAGGACGCTCGTAAAATCGTCGAATGGACGATCGCGTCGGTACTTCTGAAGGCCTGATAGCTGTCAAATCATAATTCGAGGCAACATGTGCTAATTCGAGTAACGGATCGAAAAACGGCGCTTTTGGTAACCGCTTGAGCTGTGGAATTTCACGAATATCCCACGTGGGATTCTCTCTTTCTCCCTCCCGGGATCGTAACGCGCCATCCGGCTTGGACCTTTACGATCGCTCGACACGTTGCTTCTCATTAAGGTGTAATTTATACGAGAAAGAGAGAGAGAGAGAGAGAGAAACGCGACTGTTGCCACCCGCGGGCTTTGATGGTTCGCGGACTTTGCATCTCGAGAGCTTGCGCTCGTGGAAGAGACATATAGGAAAAAAATTCATAAAATTCTGGAGAAATAACAGGCAGCACTCGGATGGAAATCCATGGGATACGGTAATCCAACTTGACGTTCGTTATCTCGTCCCGCTGCCGCTCACGG
Source organism: Polyergus mexicanus (assembly GCF_030449975.1). NCBI lineage: Eukaryota > Metazoa > Arthropoda > Insecta > Hymenoptera > Formicidae > Polyergus > Polyergus mexicanus. Next base: position 3,958,710 of record NW_027223327.1, on the reverse strand, counting down.
CGATCATTTGGTTCCCCGTATAATTCCCACTGAGCGGCTCTTGGTACGCACGTCCAATTAATAATCTTTTAATTCCACGTTGAGCCTACTGAATGCTTCCGTCACCGGGAATTCAGTAAATTGTCGCGTTATGGCAATCTATAGATTGTGCGAGGTGTATCAATAAATTCTAGCGATCGCTGAGTGGGAAATTATGCATTAACCGCACGTGTGTTTATAAATTCCTCCTTATTTTTACCATATTATTTATGCATTATATTATGTGTATTTTTGTATATATATACGTATAATATATTTTTTCCGTCGTATATAATATCATCATATTGTATAATATTATAATTTACCATCTCGCTGTATCTTATATTTTTAGTTTAGATCGAATTTTTTTCTCTAAAAAATTATCACAATTCTTATAATTATCATATAACTATAATTCATAAGCTGACTGAGATGTTATGTCAATATCCAATATGCTAAATCAAATCATATTGCGTAACATTGCCCCTTCCGTACAACCTGAGTTTGCATAGATTATAACATCAGAGAGCACGATCCGAAATTCCTTTTACATTTACAAAATCGAAAGCGAGATGCAGCTCGCGTCTCTAGCAAAAGAGAATTTAACGCGCACATACTAACGCATCTCGCGCACATTTATGGGCGCGTCGCTATTATCTTCGAACGCGTCGAGGGGGACGCCTCTGGCGATTCTCACCGGACGACGTGGAGAAAGACAAGACACAACGGTAAGCGAGGTACAGGATGGTGTGTACCCACTTCGGGAACAGTTATACCTGCGCACGTACCAACGACCCTTATTTATGTCGTCGCCGCAACCATCATCGGCGCGACCCTATACATCGGTCGCTATGCCTCTCTCTTTCTCTCCGTCTTTTCTCTCTCGCCCTTTCCTACCTCCGCATGGTTCCCTTCGCGCATTATCAGGCGGCAGCGTGCTTTTACGATCGACGTATATCAATGGTCCAAAGGATGATCCATGGAACGGCGACTTTGGCAGGTAGAACTCCGCACGAGATGGTACGAGAGATCCAAGTGACAATGCCGGGGATATAAAAACTTGCGTAAATCTGTTCCACTTATCCACAGGGACCCCGCGGGGCCCGCCACTCTCGTGCTGAATAAGGCGCAATAATCTTTTATTTATCAACGTCTTAAAGAGCGATCTTTCGCGTTGAAATTGAAGCCGCTTCGAAAACTAGGACTGTATTTCGCCGTTATATGATTATAGATATAGTGTGAAGGCGCGAGAGTGGAAACCGTTTCCTACCTATTGGTCGATTCAATTACGAGACTTAATAGCGCGCTCGTTCGCTTTGTGCGACTTTAGCCGGGCCACCATTATCAAGTCCTTTTTTAATTACATGCTTAATTACGCGAATGATAACTTTGCACGTTCGAAATCAATTCAGCCGACGTCTTTAGAAATATAACGAGAAGTTTTTGTTATTGTAAAGAACGGTAGTTCGAAATTAAAAGATAATTATTTTATACAAAATTTTTTTAAAAACAAAGAAAACCAAATTGAAAATTGGGATTTTATAAATCTATTTGTCTGATATGACAAATTATTTTTTACAAGAACCTGTGCAGCAGCACAGAAGGACATCTCTTTTAGAAACTTTCATGAGGAACATAGTTGCTTTGATATATCCTTGCATCCTAATCACAGTGCATGCTAGGATGCTACTAAAGTCATTTGTTATTATAACGCGTGTAATCCACCGTAATATTTATGATACGCGCGACATGATTCGTATAATGCGTTACGCGTAGACGATGCGATGGATTGATTCGCCGATATAGATCTGGCGCAGTTGATGAGCGGCTTCGGCCCCTTGCTTTAAAAGCTTTAATCCCGATCTAAAGGGTGGGTGTGGACGTCATGGACGATCTTGGAGGCGCACCGCGCCTATCTCGGAGAACCCACCTTTTCCAGGAGGACCGCAGCCCTGGGCCCCGAATTCCTGCTCGACTATTACGTGCTGAAGACAAAAAAAAAGGAAAGAGGAAAAAGAAGGAGAGAGAATTGAGAGTGGGGCCCGCCGCACGAGAGCGCGTTCTCTCCATTAGAATTACAAATATACGTGCCACACGGCACGCGCCCTGGGCGCTGAACTTGTTCGTAGCTTAATGTCAGGCATTTCGCGAGAAATTCATCACAGAGCCCGCGGTCCCGAGCGAGCCAGTGTATGTCTTCTCTCGTTCCACGACCCCGAGGAGACGAACGAAAGCGGTTGCGACTTTCAGGGAGCTCCGAGCTCCGAGATCTGGCAGACGCCAGATGGTGGAGTTCGTTTTCGCGCTTTTTTGTAAATTAGAGAGCGTTTCGCCGAGTGGCCAACAGCCCGGATGCGCCGAATGCATCCAGTGAACTCAGCTAATTCTTAATGCGCACGCTAGACTATCGTCCACGAGCCGAGAGCTAGCCGTTTAAAATACGCGTGAAATTTAAATACGCGTATATATAATTGCTTCTATTAAGATCTGAGAAGATTGAGATTCAATTCCGGAGAAATTAGAGTTTTTGATTAATTATCAATAATTTTCTCGACTATTAATTTTTTCTTCTTCTGTATATAAAGAAAGAATGTATTTGCGACATTTTATTTTTATATTTTGAAGCCCTTAAAAAAAGAACGCTACCTTGAAGATGATATACCAGGTATATCCCACGGAAACATAGCATTGATGAGAAGCGCGTTCACACGTGCGTAATCGCATGTGGTATATATTCAGTCGTATTACAGTTTCGAATTTGTGTACTTTCCCATGGGAGGAATAGGAACACACGCGGTGAAAGGAACAGGACAACGCTCTTCACGCATGAACTCCTCTCTGTTCGAAGTATCGCGCATCGAAATCAGCAAATAGCGACGATATCGACGGGAAAAAAAAAAAAAAGAAACGACGTCGCTTTGTCGATTTTATGATGCGATCGATCTCTCGCCGCCGGTTACGAGAAAGCTTAGCCCGGACGGTTATATTCCATCGTTTTTACAATCGAAGGGGGGGAACACGAAATTCCATCACGAGGGCCTCGCAGATCAACCGACTAGATGATTCGCGCGATTTCCTTCGGGAGCTGCCGGCAGCAAAAAATCGCTATCGTTCTTAGGCTCTGGGACGATAAGGCCCTTATTTGCGGTTCCCACGCCCGCCCGTGTGTATACACACACGTGGATTTTTCGACGCTTTTTCGCGCGCTATCACTTATCGCGATAGTCGACACGATGGCGTACACGAGACACCAGATTGCGTCGAGTCGACGGGGACGATCCCCCTTCATCGTCTTACTTGGATAAGACAGTGGTTCTCTTTTTTTCTTCTTGTAGAGAAAAAAATAAGTAACAATCGTTATCATTTATTGCATTAGATAGAAAAAAGTCGTGATTGGATGAAAAATAAAAAATATTAAATTTCGTAATAATAAAGTTTTTAACAAATTAAAGAAATAAAATACGCAAACTCTGTATATAATTGAATATTACGTAAGAATCTTATTCTCGAGCACATTGCCGCTAACTTTTAAATAAATATGCTTTATCAATTAAGATGTTTTATTAAATATTGTTTAAATTACTCGTTAAACGAGACACATGGCTCGAGTTTGTTTTAAAATTTAATAATTAATAATTGTCCATCTTGTTACTAACAATAAATATGTATCGATAAATATCAATTTCTGACAATTAATATTAGTAATAGTTTAATTGATTACTTCAATAATACATTTTAATGGTTATAATTAAATTCTGATAACCTAGCGATTTTAATCAAATAATAAACACAAAAATCATTATAATGTATATTTTAACATATCAAAGCAACATTGTTATAACGCAGATTAAAAATTAGCCGCGTTCAATATCATTGAAACCTAGAAAAAAATTAATAATCGATAATTACGAGAAATTACATATTTATTACTTTATTACATTAGAAAACACTTAGAGAAGCGACATTTCGCTAATAAGTCAATATACGATGTTTGATTTGATACGCACGACCAATCAATTATCGCATTTATTATCAATGCAACAATACGTGCTTCTCTTGTGTTTGTCTCTCTTTATATGCAATTATGGGATTTTTTTTACGATCGTGTCTAATATAACATCGAGTTTCTTTCGGAATGATCCTGCAAGTCCCCTCCAAAAAATATATACGCAGTTAGAGGATCGTCATGTGAGGATTATTAAAAATTAAGACGAGAATGTACGACATGTAGTTCAATTAAAACAAGACGCGATAAAATTAACGATTTTTTAATTTTGTCTCGTCAAACTTGCACCAAATGCGTTCGGATATCGTCCCATGTAAATCAACTTTGAAGATGATGCGTCCTCTGAAAGCCGGCTGCCTCTCGAAGCGATCGTCAACGACCAAAAAAAGCACGCGAATACAACTAAGTCTTAATTAGCCAGGCACAAGGTCCGATCCGGGATATCCCACGTCGTTACGACAAAATCATTTGCGGGCGATGTTGCTCTTCGGCTTTCTCTCGTCTCTCGAATGAACGTACGATTGGACTCGATGCGACGATTTAATTACCGGTATCCTGTTCCTCCGCGCCGACCCTTGATAATTAATCGGCCGCTTAATTGATTAATCGGTCAATGGCCGAGCGCGATCAAGCGTACGTAAGTCGCGCAGATGCAAGTGATGCTGCGAACTTTATCGTTGGTCTTTAAGTCTGAATCTAATTTTCGAATAACGATGCGACGTGAACATGAATTTGCTGTTCAACGACAGTGCGAAGTATCGATAAACACGTTAAAACTTTATTTAAGTAGCGACGGGAGAAATGGACAATTTAGTCGCGAAATTTAGGTGAATCGATAAAATGTACGATATAAAATATTGGTAGAATAAGATGGAACAATATATTTATATATTCCAAACTCGAGGGTAGAAAAAAGATTTCTCTCTTTTAATATAAGATATGTATAAAAAAAAAAATATATATATATATACATGAACGCATACACACATAAAATAAATTAAAATCAGAAAATTAGTGCAAGAATTGATATAATATAAAACGCGATACATCATACAATTAATTACATAGAAAAAAATATGACAAAATTCAAAGATTAATATTCACCTGAATATTCTTAGGGAATAGCTTTCACAGATTACAATAACAAGTTTCTACATTTTAATAAATTAATTTCTTTATGCAAATTGAGCATCAATAATATCCCATGAGAAATATAATTTTGTTCGCGGAAACTATGTACGAGACTTCAGAAAAACATCTCATTTGCAGATAGATCGGTGGAGAAAAATCTTGTTGTAATATTAACTTTGTACCACACGAGATATCATCGCCGTAACGCCGATCTGAATAAGACGCGAACATTACATCGGGGATTTTTCACAGCGGCGTGCCGCGTAATTATAAAGCGACAAACTTTCGGACACTAGTAATTATCGGATTGTTCGCATCTGTCGTCTACACACCCTGCCCTCCCCCCCGCGCGTTTCGTCCTCGTGGCTCGCCAGTATTCAGTCGAGATCCGATCTCGTGGTTTATGCAGAATTTCCGATTCAAGAGTTTGATTACATCGCGGACCCTTCGGCTCCTGCAGCCGGAACTAGTTTAGCAGTTGGTTTACATCGACCATAGGACTGCGACCGAGTCGTTTACGTCCGCTGTACCGGTTGCAAACCAGTTCCGTGGAGACGAAATGCCGCGTCGAGAGAAGAGCGATAACGAGCCTGCGTGTCGCGCGTCCGATTTATCATGCATAGTGCTCGCCGGTCGCGAGCAAAAAAGTACGCTCTGCTGTTAATTATAACAATAATTAAACGACGCGATATCCTGCGTGGCGCGTTACAACAACGAGGAGGCGTTCACCTATATATTACACGCGCAAGAATGCAAACGGGAACATCGCGCGTATGAACCAATGCATCCAACGATGGCATTTTAGTTAAACATTAGTTCTTATAAATTAAATACTATTAGTATTTATTTAAATAATAATATAACAATAATAATGTTATATTGGATGCAATAAAATATAATAAAACATAAAAATTAAAAATAATTAAACAATATAAATATAAAATTGCATATCAAAAGTATCAAACAATATAAATGTAAGATGATAATAAGATCGCCCACATCTCTGATATATTTTGTAATAATTTAAAAATTTTTAAATTACTTGTCGGTGCGAATCAAATACAAATCTCGCCGGAGCGAAGTTACGATAATATTATATTCGTGATAATCTAAACTCCACTCTACTACTCTACTGAGTGCAACTCTTTTCGATGGAAAAAAAATAATCGGAAATCTCCCCCGTGTCTGTCAGGACGTAATCCTCGGGCGAGTTCTACGAGCATCGCGGTAACGAGGTGGAGGATGTAACGAACATCTGAACTAATCTCATTTCCGGGAAGGTTCTGGATACGACGGTATCAGCCATGATGGTACTCCTTGTTCCGCGTAGGAATTAGTTTCCGAAACAATTTGAAAGCGAGGCACGTGCTGACCACTGTTTCGATAGAGAGTCATATAATTTCCGTGACTTTATATTCGACAATTTTTTTTTACCGTAGAAGAAAGTTATTTGTTATATATTATATATGTATATTTTAATTAATTTTTATATTTAATCAATTTAATGTCGTCTTCAGAAGAAATTGTCTTATTGTTAATATTAAAAATATTGAAGATTATAGAAATATTTATAAAATGCTTACTTTTATATAAGCAATTTTTTAGAAAAAGTTTTACAAAAATCATTTTCCTATTATTTACTTAGATAATTAAGTCATTACTTACGCTTGAATATATATGTCGTTGTTGCTTTTATACCGTCGGTTACATAGGTACGGTTAACAAGTCGTCGACGTTATAATAAATCCAAAGTTTTATCAGTCGCAGGTCAGTTCTGAGTCTTTCATCTAAATGAATCTCGCGCGCGAGATCTTCTTGCGCAACATTTCTATTTTCTTTCTTGAATTCCTCCTAGATCTTTTCCAAGAGGCATATATCGTATCGTACAAATCGTGGACGAGATGTAAAAAAAGTATCAGATAAAAAAAGCTCTTTGAAATATGCTTCATATATATATCACATATAAAATTATAAATTATTGTTTCTTGCGATCTTTATAAATAGTACTTATTTTTCTAACGATACTTGTAAAGTTAAATATATTTCAATATTTTAAATTTCTCACGATATAATTTGTTATTCGAATTGAAAACGCGCAGTAAAACAATCGAATCTAACCATCGAATAATTAATAGAAAATAACGAAAAGTTTTCAATTGTTCAATCAATAATTTGATTTATAATTTCAATTTCTTGAAATTTTATAAAATTACTCCTATATAATATTTCGCGTATACGCATATCTATATGCCGTACATAAAATATTTCGACAACGAAGTATCAATAATGGTGGGGGGCCTTAGTGACGTAAACATTAGCGCGTTATTGTTTACGTTTACGCCGGCAAGGCCGCATACTATTGTATCATTCGCGCGGCGACACTCGAATAGGAAAGTAATGGTGCGAAACACTCCGTAATCTGTACGCGATCGAACGTCGTAAAAGTATTTAATGAAGCGCGAGAAAAGAGAAAGAGGGAGAAAGGGAAAACGCGTAACGTTACGGGCAATAAAATTAGTGAGAAGAGATCCCTGTAGAATTTGATAGACGCACGATGAAAGAGCGAATTATAAATTATCGTTTTTCAAAATCTGTACAAACAGTAATTATTTCTCTAACGATGCTTATAAAGTATATTTCGATACTTAAAATTTTTTCGTCGATCTAAATGTAATTTGTTATTCGAATTAAAAAAGTATAATAATCAAATATGACGATCGAATAATTAACATAACGAAAAGCATCGCGTTACATCAACTGTTTAATCAATGATTGATCTAAAATTTAAATTTCTTGAAATTTTATAAAATTACTTCTATAATATAATATTCCGCGTATATATCTGTACGTAAAATATTTCGGTAACAAAGTATCAATAATGGTGAGGGTATACGGCCTTGGTGACGTAAACATTAGCGCGCTATTATTTATGTTTACGCCGGCAAGGCCGCATACCGTTATATCATTCGCACGGCGATACTCGAACAGGAAGGTACGTGCGAGACGCTCCGTAATCAGTGTGCAATTGAACTTTGTAAAAGTATTATTTAACGAAGGGCGAGAAAAGAGAGGAGAGAGAAAGAAAGAGAGGGAGAGAAAGAAAACGCGTAACGTTACGGACGTAAAGTTAACGAGATCTCTATGGGATATTCGATGGACGCGCGATGGAAAAGCGAATTATAAATTATCGTTTCTTGAAATCTTTATAGACAATAATTATTTCTCCAACGATGCTTGTAAAGTTAAATATATTGCACTTCGATACTTAAAATTTTTTCCCCAATCTAAATGTAATTTGTTATTCGAATTGAAAACGCGCAGTAAAACAATTAAATCTGACTATCGAACAACTAACATAACGAAAAGCATCGCGTTACATCAATTGTTTAATCAATAATTAATCTAAAATTTAAATTTCTTGACATTTTATAAAATCACTTCTATAATATAATATTCCGCGTATATATCTGTATGCCGTAAATCTATACGTAAAATATTTCAATAACCAAGTATCAATAATGGTGAAGATTTGTGGCCTTGGCGACGTAAACATTAGCGCGCTATTGTTTATGTTTAGGCCGCATACCATTACCGTAACATTCGCACAGTAATATTCGAACAGAAAAGTAGTGGTGCGAGACGCTCGCAGTTCTTAATCAGTACGCGATTAAACGTCATAAAAGTATTATTTAACAAAGCGCAAGAAAAGAGAGGAGAGACACAGAGAACGCGTAACGTTATGGGTAACGGTGTTAGTGAGAAAAGATCTCTATGGGATTTGATGTGTGGTATGGAATAGCAAAATCAACGAAGGAGCAGAACGAGCCACGCAACGACAGATGCACGAAATTTATTACGACAGTTTAAGAATACAGGTATTTATTTATTGTTCAATCGTGATGTTTATGATTTATGTAAATTATACGCCGTAAATGGAATGCTTCATCTTCGTCTATTCCTATATTCTCTTTCGTCGCGAAAGTTCATGCTTTCGCTTGCCGAAAAATTTAAGATCGTTCTTCTATCGTCATGGATCCAATTCGTGCGCGATCAGCAACAATCGATAATATATCATCTATTAATCGGGAACGATTTTCAATTCGCGCGTAATTTTTATGTTACAGAAGCGAACGTCAGTTGAATGATAATTCTTAATACTCGTGGTTTCGATTAAATTGGCGATTAACCCTTTGTGATCCTTAAGAATTTAATATCAATATATTTCCATTTTTATGTAAATATTTATTTTTATATATTTTATTTATAAAATTAAAAATTTCTATTGCTACAGAAGATTATAAATTATATTTCTAGATTTTTTTTACACAATTTATATATAAATTATTGTTTCTAAAGATTTTAAAATGAGGAAGATTAAGAATGTAAAGATATAATTAATAGTAATTATTACATTTCGCGATAATTTTTATAACAGATAAAAAAAATGAAGTTATACATATATTCAATTTTTTTTTAATATTTTATTATTTTCATTAATTCAATTTTGTAGTTTAGTCTTATTCATATAATGTAATAAATTAATATCTGCAACAACTACTTGACTCGATTATTTTTTTAAAGATATTTGTCTATAATAATAAAAATAGAATACTCTACGGAATAATCGTAATCGATGCAGATATTAAAATCTATCGAGTAAATAATCACTGAAAATTAAATGGATCGCGAATTATATAATTAATCAATGCAGGATTGAAAATTCATTAACCTAATAAGAATATCATCATGATTTAAAAATATTTATAATTAATTATATGTCAAAATTAACTAAATCATACGAAAATAATTCCTAATATTATGCCAAAACAAGACAAAGTTAGGAATTTACATTCAACATCTCCATTTCTCGTTCCGAGTTACTCCCATATTAATATTTGAGTACGCTCACGCGATTCGAAGCGATATTGTTTACGCGATAAGTATTACGTGCATGGGTCACTTTCATATTTCGTTGCTCTATCGTAATCTCTCGTTACCATTGGTATTCGAAGGCGAGATCTCAGCAACCGATCTCGACGACGATGATGGCGGTTAAGTTAGGTTCAGGGTTGGTTGCCGGCATCCAGGGAGCTTTTAAAGTCGCGTTTGCAAATTGGAACATAAAATCATGGTTATAACGGGTATCGTTGTTTGTTCGTTACCACTGCTGCCTACGCAAATGAAGCGTGCGTGCGCGCGCGTATGTGTGCGGCGGCGGTTCGTGTCGCGAGTGCACGCGAGTGCGTATACGATCAACGGAGGTTAACTACCATCCGGGACGTTGCATATAATAAAAGGACGTTCCGATATTTCATCGAGCGGTATGCGGTAAAGTGATCGGTGCGGCGTGCTATGTATCGAGGGCGAATCGATTTCTCGGGGGAACGAGCGAGACGAGATGGTGCCCCCCCGCTCCTGGTCGATCTCCGTTCTAGATCTTCATTCGCAATTTCGACTCTGAGAGAGATATTCCGGCTATTCATTATCTTACCGTCCGCATCTGCTGCCTCTATTGCATTTTTAATTAATCCATAGGCGTATCGCGCGTGGACGATCTCGTGTACCGTGCATCGTCCCTCTTCGACGATCGTTGACGTCGTTTTCAATTTCGCTTCGATCCTTCTCTTCTTTTACGATCTGTCTGTACCTATATCTGTCCATATACAATTTTACTGCATCAGTTGCGAGACGTGTAAGTTTTTGTAGCGGAACTCGATATTAAGAGATTGATTGTTAAATTTTTATCAACATAAATAGATTAAAAAAATTTTTATAAAATTTTTATATTCATATAATTAATTTCAGTAACGTATATAATATATAAATAAATACACATATATATTATATGATTCTTTTTGCACAAATATAATAAAAATCTAGAACAGACACGCTCGCTCAATTTTCATAAATATTAATTTATAATATAAATAATATTTAAAAAAAAAAAAAATTGAAAATTATTTACAATTGCGAATATATGTCCCTTTGTGAGGAATGCAAGAAGAGAGGCTCGTTGCGTTGTTTGAGCGACGCAGGCTACGTCTGGATAATTACGCGAAATAGATTCGATATCTCGATGTCTCCCAGCGAGGTTCCGACCTCTATCGCCTGTTTCTTCTCTTAACAAATGTCCATTACGGTTGACTCCTTCGATTTTTCGTGCTCGCACTCGTTGCTGGTTGACGTGCTCGGGGGCGGTGAGGGCCGGAAAGAAACGCCGCTACTCGTATTAGTCGCCGAAGGGATAGGAAGGGGGACTGGTCGGAGGCTATCCAAGGCACAGAGGGCCCCCGCTGGGTTGCTAATTGCAATCATGGTCAACAATCTGGTAAGGTAAGAGACCAGCGGATGTATCGGCGAAAAGATCCTGCGTCAGAGAGCGTTCTTCCGCTATTCCGACTGGGAATTAAGCCGCGTGCACAGTGATTGTTGGAACGTATCTAATCACGTGAATTGTCACTTTTGTGCAATTAAATTAAAATTATGAAATTGAATATTGAAAAATAGTCTATAATAATTTATATACAGTAAGATATATTATTTAATATTAATTTTTACACGTTTATATATTTTACATATAGAGCGTACAAGTATTTATTTAAAACGACATACTGTCTCTCATATGATATATTTTTCATATAACATGGCTTTTCTATAAAAAACAATTATGAAGAATTTACATAAAAAAAAAAAAAAAACGTGAGATGCAAAGTTACAGTCTTATTTTAAGAAATCTGATTTCGTATTTTGTATAATTTATATTACGAAATCAGGACTTTTATATCAATGAATGACTGTATTAAAGAGATTGGAGCAAAATTTAAATATTATATTAACTGGTAATAAGCCAGTGCAATAAAGTGTACGCTTTCGATGACGGACGCGGTAGTGAAACCGTGCCTGCAGCCGGCAGCAGATTGGCCGATAGTTGGTACGAGCTAATGGATGCTCGCGATGGTTACTAATTGGGTAGATCGTCGCCCGTCGATATTGCAACCGGCACAGCCGGCAGCGGGCTCATTCGGCCCCGAGAGGGCTCAATGGAATCTCTCTATCGGCGTAACTGACGTCGGCTTTTGTACAACCGCGGCCTCGGAAAAACGCGACCACTGAACGGCGGTTCTACCTCTTTCGTGGCCGTCGAGAAGGGCCCCTTTGCCATCCCATCGATTTGCCGGGATACGCAAACGGCTTCCAGAAATTCCACCGCGACAACATTCGGTTCTCTACCGCCGCCAGCTCTCGATTTGCCGAATATGCCGATTAATTCCGGTTCCCCGACGTCGTACACTCGCGTATCTGCTTTTAACGCGGGGCCAGAGATGCGTCCTCATTAACTCTCCGCGGCGTGAATTCTTTCCTTTGTATATCTGAAATGTTTTTTAACCGCGTCGGCTCGAATGATGGTATCTGTCTATAAAAGTTAATTGAAAGAATAACTTTTTATCTTAACAATAAAATTGATAAGCAATTCATGAATTAATTGATTAAGTAATTTTATAGTCTGTTTACATAGCATATGTATATACGTGTCAATCTTTCTTCCTAGTCTTTATTAAGGACAGATAGCATTATTCTAAAATTGTTTATTCGAACATCGCATTACTTAAATATAATTATTAAATAATAATAATTATAAGAATAATTTATAGCTTGTTTTTGGTTATTTATATCGCAATGATGACATAACGAAAATTTTTTTTTTTTTCTTTTTCTCTTTTTATTCGAGACTTGAGTTGTATATTTATCTTGGTTAAAGATACCATCTAAGACGTAAATGTGATCGATGAAATTGATATTTGTGTTGATTCAATCCCGTTCACTCTCTCGGTAACATGGCAAGCCATTTCAATGACAAGTGCTTATTTAAAGAGCTTCAGTCCCGCCGTAACTTACTTAAAGAAGATTATTTCGGAAATTCGTCTAATGCGCCTTGAAATCTTTCTCTAGAGATTTTTCTTCCATCAGAATTTTAAACTAACATGTAAAATATATTTTTCGCCCGAAAGAGATATATATTTTACCGCACCGGACCCAACCGGAAGAGTTGCCGGTCCTTTCAGACACACACGCGTAAAGTATGTATAAGGTTTTACCATAAAAAAGCCGCGCGATCCGAACGATAACTCGTCTCCGATACCAATCTAGCATGACGCATAGTGTCCTCCTGAAGAATTTATGTTCGCCGCGAGTATTTATTGCCGACGTTGCGTCCGTGACGGATCCGAGGAGATGCTTTGAAAAGGGAAACGATAGAGAAAGCTCATGCTTGTTAGATAATATTAATTATTTCACAAATTGCATTATAATCTATAGTTATCTATAAACTCTATAATTAAGAGAATATAAAGTCAAATTTAGAATTATAATTTTGGAAGTGAATCAACGATCTGATCGAAACGAGAGATACATTGAAAAATCGATCCATTATATGAGCAAGCGCTAATGTTAGGACACGATAACCGTTAATAAGAGACGCTACCAGACGGATATCCCGCTTCTCGCCAAGGGTATTTTCTCCTCGACGAGTAACGTCCTTGCGAGCCTCGGCGAACGGCCTCGAGAGAAGAACTCTCGCTAGGTTTCCGGGCTGCATAGAAGAGAACGCGATGCGCGGCGATGTGTGCCAGACACTCTCGCACACCTAGGAATTCCTGACTCTGCCCACCTCGATTGCCTACCCACGAAGTGCCTGCCTGGAAGGGCGAATAACCCGCCGAGTTCCCGCTCGCGCGGAAGATAATCGCACGCTCGCACACACGCGAAAATTGGCGATTGAGCTTCGCGTATAGGCACGACCCAAGCTTCCTAACATGTCTTTGTTGCAACTCTACCACCATACTATTTATAGTTTGTGACCTATACTATATCGCACGCACTCACATACGAGTGTTTGTAACATAATTTTTCGAAGCAACTCGAAATTCGCGGAAACATGTGATCAATACCGAAGAAATATTAATCATCATTTTTGCTTTAGTAATTATATATAAAATATTGTATTTTAAAATTAAAAAAAAAAAAAGAATATAATATTCTTACATCCCATTCCTTATTTCCTAAATAGTTTTAAATTAAAGCAATTATTTTTACTGTTATATTACTTTTTCATAGCAACATTTCGTCCTCCTTTCAAATTTTCAACAACATTCGACAATTTAAATATTAGTCGATACCCAGGAGATACATAATTAAAAAATTTAAATAGATGTAAAGAGATGAAAATAAAAATAAAAAATATAATAATAAATAAAAATATAATTTTTCGGAAAAAAGTAGAATTATCTAACAATATTTTTTAATCTTACATAGATAAATTTACTGATATATAGATAACATGTCAAGGTAATTGAAAATTAAGAATGAAATATTGATCTCTAATACTTTCTTTAATCAACTTGGTTGTTACAAAGAATCTGGTTTCAGCAGATCGATTAAAAAAAATAACAGCAATGCCGTCTTATCCGCACTGTTCGCGAATACATTTTTCGCGTCTAAATTATTGCAATCTTACAGGGTTGTAATGGTCCGTCGTGGTACCATTACGTTAACACGGTGCTTCTGAATGATATCGGTGTCGCAATGATTTCGGGGCGCGATACGACTCGAGAAACGGTTATTGAACGCAATTGCGGGGAATATAAAATCTATCATTACGCCAGATAACTATAACCGGTGATATAGTGCGGATCATAAAATAGCGAGCACGTATTACGGCGCCTATTACGATAACTATTATATATTGTTACGACTCTGTAACGTGAACGGCAGAACCGCCCGCGCGCCAAGTATCGAATGGCTCGCTCGCTTCATCAGGAAGCGATTGTCGTCCCGTCGCGACACGTGGGACGAGAATCGTAGGAGCCGAGAGATCGTCTGGATAGACTTTCACTGGCATTTTCCCGGCGGTGTTACCACCCACCCGCACCGCTTGCACTCACGCATGCACGCATGAACGCATGCACGAGGCGATCAGCGAGGAATTACGACTCGCCCGTTCTCATCGCCGATATATCCGTCGCGATAAATAACACGCATAATGTAGGCCTCGCATGACTCCGCTCTAAATTCGCTAGCGGAGTTGCAACTGAAACGTACATCTAATAAATCGTCGCTAGATTGCCGATTCATATTATCGGTTTTTCATACTAACGGTTGCTGGATCGCTGGCTTTCGCGCGATGTCATCGGCGGTCATAGCCAAATGACACGCGGTTGACACATCATTACAGATATAGATTCTATCAGCTTCAAATTTATATGATAGTTCTATGAAACTGTTTAGGGTGATATCGAGACAAGTCGAAAATGTTGTTCGCCGATACAATTCAACGTCTAGAATTCACCGATCAATCAAATCTAATCCTAGTAAGACGACGGTGCTTTCACTGCCATTCTCGACAATCTGCGTTCTCCAAGAAATATTCATCGGATGAATCGATTATTTCGTTGATACTTAAAATGATAAAGTTTATGTAGAAAGAGCGCAAAATATTTTTCTGCATATGTAATATATTATTTGCATTTTTATTTTATAATTTTATTTTACAATTTTACATTTTTATGTTACAATTATTGAGAAAACATATAAATAATAAATTAAAAATGTAATTTTTATCTAACGCGTATGACGTAAATAGAAGAAAAATTATTTTTTTATTTATGCCAAATATAAAATCACATACAATATAATCACTCTTCGAGATATAATGATAGACTTATTTCATCGAATAAGAGGTTAAGTTCGTTTTTTCAAGAAATTTATTGTTTCATTTTCTTTTTATCTTTTGCTCTTCCCTTGCATCAGAGGTTTTTAAGCGATAACTTCTTAAGGAAGCATTTTTCGACCCATGTATATAGGAAATTTTTTGTTCAGAATTAAATTTCCTATAAAATCTCAAAGTCTGATTGAAAGGTTCAGGGCTACCCTGTATAATACTAATGTATATTAATAATAATTTATAGAATAATTTATAGAATTATTGAATTTCCTCCGGCGATTTGATATTCGCGTAATAATACACGAAGATATTGTCGGCATGTTTTAAATATTAAATCCACGATAAGCCATGAGACTCTCAATTATTAAGGAAAAGCTAATTTAGAACTCTTATATCACTCTTCCTTTATCCAATTAACATCGATTATCTAATAATCTTATTTGTATTCGGCGACTCATTCTCTCTAATTGAATTCGTATATGTATAAATTATGTACAGATTCACTAGTATTATTGATTAATCCATTAATTGATTCATTGACTTTGACGTTATGTAATTTTACAATGTATATCTTATATAATTTATTTTTTAATTAAAAAATCAAATTCAGTATTTGATGCTTGTTTTTTTAAAAATATATCTTTATCGCATCTTATTTAATCGAGGAAAAAGAAGGATGCAACGATCTCTCAATTATAAAGTATATTTTTCCTCTCTCTTAAGTTATATATTATATTAGAAAATTATATATTGTATAAAATAACCCTCCCATGGGTACACCTTGACGTGGTGGAGTGGCTTCAGTACCTGGACGGTATGCCTTAAGGTCCTAAAGGTCCTCAAGGTTTACTGCGAAGGGGAAACCAAGTACCCAGCGTCGTCGTTGCTGTCATCGTGCCGCGGACGGCTCGTCGTATCGTTGGTGCTGTCATCGTGCCGCGGACGGCTTGTCGCGTCGTCGGTACCGTCATCGTGTCGCGGACGGCTTTCGCGTGTTTCGCGTCGCGTGTCCGTACAGCATTGCCACGAGTCGCACAATGGCTCATATGTGGCACGCGCATTCGTGCGTTGAACGCACATTAGTGCGTCGTCGTTGCCGTCATCGTGCCGTACGAGCAACGATGCGTCGCGTTGTCGCGGTATCGCGTTTTCGCGTCGTCGCGTCTTCGCGTTGGACTTTTATCTCGTTTTCACGATTGTCACCGAGGATCATACTTCGTTGCCGACTAAATGGGATGTCTCTCAGCGTTGCAATCTTTAATATATTAATACCTATTAATATAATTAATTTTATAGTAATATCAGTTAATATTAATACTATATTAATATTATATATTATATAAATATTTATGTATTAATAAATTTAATATATTAATGTAGGCGCAACGTTAAAACGCCTCAGTATCGCGGCTGAGGTGAATGCCGGCCGCGTAGCAACGTATGTTCGTGCATAGTATAGATGCATGTTCGCGCGGTTAATCTTGAACTTCGGTTCGAGAATCGGCTGTTGAGGGCACGTTCTGCTCCGACGAACGGTTCGGCCCGAATCGGTTAGAGTTCGGTCGATTGTTTTGGAATCGTCGTTAATGGGTCCCTTCTCTTGTACCGTCTAACAGCACATTGTAGAAATACTAACATGTTTGGCATCTGAGGAGTCGGCTGTTCTAATTAGGTTCGATTTTCGCTCGCTAGAGAAGTTGATCTCCCGCTTTCGAAGTGCTAGATTGTTAGCACGTAGAAGGTGGGTATCTTCATTCTCGACCCGTCTATCAGCCTTACGATAAACCCGGCTCAGTCTGTACGATAGAGACTTGGTGGTTCGTATGAAATCGTTCCTAACGATGTTCTAGTCGGCCCTCGATGGGAGCAGGCGCGGGTCAAGAGTCGAGCGAACCCCATTCGCGTCGATTCCATCGATCGATTTCGTCTTCTTCCGCTTCCGCTTAACCTTTGCTCGAAGTAATCGGTGAATTCCCGACTTGTCGACTCGAAGTATGATTCTCACGTGAACCGGGGTTCGATCGTGCCGAAATTCGAAAGTGCGGGAGTGTCGTTTAAAGTATCGCGCGTGTGAATCAACCTGAGAGGAGGAGGAGGCCTAGGAGAGGCATCATGCACCGATGGAACAACCTTGTGGTAAGTCATTTGTTATTTATATATTAATTATTTATTAATTGCGTACGTACAATTTCATTTAAACCATTAATCACGTAATTTGGTTTTTATTTATATGATTTAAACAAGAAAGAATTAGAAAGAAAAAGATTTTTATATAAAAGCTATAATTGTAAAAGTTTTCACTTTTAAATTGTAGTTTTTATATGAAATTATTAAAATTATTAGTAGTTTTTTCTTTTCAAAACTTATAAAATTATTTTATTAATTTGCTTATTATTATATGTATCGAATATAAAATTCAATGCGTATAATAAAATTTTTGTAATATTGATTTTTTTGAGCATTGCTACAATTTGCATCTTCTACTTATATGTTACAGATCAACATAGCAACCCTGACATTCTGAGAGGAGGAGGAGGCCTAGGATAGGCATCGGGCACTGGTGGAACAACCCCGTGGTAAGTAATTTGTTATTTGTATATTAATTATTTATTAATTGCGTACAATTTAATTTAAACAATTAATCGCGTAATTTGGTTTTTTTATTTATATGATTTAAACAAGAAAGAATTAAAAACAAAAAGATTTTTATATAAAATTATTAAAATTATTAGTAGTTTCTTCTTTTCAAAACTTATAACTTTATTTTAGTAATTTGCTTATTATTATTATATGTATCGAATATAAAATTCAATGCGTATAATAAAATTTTTGTAATATTGATTTTTTTAAGCGTTGCTATAATTTGCATCTTCTACTTATATGTTACAGATCAACATAGCAACCCTGACATTCTGAGAGGAGGAGGAGGCCTAGGAGAGGCATCCTGCACCAGCGGAGCAACCCTAGGGTGAGTATTTATTATTTGTATATCAGTTGTTAAAAATCGCGTACGTGCATTAATTCGATGTTTTTATTTGAATGAATTAAACAAGAAAAAATTAAAAAGAAAGACTTTTACATAAATCTTATAAAAGTTTCTAATTGAAAAAAAGTCTTTTTAAAATTGCTTTCTTTTTATAATTTGTAAACTATTTATCTAGAGCCTCATAGTATTGTACGCATCGGATATAAAATATTCCGCATGAAATATTAATTATATTTTAGACGTTGTTATAATTTGGACTTTATATTTGTATGTTGCAGACAACGCAGCCTCAAGACCAACAACTCCGCTGTTGCGCATCAGTGTCGGTGAGTGATAAATTTTATTTTATTTTGAGGTAATGGATTCGTAGATTCGTAGATTGTAGATGCGAATGTAGATTGTAAATTGTAGATAGATCCGTTGCCTCAAAATGGATGGGCTAAATTAAATAAAATAACTTTCATTAGGTTTCAAAATATGCTTTAAAATATATTACAAGATACAATTAGATAGATACAATTTAAGATATAGATTAAAATAAAAATTTAAAAATATAAAATTTAATCATTCTTTTCAATCGATAAATTTTATTTTATTTGTTTAAAATGAAGAAGTCGCTATTAATTTTATTAATTATATAAAATAATAATAATTTATTTTCACGTTGCGCCAATTTTATTCTAATTTTTCATATAGCCCATTCATCTATATTATATTTAGCTAATATTATATAAAGCTTTGTTTTAATTGATATGTAAAGCCAAATTATCTATTAAATTATATATTATAAAACATAAGTGATTATTAATTTTATTTTAATATAAATAATATATTATTATATATATATATAAATAATATATAATATATTATTAAGAGAATTTTAATTAATTAATTTTGATTGATAACTTGGCATTACATTAATTAAAGAAAAGTTGTATTAAAATGATGCATGACGAATGATCGTAATGATCATTAACTTACGACCGTAAAATACGAGTGTAAAATTACGCTCATGCGCCGGCAATAATAATTATCCGGCTATAGAAGGAATTTTTCTCCTTCATTGACTTCTGATAGAAGTCAAAGCTACGTGCTGGCTGATGTAGTCAGAATGAATATGGCCAGGATCGACAAAAGGTAGGTCCAACTGGTCTAACGGAAGCAACATAGTCGACCACATCCTTTAAAGATGTCTGAAAATGACCATGGAAAATATTCCGATAAACACCATAGGAAGAAAGAAGCGCGACACGGCCCTACAATCTTGAGACAACGGAATGCGACAGATCATAACAATCTGAGGACTTGAAGAAGAGGATGTGCTGGACAGGAATGCATAGTGATTAGAAAGAAAGCTTGCAGTTATATAAAATCCGTTAATGATAATAATTTTTAATCATGCTATATTTTATAATTCAACTGATACATTAAGTATAACTTAATGTGTTATCATAAGTATATAAGTTTTGCTTTTTTCAAAAAAGACACACAAAAAACAATTTATATCTAATAAAAAAATATTTATATATGTTATATACGCAATTATTACATATTAATAATAAATTAAATTCGAATTAAATTCTTATTCACAAAGAATATTGTTATATTCTTTAATATTCTAGGGAAACGGATTATATCAAAATTAAATTATATAAAATGTACGCATTACCTTCTCTAATTTGATGCTAAATACATAATATCAACATGGTACTAAGAAATGTTCAGATGAATTAAACGTAAAAGTTTATTTATATTTTACGACTATCTCGTAAAATATCCTTTCCGGTGTGTTTGGAATTTCTGAAACTCGACAATTTCTCGTGCCCGACAATATTAACGATCCGATAACTATTTCTTGCATACCGGCGTTGGCGTAATTCATGGCCGATCTCTGTTATCTCCCGATTCCAATTATTGGTCGCGGTAAACTCGTGAGCGCATCGGAACGAGCGAGGTTCGTCCTTTTCAAAGACTCGTCGGTAGAACGTCGTCGTAAAGAAGAGCCGGGAAAGATCAGTAAGAGGCGCGTCGCGAGCCTCGAAAAAAAAAAGGAGTCGCGAGCGTTGGGAAGATCGATCGGCGATCCTTTTCAACGATCCGCCCTTCGTGTCTCCGGCGCGATGCTCTTGGCCACCTCGTACCTTGCAATTAGCGACTTATGGCACATCGGTGATCGTTAATTAAATTGAAATCAATAAGAGTTGCTTATTACTCGCGTCTGAGACGCCATTCTCTAGGAAAAAAGGACTTGTATTTGACTGTTCTGGATCAGCTGTTAGGTTCATAAAACATATCTATTTAATCATCTCAATTTTGTAGTCGGCAAAAATATATAATATTGTATCTCTAAGTAAAGAATAGCTCGGTCAAAAAATTTATTTTTTCCACGCTTAGTAAAATAATTATTAATAAAAAGAGATGAAGAAAATAAAATTATAATATTGAGATAGTGTATTAATATTAAAAATTGGTAAACATTTCTGCATTGCATTGCGCTAGTATACTTAAATCCTATATTAATATTATAGCAAAATTTGTATAATGCGTGTAAAAATGTAAAATCGTATCAATATCGATTACAATAATTAAAAAATTAAATCAAAAAGTAAAGTAACAATTAATATCGCTCAAAATTCGTATATATCCTGCGCCAATAAAATATTTTTCAAATAATGCTCTGTAAGCAACGCGAATCGAAGGAGACTGTATAAATTATGTAAAAGCATCGCGATAGCCGGTGGGATATCTCGGCAAAGGCTCAATTTATGACGTCCGTATGGGAATTTTTAGAGCCGCCTCGCCTCCGTATCTGCCAACACGATGATAATGATAAATCCTGGTACAAAGAGCTCCAATATATATATATCTCTCTCTCTCTCGCTCGTGCAACGCGAAACGTTCATGCTCCTCTTCACGCCGGTTAGCATATCGCATGCTTCCCCGCTGGGGCCTTGTGGACCCTGATGGAGCCGCGCGTCTAACATAAGTACGCCGCCACTGACAATGAGCTGCACATAGTACGGTGCAATCGACCGAATTATAACTCGCTGATAAACGTATGCATGAGGAAAAGAACTTCTAGTCAGCCTTCGGGATTCCTTCCAAGATCGCACGAGTGGTTTATTCGCATACACTAAGCAAGCACATACCTTAACTCGAGACTAGATCCAGAGTATGTGTATATATTGTATATTATCGGGCGGTGTTTTTGACGTATTGCGTAATGTATGCGGCAAATACATGATTTGATATCAAAAATAATCACATCTAATAGATTTTTCTATATTTTTCTAAAAACTCATACAATGATATTTTTGATAGGATTGATAAGTTTTTCTAAAAAAAGTAACGATATCGCATGATCTTGCGTCTCTTTCTTTGTCCATTAAATTTAAGTACATTCGTATCTTCTCGTGCGAGAGCCTACACTGTTCTGTCTTTTGCGAAACCGGCAACGCCCGTTTTACATGCCAAAGTAATGAATGCCAGGACTGAAGCTTCGCATATATATGGTAGAGTCTCTTTTCTTTCCTTATTTCTCTATTTGCGTCCTCGCCGCGTCCGTTCCCCTTTCTCGCTTCTCTAGCCATCTTTCTCTCAAGGCTCGAGAGGCTTTTACCTTAACGCGAGAAATGGCGTCGCGGGCCCTACATGGCAGCAAGTCGTTAACGCGGTGTCGACGGTTTTCTCCTCTTGACAGTCTCTCGGTATTGTTGGCGCCTACCTGTCTGGATTGCAACGACACTCCACCTATCAACCTCACCCTCGCTTCTCGCCCTAATAAGGCGTTCGTGAATATGAAGAATGTTTTCCGCGACATATTTCTTAGCGCACTTACCGGTTACTGCAAAACTGTCAGATACCGAAAATATTTGTTTTATAACT
This sequence comes from Polyergus mexicanus, assembly GCF_030449975.1. NCBI lineage: Eukaryota > Metazoa > Arthropoda > Insecta > Hymenoptera > Formicidae > Polyergus > Polyergus mexicanus. The sequence continues at coordinate 3,935,964 of NW_027223327.1, read as the reverse complement.
AATCGATAAAAATCCATTTAAAATTACATACATTAAACAGATTCGAAGTAATGTAAAATATGATATCGAAATAATTTTGTGAAGAAATTATTCTATATCGTATTTATATACAACCAGATGTTATCGATGCGGCTCTTCTTCCGGGTGTAGCCTGTATCCTCTGTGGATGCAAAAGTCGAACATCTTTTCGATAACAATCTCAACCTTTCATTAATACATAAAGTTCCATTATTGCAAGTCGCGATTAATGATGCAAAGTGCCGCTTTTTTTTTTGCCCCGTTAGATTTAGCTAAGATATCCTAAAGTAATTTTTCTAAATGTTATCGTAATTTAGCACAAGTACTTCAATTTTTCATCGATATATCTTTACTTATGTATTTATCTTTACATCGATCTATATTGCTAATGGTAGACATGATTGTTCGCTCTATTAAATCAATTTCTGCAAGAAATGTCTCTTTCAAAATATAAACGCATATACATTTAAATTATATATATATATATATATGGCATTATATAATGGTATGATAAGATGAAAATATTGATATGAATATATATATTAATTTATGAAATATTAGTTTAAAAGACATATATATATATATATATCATAGCCATTATTAATTTTATTAAATCCGTGATTTTTGTAATAAAAACGTTCTATAGTCACAAAAAGTATAGCTCCTGCGTTAAAATACTTCCGTATATAATTGAAGGTTTAAACTCGTTAAAATCCATGTAACCATTTAGCATTTTCCCGAATTATTTGCAACGTGCGCCCGACGTGGATATATCCGTGCCTTCATTAAATCTATCGCGTTCGTTGATTTTCAATTAGTATAATCGACCGTGTATACTTTAGGAAACTCAAGATCGGTCGTTTACGTGGAGGATTTCGCTCAGTACCGTCGGATTTTGCTATTTAACGGAATCAAGTATTTCACTCTCGGCTACAGAACGATAATCGCGCGAATAGTTTAGAAGCAGTGGTTTAGTGCATGCACGGCGATCTTTAAAGCCTTTAATAAGGGGCTTTGGCAAATAACAAGGTCTGTTTGAGTAAACGTGTCTATTTAGGAGATATACGCGGCTGCGCGGATTCTCTTTAATGGAGGCTTAATCATTGATTAAATTTTTAAACATACTATTATTAATCCACATAAAACAAAAACTTTTGAAACGCGTCGTTAATTAATTCCAAATCTTTGTGATAATATGCGACAATGATAATTTAAAACGTATTAAATATTTCAAAACATATTGTATCTCTAGACTCATATTTCTTTACGATAATGCATGATTCTAAGAAAATCAAAATATTGAATATAAATTATAAAAATATTATTTTCAATGCAAAAAAATTGCAGTCCATTATTAACAAAAATTTATTGAAGGATATTATATATAAAAATGGATCGGAGCGCTTAATTGCACTTAGAAAAAGACAATATTTGTTTTTATTTGCGTTTCTTTCGTTGTTTGTCGAGTCACGAATAAAAGAACATAAACACGCGATTTTACCTAACGAAAAATGACTGCTTTCGAGATAACGATTTATCATCGATATAACGAGTGAAGCGGTTTCGATGTCGGATGATAATTAACCCCCACTGATTGGCTCTATTGTCAATTCAGTAAGGTTGTGATTATCCGTCTTTTTGGTATACACGAGATGACCATATTACAAACGAGTGTCTCCGAGGATGAGTTCTATCCAGAAGGACGAACAGCGGGAGACATGACGGTTGCAAACTTTATAGCGTCTCGGTTTCTCTGCAAAGCTAAATTTTCTTCTTCTTAAGGAAGTGATAATTTATATATTTCCATAACTCATATATTTATTAGCAAATATTATCGTAATAATTATATATATCTTGCATCTATTTCTCTCTCTAAAAGATTTTAAATAGATTAAAATTGTTTTACTCACAAAGTATAAATTAATAGTAGAAAACATTAATGATAGACATTTCATTGATCATAATGTCTATAATCAGAATAATCTCAATTATAAATCCTTGTTTCTTCTCAAAAAATCTTCAAACTTTATGATTATACAAAGACAAAACTCGAGAATGACGGAAAATGCATGTAAGCAGTTAGTTATGGTTTATCGATCGTCTTGAGACGATTTGTCGCGGGCCTCCAACGTATTTTAAACAGACACGAAATGATAAGAACGGCGACGCAAAGTGAAGGATGGAAAAGGAAAGAGAGAAAGAGCACGAAAGAGAGTGGTAACACGCGATTACTAATCGTGGTATCGCCTCTATCCCCAGGGGTCGTGGGGTTGGACGATGAGCAACGGCGGTGTACATTATTCGTAGAGAGGTCCCGAAGTGCACGAAATCCCCCTTTCTCTCTCTCTCTCTCTCTCTCTCTCTCTCATATGAGATACGGCCGCACGTTTCGACTTCTTGGAACCGGCGGAGGTCGACGTGCTTGGCGAACCGCGGGGACCCTCGCCCACGCTCTCAAAGCGGTGCACAAAGTGGAGAAATCAAAACCGCATTCGATTCGGAGCCCGACCGTCGAACGTAGGTAGGGTAGGTGAAACAGGTGGAGTTTGACCTCGGCAGGTCAACGGGGATTAATACGACCGAGACACGACTCCGATTCCTTTACACCCACTTTGAAATTTTGATTTATTCAAAAAATATCTATCATCTCTTTTAAAGCAGAGATCCAAGATATATAGATTAATTTATTGTAAAAATATTATCGATAATTAAAATAAATATACTTTTTAAATAATTATCAAATATATCAATAATAATAAAATAATTATAATTTATCAATAATTAATATTTATTGCAATTTCCGTGCGACTTGATATAAATATTGATACTTTGCCGATACTTTACAATCGGCGAACGAGGAAGAACACGTTGCAACAAATACTTTAAAGTAGCAATTTATTAAAGACTCTCGGAGTCTGTCGCGAGACACGCCGTAACTCAGGATTTATGACAGTATCCGAGGTGCGTCAACGTATGTTGCCTCGCGCGCCGAAATCGGCGCCCTTAATACGCCACCGTAGGGTGACGGCTACACGTGTATTATCGGCGCGGAAGGATCGATCGGATGGTCGCAACACCATAAGAGAATGCCACGTTTTCCTCGTGACTTTAGATGCTCGCACGAAGGAACCTTGTTCCTCGGTCGCGCGTTCACGGTGAACCATAAATTCTGTCCCGCCGAGTTCGCCACACAGGTCGCTCCTAACCGCGGTAAGATAATTGGCGAAATGTAGTAATCCCTAATTACGGCAGATACCGCATCTAATTCCGTCACAAGCTTGCACCGGAACAAAGGCCAAAGGTTAACGCATCTTTTTTCCGGATTAGATAGTCGCTGCTGTTACTTAATGATGTATAATAATAAACTTTTTAATCGTGTCTATCTGGTTTGAAATCGTGTCAACGCATGATAACTAAAATATATAACGCGAATATTGATTATAATAGTGACTTGTTGAAGACTAAATTTGATTCTCTTAAATCGAAGAAAATTTCAAGTGTACTATCGCAAACCGTTATTAATCTCAATGCTTTCGAAATCATTCAATGTCTCAATATGCGAAATGTCAATGTATGCAAAAAAGATAGAATGGCAAAGCGAGATTTTATAATTATACATTATATTGGTGTATAACACTTGTATGAGATATCCCATTTCACATGTAACACTATATTTCGCCTGAATTTCAAGCAGAATCAATATTTCGACGATTTTCGTGAATATATCTTCTTGAGATACCGTTAACATTTAATTATCCCATTAATACGGTCATCAACCCTCGTTCGCGTCGCGAGATTACCTCACGCTATTTAACTTTCGAAAGAACATTTTATTGCTCGGTCGCTGCTCGTAATTCAAGGATCGTCACATCGTTAGGCGGCGAACGCCGCTATCGAGAGAGATCGCTATGCTCATCGAGGCTCAAGTCGACATTTTATGCGGGATATTGAGGGTATCTCCTAAACTCTCCTATAGAGCCTCTAATAAAGATGTTTCCGTACGGTTTTATATGATTCTATTCGGTGCCTGGGCAGCGGATTTTACGACGAACTTCGCGTATTATCGTCGCGAGCGCGTTCCCTCTCGTATGATTCGCGGCTCGACTCATAGATTCGCACCCCATTTTAACACCTCGTAAAATTATGAGTAATCGCCACATAACGATACCGGTATATCGCGAATTACGAGTCACTTCAACGGCCTTCTTTGATGTCATCGCGTCGAACAGGTGGAATTCGCGCGCGCGCGCGCCCTCGCGTTATCACGTCGAGTCTGCCAGCTTAATATCTCGTAACATCTTTCTACCAAAACTACCAGATGTTTATATTCTTTCAAATCGCGCGCAATCTTTCGACTGATGTAAATAAATGCTTGCACAAAAATTTATAGATGTACAATTTAAAAAAAAAAAACATTTTACTTACAAAAATATATACAAAAAATGAAATTACAGTTTGATGCAACTTATTCCAAACTTTATATATTATAATACAAGTCAAGAGAAAGCGATAAGAATGCAGGAAAATATTGTAAGCATCTGTTTCTTTAATAGCGGTGTAAAGTCTGGAAAGAAATTTTAATTACAACTTTAATAATATATTTAAAAGAAATTTTCACGACTTTTTAATCTGTCAAATAGAATTGTGGAGTAAAATCATGCGTGTGTGCGTAGATTAAGTGTCGTTATGACAAGCGGTATGTTCAACAAATGCAAACGATCGTTCGGCAAACTCGTGCGACGAATCCGCGATGATCCTAAGCGGCGGCTATTAACGCGCCGTTAAATACGAACGAGCGGACAGGCAATGAACGTGACTCGTCCTTGAGGAGCATCCCGAAAAAACCCCTGAAGAGAGAAAGAGAGAGAGAGATAGTATAGACGAATGACATAAATCACAGCTGTAAGCTAAGTGTCCCTCGTATTAATTAAGATAGCGTGCCCCGAGACAACTGTATGGTAGACGAAGACGAATAACCAAGTAAAAGATTTAAGAAGAGTGGACGGAGAAGAAAATACTTAAAGGATAAGAAGCTTTGCGCTCGAAGACGAGCGAGGAAGAGAGGACGAAACGAAGAGTCGCGAGCGCAACGAAGGTAGACGGGTTAGCGTGATCCTTACGAGAGGGGACCGAGGGTACAAGACTGGGGAAGGTAAGAAGGTAGGCATAATGGCGTAATTATCCGAGGACGAGACAAATTGCGTACACGCCTGCCCACGACACGCTACAGTCCGCGTGTTCAAGCGACGCCGCCACCGTCCGTCGGCGCGTAGGAGTCGAAATCCCTCGGAACCCCCCCGGAGGGGGGTCTGCCCTCTCGCGTCGCAATTGTCTCGTTAAAGTCGCCGCGGGGGTTGCCTCGAAAAGGAAGATCCACCTGATCGCGCGATCACGAAGGGATGGCCAACGCGATGCCGTCGCGAGCGTACATAACAACTTGCTGTTGTCTTCAGGGTGAATTATATTCGTGATGCGGTTTGAAGATTATGATGCGTATCTCGTTTGTTCCCTGCACGTCATCTTCACTCGTCCGACATAAGCAGAGAACGGGTACTCGAGTATCTTCGGTATTTCGACGGAATGAGAGACAATAGCTTTTTACCCAGGATACTTACGTTGTTACGGCATGATTATAATCGTTATTTCTAAAATTATTATTCAATCTCTGACATATAACATAATTTCCGAATGTACAATATAAGAAGTGTGTCATAAGTTATGCTTCTTATGTCTCGCTGACAATCGGGCGCGATGAAAATTTTAGAAAGGAGATTCGAGAGACGATGTCTTCTTAGACATTCGCAAACGCGGCGAAGATAACGTGTACATAACGGTCACAGAGGTTGCATGCTTGAAAATTCTCGCGACTCAGATAACACTGCTCGCTACATAGTTACGATGAACGATATGACTTTTTGTAGTCGTATATACGGACGGAATACTCGCAAATTTCTTGCTTAGTCCGAGATATTTTACATGACATAATGAAGATTTTGTAGACTTTAATTGAGGTAAATTTACTAAATTATTTAATTATAATTATACAGATACGAGAAGAAATAGTCTCATGAGAAATTTCACACGGATACAAGTTTGTCAATGCTCGAGAGATGTAGTTCTAAGCTAAAGATACAATTTTCACGCTATAAAGATAAATTTTTTGTACCATGTAACGACATACTTGAGCAACGAGACAATATAGTGTGCGAGTGCATCGAACTTCTGCATATTGCAGCCTGTTTTGCTTATAATCTCGACGAATACCGCTAAGAGCCGTGTCTTACGGTCGTTTCGCTTTGCATCATTACCGTCTGGATAGCGCTGAAAATACCTATCTTTTATTACCGGTCTCTTCTTTATCTACTTACTTACGTATCAATTTACTTATCTATAAATCACTCGATCGATGGATCTACGTATGTCTATCGCGGCAATACAGGGGAGCTACCTTCCACGGCGACGTAACGACCACCTAATGGGAATAGTAGCCTCCACGTGTATAATTCAAGCCGACCCGACGGCAGCCCCGTTCTTTCTGGCGCTACACTCTGACAAAGCGTTTCCTTGCGCGAGAAAGGCATGTATAATCAGTAATAGCGACTGCAAGCTCTCCCGAGATATATCCCAAAAATACGTTCTCTGGGGATTACTCGCGAGAAAACCTCGTAGCTAATATTACTGCTCGCTTCTTATATCGAGATAAAATGTAATGGAAATTTTGAAGTTTTTGCTAGTCTGCAACGAAATCTCTATCTGATCAACCTTTACAGATCTCGCTTATCATAATGTGCAATTAATATGCATATTAAATTAGATATTAAATTTACTTTTAATTACATCTATAATATTATAGATGTACCGCACTTTTCACGTACAATTTTTATTTTTTTTTATTATAAAAACGCTGTTATTTCTAATGTACATTTTCTATATATTTTTTTGATTTTGGTATAAGATTGAACAAAAAAAAAAAAAAAAAAATCGAGTTTACAACAAAAATAAAATTATGACAAATTACAGAAAATTAGATATCAAAATTAAAAAACTTATTTTGGATATTTGATACAATCGTGGTATAGAATTGTCAAAAAATCTTTCGACATCGATAAATAAGTATAAAACTCGCGTATAAAAATGCAGCTATATATATATATATATATATATATATATATATCGCGGTGTCACGCGGTGCAATGAGGTGCGACCAGTTATCGCCGCGCTTGAGATCTTGGCGTACGCGTGAGAACGCTCGTGTCAGGTCTTCGACACGTGCGGTGCGCCGTAGGTATAAAGGTGGGCTCTGAATCGTCGGGAGGCGTAATATCGCGATGAGAGATAAAAGTGCGTTTTCCATCAAGCGGCGAACCGCAACGCCGCGGCGTAACGCACGTCTGTAGTAGTCACCGCGCGTTGGCGAGAGCGCGGTCGCCAGGATACAGCGTGCATCGCGCAAATTGTATTATGCCGTGTGTATACGCAGATACGCCTTTCCCCTGCCGCAAAACGCAATTGTCGCCGACGTACAGTGCGACGGGATGGGACGGGACGACGCGGTGCGTAACGCACACGCGTGCGTTAAACGCGCGAGGCTGTAACTGTTTGCGAGAACTCTGTTACCTTCCTGTGTGCGCGCGAGTTGCGTGCGCCAAACTGCGCGCGTTATTATTTTTCCCGCGACTTCCCTCGCTCCCGGCTGCGGCGATTTACGAGTTTACCCCTTTTTTTTTCTCTCTCTCCCTCTGTCTCTCTTATCCCTTCAGAGATAACGACCGCGTACTGTAAGCGATTCTCTCTCGCGTCTATGTTTCGACGGTACCGTGGCACCTTCCCGACAATTTCCGCATTGTTCATGAAGCTATTATGACGATTGGCAGTGATACTAAAATCATCTCCAAAGATGTTACATAATAATAGTTCGAAACGGACAAAACAAAATAAATGTTTGCAAATAGCCTATAGAACTTGGAAATGACATAATCTACAATATGATATTAAAAATGTATAAGTTTAAACAAATATCGGTATCAAAATGAACAAAAAAGTTAATGGAACAATTATTGAAGATAATACAATAATCTAAACAACATGTGAAAAAAGGTCTATTAAATCGAGAAAAGTATGAGAGAGCGTAATCTTTATAAGAATTTAAACTATTTCTGTAACAAATACGAATATGTCAAAAAATAAATTATAGCTTTCGTAAAAATATAAAATATAATTTAGTTCGCTTCAAAATTTTCCAACAAGCAATATGCTCAGATTGTTTAAAATCATTAAATAATTTGACAAATAAATATAGACTATTAGTGACAATCGAGAAATAAGAATTCCACCCAAGCAAAACACCTATTACCCAACATATTAATCATTGAGAAAGGTACATTCGTCAGAGAACATAGTGTTGCGAGAGCTTATAGTTCTTCAAATTATTCAAAGCAATCCGGAAAACGTATTAAGGCGTTTTACGCCGAGAGTGGGTATACGCTGCTGAATAGACAATAGCGCGATAACTCATAATAGCATCGGATATTATGCCATTGATAGGACGCAAGGCTGCGTACTCCATGAATGCCAATGAGAGCGCAAACAATAGTCCACGTAGGTAATAATTCTGTGATCCGTATTCTTTCGTCGGTCGATTTAAGCCGGTACGTCTCTCGCAAACGCGCTCGCTGTCACGAAAGTGCAACCGCATTTATTAACGGCGGCCGCGCATCCGCGACGCGTCAACGTCCGCATAAATACGAATATAAGCGTTGCATGACGATTTGAGAAGAGACGACGCTGAATAATTAGTTCGAGCTTCGGTAATCTTCACTTTAAACGCTAATAATGTCAATGCCTCTTGCGCGCAACACATTAAATTTAATTGTACATTCTATTTATGTTGTATCATGCGGAGTTAAAAAAGGTATAAGAATGTGCAGGAGCTAATCAATCAAATTTTTGTTAATTTGTTTTTATAAGATTTATTGAAAAAAAAATGTCGTATACCTTTAGTAATTCTTTAAATAGATAAGTATGAAGTGAAAAATATGATATAAGTATCAAAATTTAATAAATATATTTTACGAAATGCCTACATACATTAAATTATTAAATTCAATAAAATTTAATTTTTACCAAGCAAGAGCTCGAAAGGAATGCTAAAGTGCATCGCGACGATTTACTCACAGAGAAAGAAAGGAGAGAGAGAGAGAGAGAGAAAAGAGAGAGCGAAAAGCTCAATCACATTATCGTCCGTTTATATTTAGTTGATCTTTCGATCCACTAAGCCGGTAAACAGTCCTTGGATGGGACTTGGTTTGTTTCGTGGTTTTCCTTTTCGTCTCCGGCATTCGCGCCTGTTATTTTCGCCCTCGCCACCGGCGCATCTCGCACAAAAAAACTATCAGGGCAGCCCTGATCGGAGACAAAGGGGGGAAAAGACAGGTAGAAAAATGAGTAAAGTGGAACGGGGGCAGAGTAAAGGCGATCCAAAGAAGCATCGACGAGAAGAAGAATGGGAAAGAAGCGCCTACGCCCCGGCGGACAGACTCCCTCTATTGTAATAGTCTCTTCCTCGTCTTCTTCTGCCTTCGCCTTCGTATGCCGCTACTGCTACTGCTGCTGCTTCTTCGTCTTCGTCTTCTTCTTCTTCGTGTACGCATGCCAGCCACTGACTATGCCCTCGCTCCTCCTGACAATGAGTCAGTGCACTCGCCACGCACTCGACGAGAGTGGGAAAACAAAAATAAGAAGAGGCCGCTTTTGAAGAAGAAGTAAAGAAGGAGGAGGAGGAAGACGAGGAGAGAATAAGAAGAAGAAAACTCACCCGTGGAATACGGGCCAACGACAGGATGCGATGCATCACTGTCGAGAATCGAGCGTAGTTACGGGTCAAAGTTTACGGAATCGGGAGGACAGTTCTTCCTCGCACATTTTGCCCTGTTCCTTTTCTTCTTTTTTGTCTGGTTTCCGTTGGAGGCTCGTTGCACGCGTATCACGAGACGTCGGCATCATGACTAACTCCTGTGCGAATTAAAGAAGGCATACTTATACGCGTCTAAAATATTTACACATTAATCATTTATACGTAATGTACCGTAAATTTATATATAAAACATCTGTATATAACTCTCTCTTCAAATAATCATTATATAAAAGGAAATATTTTTCAACAATCTTAAAAATTATTTATTATCATATAACATTGTAATCTCTCTTTCTCTCTCCCTCTCTTTTTCTTTTCAATGGGAGCGACTCAATTATGATCCTGTCCATATTATAATGAACGTACACACCATTATATGCGCGGGAGAAAGGCATCGCGATATAAGCACCGTATCAAAGTCCTTATTTCTGTAGAACGGACATCCGGCTGCTCACCACAACGGATAATTCAGATACGCGGTGTCCGAGCGACGTAGAAAGCGAAGGCGCGTAGGTCAGAGTTCGACACGGCAGATGGACGGTTTCGATTTTTCCATGCTTTTACTGCATTGAAGTACATTTACTCGCTTACGCGCTATGAAAGGAAAGCGGTATGCGAGTGGATATCGTATTGCAAGTCAATTTATTTGATGTATAAGCGAGAGAGAAACTATCACAACAGCAGTAGATACTTGATGAGCTTGGCGACTTATCAAAACTTGAAACAACGCAAGAATATATATAGCTGTCTAAATTTATATAAATAATATATATATTAATAATATAGAATTGTAGTAAAATATAAATGTAATTTTTTTTTTTTTTTTTTTAATAAACGTGCGAGAAATTATTATTATATCTTTTTAATATTTTTAAATAAATATATAAACATTAAAAAGAAAATTGAGAAAAAAATAGAAAGTTTATTATAAAAGATTGTGTGTGTAAAAATTTATAAGATTATCCTGCGGAAATCTTCGACAAAAGAATTGAGAGAGCTTAACTTTCATTAATTGTCAGACAGTCTCGCCCTTACATACGCACGTACACTATATACGAGCTCGTGCAACGCACTCGCTGCGCGTTTACTCGCGCTCACCAATTACCGTTAAGCACCCGAGAGTCGAGTCGTTTCCACGGTAATCTCAGTTTCTATAATCCCTTCTTCCCTCCTGGCGATTGTCCAGCTGTCAGCCGGCGCGAAACTATAAGCGCGCCTCTCTCTCTTTCTACCGAGCACCATCCGCTTTTTGTCCGGCTAGACGCGCGTCTGCATCGTTTTCCTCTTCCTACTGAGATCGTGCCCATAGATTCGGCTGATCTTGGAAGCGACGACGGGCGATGTAGATAACCCGAGTTCCCTCGAGGCCACCAAGATTTCTCACACGAGAAAGTATTCTCTTGGTAATCGGAAATGGCGTAATGACGATGTAGCCCTAAGTCGAAAGATGATTCGTACAGTTTATAAAACGTTCGCGTATCGACGTATATCCGATAACGAGCCTCATATTTTTATAGGGAAACAGTCATCTGCTTGAAAATATTATTTAAATGTAACGCGATTATTAATTGTAGAAATTATAAAAATTTTTACATCGATAGTCAATTATCTTCTATACATTTGTTTGAAATCATGATCGGCATATATTGTCAAATGATAAAAGATAGTTTCCTTATCAAAATGCATTTTTTTCGCAACAATTCGTTCAATTTTTTTATTCAATTGGAGCATAATTTCCAACAAAGTCGGATTCTGGCAACTTTAATTGACGAGCATTTATCACCATACACGAGGAAGATTCTAGAGTCGTATAATTTATTCTTTTAACGTAGCCCATTATGCGATACAAGATGTCATCTGGCATACAGATCTGAAGGAGAGCGGGCGCGACGCGATCAAGAAGGAAGGAAAGAAAGAACGGAAGAGAGGCAGGTCCGAGATAGAGGGAGAGATGCGTATCGATAACCAGTAACACTGGTAACACAGGTAACTGTTAGTGACGTGACGATTTCGACAGTGAGACCTACCGGACTCGGACAGCCGTTCCATCATGGTATAAAGTCCCATCGTCACCAATCGTCTCAACCTAAGCGGAAAGACCTGTGTTTTCCCTTCCGTACCTTCATGACGGATACGAATCGGCGATATGAACGATAACCGTACTCGTGATCGATCAGATAAAGCGTGGACCACCATCGGTTAAGATCTATCACCGATATCGCGATTGTAGTCGATTTAACTTTGCATCTAAATGGTGAATTTCAACCGCGAATCGTAAATAATTGCCATCATTCAACGAAGCTAAGAAGTAATCTTGTTCAATTTTCAAGAAACATAATTCGAAGCTAATTTGTGGCTGAAATTATTCTCCAGCTCCACACACATCTAAGCGCTAATAGTATTCTATTATGTCATCTTTATTAGTTAATAATTAATTTCCAGAGAAATTCTTCGTGTCAGAGATCGATAAGAATAAAACGACGTCTGTTTCCTTGAAAAATTTAGAAATTAAGGAACAATCGTGTTAAAGTCCGGGGTAGGCTCGATTTTAAGGTCACGATCTCTTTCGCGTGCGATATAGCTGGTCTATCCCGGTGATAAGAATTCGCGAAATCGAGAGGTCACGATCCTCGGTAACCTCGGTACGATCATCGAAACGAGGCAAATCGTCGCTGATACCGATCGGTTTCCCCGACAGCAATGCGCGAATGCACCCCGAGATCGGCAGCGAGAAATCTACGTGACGGCATTAAGCGGCGATTTCGCATGATTCTCCGTAAATTGCCCTTGTAAATTCCCCCGCGGTGCAGAAATATTCCTATAAAATGTCGATCGGATTACATCGATTCCTTCCCTCACTTTGTTGCAGCCGTTTCTCTGCTTTCGCGTAGTTCTTCATCGTAGGATATATTCGTGATTTGTCTCGGTAAAATCGCGCCAGAAGGTGGATAGAGTAGGAGGGGATGGGATGAATCATATAACGTTGATGAAACGTTTGCGAATGGCTCTCAGCTGAAGGCAAGTAAGATTGGGTATTCCAGTGAAATCGCTTGATTTACCACAAAAGTGAAGTTGCCACGTGTAATCGTATGAGTGTTTTAGATATCTTTTTCATCAAATCTATATTAACTTTATATATATTTCAGAATATTATATGCACTATATTATTTAAAATTTGCTTTAAATTATAAATAACGCAATTTTATTTTTGTTAATATACGCGATATATTTTAATAAAATAAAAAAGTATTTGTTATTTTAATAAAAAGGCGCATTAAAATTGATACAAATGATTTTGTTTCAAGAATTTATTATAACAGGTAAGAAAATCTTGGTTCATTCGGAGTAATCAAGATGAGTAGCTCTGTGGCTAACCATACCGTATCAATCATGTTGTATTATTATCGATTATGAGAGGATCGTCGAATATACGCGCGGATGCGCTCACCTTAAGAGATAAAAGTGTTGCACGAAGCGTGCACTATATCGATAGTCACCATAACTTCTACGCTCGCTTGAGAGGCATCTCGTATCTCTAATCTCGAAATAATAAACTGATGGTAGTAGCAGCATAGAAGAGAGAAAGAAATAGAGACACGAAAGAAAGATAAAGAAAATGGCATTGCGTCAAAGTAGCCGATCGAAACGCGAGAGAAGAAATAGACTAGATTATAGAGCGCACCAGAATAAGAACAAGAATATCGTGTGCGAATATTTGATGATAGGAAAAAAGTGGGAAAAGAAATAATCTCCGTAAAGAAGAGAGAGATATGTGAAAGTATAAGAGTATTCTCTTAAACTGAATCAGTTTATTTAAGATGTGACAATTGAAATGAAAATTGATTCTTTTAATGAAATTTCACTGATTTCTAATATGTCATATTTTTATAATTCATATCAGTGACGATTTATTGCTTCTAATAATAATAAAACTGATTCTATTTAAGAGAATACATGAAAAATACTTTAGAGAATAAAAAATAAAACTAAAAAAATCGCTCAAAGAGGCTTAAACTAAGAAATGATCCGAACGGATAAGACGAAGGAAAGAGAGAAAAGAATCGGTGAATTACGGGAAGAAATACAGCGTCGTGTATCGGTTCAGGTCCGCGAGTCGTCTCGCGGTCCGTAGATTCAATGGGTACGCGAATGGACCATCAGTCACCAGATAATCTGTACCTCCTTGAAATATTGACAATGACAAAGAGGCCCGATAGACGCGCGCGCTCGAGCCGGCAGCCCGTTACTACTACTACTACTACTACTACTACTACCTGCTACCCATAAGGCCCCGGCGAGCAACTCGCCTCGAGCAAGCAACTCACCTCTCTCGTGCGCGAGCATTATACACTACTCTTCTGCTTCGTCAGCCAACTGAACCTCGCTCTCGTCCTCATTTCATCTCGGTTAATTTCCCTCTGTCGCTTTTTCCAGGCGCCCTCCGCTCGTCATAGCCGCTCGCGACTTATCAATCATTTTCTGCTTCTTTTGCTTCTTCTTCTTTTTACCGCGTTACGGTTGTCGGGTCCCTTTACGATCAGAAAACGCGACCTGCCTCGTCACATGAGAATTGTTAATTGGAATTAGTTGAAATTTCTGGCCTTTACACGAGTCTTCGGTTTTACATTTAAAAAGATATCAATTTCTTAATTGCTATAATAAGACTAAATTTGATTCAAATGCAAATTCTTTATAAAATAAAGAAAATTTATTTATTGAGAAAATATATAAGGGGTAAAGAAAAAAAAACAATTCATTAATATATAAAACAATATTATCGATTAAATGATTTTTTTAAATTTTAATTTTCACTACAGATATAAAATATGATTAGTAATCTTATACATTATATTGAAAGACAATAATTTTCAATCAATAATTTCCCTCCGAATTGAAACAAAAATCCGAATACGCATTAAATAGATCCCTAGAATGCTCGAAAGCTAAAGCAGCATCATCTTTAGAACATCATCTTCCATGTAGAAGTTTGCGAGAAGGGAACGTCGCTCATCGGAAACGCATCTATCTCCTGCAGCGGCTACCGGGCACTGACATTCTAATGTCTCGCGCGCACAACAGCCGGTCTACGACGTCTACCAGATATCCAACCCGTATCTAGCAGATCGGACATATCTTAACGTCGGATCAGCATGAAACCCCCCCCGCTCGTCAGAAGACCGACGGATGCTGCTGAGTAACAACAGCCGTGGCTTATGAAAGGACTAAAGATTAATCGTATTCCGACGATATGCACAGCTCCTGTTTTGGAAAACATTAAGGGGGAGGGGGGGTAACCGAGATGTTTGACGGAATGGAACCATTTTCTCCGCGACGAATCATTCCGATTGCCATAGCAGTTGAAAGAGTCCGGTCATTTCTTATCCCGAGCACGAAGAGGCGTAACAAACATCGGTTTCACGACGATGTGTTGCGTTCCTCGCTTCGACGTCCAGCGAACGCACGACAATAACAAGGGATGGTAGTATTGTAGTTTCAACGAAGCGGTATTCCAGCGGCGGTTTATAGCCGCGTAGGACGCAGCCCGCGTGGCAGTATAATTAACAACCGTGAGCAAGAAGACAAATATATTCGAACGAGAAGCACGACGCGACGCTCTAAACGGGATAAATAATAAAAACGCCGAGAACTCGACGGGAAACTCGATAAGCGCCTGTACAAATGTCCGATGACTAAAAATTTATAGGCGAGAATCTATACATGTCCTACTTATACTTTACACAAGAGAATTATAATATGACGGTATGAATTATAATAATATTTATTTTTCATTATAATACCGACTCGCAAATATTTCATCTTAAGAACCATTCCATGGATTTTCGTCCTGGATTATCAAAAAGAGGTTTTCTAAAAAATTGAAATGAGATAGTTGATGATATCTTAACAAATTTGATTATTTTTAAAAATTTTCCCGGTCGTTATTAATTTTATTACGGAAAAATTTTCATATTTTTAAATATTTAAAATTATCCAATAGTTTCCCAGAAAATTTCTATAATTCCTGATACAACGAGTTATACATGTAAGGTTTGAATCACGCTGAAAGTTTCCGGTTCGCATGATTCTTCCTTAGATTGAACTAGACGGAATACGCGGCGAACTGCCAAGAGAAGAAGGGAAAGGAAGAGAGAGATAATGTATATTATAAAAAACGTCAAACTTGTGCGGCGGCGAGGAATGTAACATGCGGAAGAGAGCGGTACGCGTCGACGACGACGAAACGGGATGCGAAGAGGGCGGACGCGGTACATGATCCCCGATGCGGATAGCACGACGGAGGCTGGGAGTGAGACTTCTCGCCGGCCGATGAAGAGCCGTAACCGAGAGAGAGGAAGAACCCGTTCGAAACGAGAGTTTATATACCGCGTATAGCTCAGGGCAAGGCTGCGGCGAGCCTTGGCGATACCGTCTCACGTGAACAGGTTGCGAGACTTCCAAGAGTCCGCGATGCAGAACAAACGATTCCTCCTCTCTCTTTCCTCGTGTCTCGGCGTGTACGATTAGAACATACCGGTAATTGTGCTCGCGATGGTAGTTTCTAGCCTCCGGGACGAGGAAAGGATTATTCGACACGTATGTGTGAATTTTTTCTCGCGGATTATAACGCGGGGATCGACTCGCTTCTGATCTACGTATTAAAAAATAAGTAGGCATTATTTTAACGCGTGTTAATTATTTTTTTAAACATTTTAAAATGTAATACCCATTTATGATGCCAAAAATTTAAAAAAAAAAAAAAACAAATAGAAAAATAATTTTCGAAACATTTTTATTAATTCAAATACTTTGCAAAAGAATAATTCAAATTTAATCTAAAGATTGTCCGTGTGAAAAAACAAAATATACGATAACAAGTGCACAGAAATACAGTAGTACGATCATGCAATGTATATATCATTCTATTTTTATCTCATTGCAAGCAATTTCCATTCACTCGGAGACTCGTAAGAAAATAAAGAACAGAATCAAATCACACGATTGAATACTACCGATCACGCGCGGTTGTCATCGAAAAGGCGAGTTCCCTTCGGGGAAAGAGCGTCGAATGCCGCGAGGCAGGCGATGGCTAAGTTACACGTTACACCGGTGGGGCCCCTGGGGCCCCATTACGGGCGTTACCTCGTCGTTGGCGATATTACCGCAAATTGCCACCCTCAAAAGAGAAACAGCACTCCAGCTCCCCGCCGCTGCTAGAGCCACGGAACCGACCGATTGCTCGGTGCATCGCCTACGTCTCGGTTTTACAACAGAACCCCCCTCCGCCCCCCCTCAAGCCTCTCTTTCCCTCCCCTTCGCTGTCCATCTTCTCCACTCCGCGGCGTGTAATACTGTAATCGGGCAATTTCGGGGCTTCTCGTCCGAATAAATCCATGGTTAATGCCTCCGCTTGGCTCCTCTCGCTCTGTTTTCGTCTCCTCTTTTCTCCCCTACGGGCTCCCCTATCCTCTTCTTGCTCATACCCTCGCCGTTCACCATCATCGCCCCACTTTCCTCTTGCCTCCTCCGTATCCTCCCTCTCGTACGCTGGAAGTCGAATATATATATAAAGAGATAGTGAGAGGAAGAAATAAAGAGGGAGAAAGAAAGAGGGAGAAAGAAAGAGGAGGACTCAGCTTCTATCCGGGCACTCGGAGGCTCGCGTGCGGCTAAGTGGGCCCCGAGAAAAGGGGCCCCGAAAGAAGAAGAAGAAGAAAAAGGAAAAGAAGGAGGAGACCGGAGGTAAGAGGGGCATACAACACCATCTACTACCTTTTACCTCAGCCATCCTTTCGCCTCACCCACCTGTCTGCCGGCAATCTTCTAGTAGCCTTGGGCTACCACTCCGCGGCTACCACAGGGGCTACTCTTCGGCTACCAACGTCCGGTCCTGGTTTCACCTCGCGGTGCAGTAACCCTTCTGCACGTCCGTCAAGGATACTTTAAGACAAGCTACGCAGTTTTCGCGCGATTCGCTTTTTACAAGGATTTTTGATTTTGCCAATTAAAAATCGGTCAAATTTGAAGAATTTCGTGCGTTTTAATTTTTTCGAATATTCCTTGTTAAAAAAGTAGAAGTTCCTATAAATACTTCATAATTTTTATATTAATATGTTAATTTAACAATATTTGAAAACATAATTCCTTCAGTCTTTACGTGAAGCATCATAAATTAATACATCAAAGAGTTGCCAGTCAAAAAATTTTGTTAAAGAATAAACTTAATTATATTCAAAACAAACTATTTGCACAGAAATATGAATATGTATCCTAAAAATCTTAAAAAAAAAAAAACACAAAGATTTATAAAATATAATAATAATGTTTTACTAAAATATAGAAAAAAATCTTTACAGAAATGAAATAAAGAATTGCATGTATAAAAATGACATTGTATATGATTTTACTAACTTACATTATGTATATATTTACGACGAATCTTGACGATCGCAGCCAAGTTTTTAAGGTCGTTAGAGCATTAAGACTGCGCACAAGAGTGGGCGCATTTTACAGTTGATGGGAATGACGGCCCGAGAGGAAGACATACGATTATGCATTTCTGTCACTTCTAGTGTTTCACCTTTCACCCCGACTATTATCCGTCGTACACTCATCTGTTAGCTTAAGGCCTAAGGGGATATCACATAGTTGAATATCCAGTATAGAAGTAAAAATTAACAAAGCGGAATTTTACTATATCTTTGTATGAAAAAAATGCGTTAAAAATAAATTAAATTGATCAGTTTAAATTAATTAATAAATTTGTAAAGTAGTTTGAATATACAGTGAATAAAAGAAAGAGACAAGGAGAGAGAGAGAGAGAGAGAGAGAGAGAGAGAGAGAGAGAGAGAGAAATTTAAATATTATCATTTACCATTTTAAATACAATTACATCCACAAAATAATAAATAAATTTTTAAGAGATAATAGTATTAAAATAGTTATTTCTTTCAACAATAAAAAAAAATTATGAAGTTATAAAAATATTAATTCATATGCATAATCTAATAAAAGATATTAATCTTTTTAAAATCTTTGTTTCAAATACCGTTCTATTAAAGTCAAATAAAGAGATAGTTTATAAAATTATTCCCGCAGAAACTATTTAAATATCTCGTATCAATCTTCTCTTGGTTGAGAGATGAGGTTTCTGATGCGACTTTTTACGATTCTGCATCAGCAAGAATTTCCTTCACGAATTTCTTTACGGCTGCCGGCAAAAGATCATCGAACGGGCAAGTGCCCCCACGCTTTTTCTTGCCTTCTACCTCCTCCTCACCGGTTTACCCTAATTTTCGCGTATGAATTGCCGGATTCGCCCCGGCATCCGAGATGATTGCAGGTGATCCACCTGCCTACGCAGAAGCTGGTTCGCCTTTTACGCCGGTTCGAAAAATATCGCGGCAAAAAAGTGACTCCGGGGAGAGAGACAGTTGCTTTCCCGACGTTGTTGCAATCGTAGCAAATTATAAGAATATTTTCGTATCTGAAACAAAACAGAACTGAATTATTTATCGTTTCGAACGAAATAATTAAAGCATGAAACATTGAATCATAAAGCTTCAACTATTTCTCAAGTCATATAGAGCTTTATGTACGTCGTAAAATTTTAATTTATATTTTATTATTTTATATTTCTTTAGCTATATTTTTGGTCCTATATTTATATATGCAGCCGTATTATTTATTTATTAACCGTCAGGTGAATTATAAAAATGATTCTTATAAATGTAAAATTTTCACTGTTATACGATTTTTCAATTTAAATGTCACCAATCTTAAAAAATATAACACATTAAGATAGTTGATTGACCAACCATGTGCAAATACGTATCAGTTGGCAATTATCGATAGTTTTCGTCTTCCATGAAGCGCCATCGAAAGAACGAAAATTTACTTTTGCGCGCGAGCCTTATACAAGGTTGGTCGACTTGAATCCAATTAACACTCTGAAACGAGTGGAGACTTGCGGGGCAAGTCTAATTAAGGAAGACCAATTACATGCCGCGAGATCTCGCAATTAGTTGGCAACAAGAGAAAGAGAGAGAAAGAGAGATAGAAGGAGAAGGAAAGTGGCAACGGACACGGATCTTGGGCGCGACGTTCGGGAGAGCAATCGGGATCTTCTTTCCCAGCGGGAGACGCGCGACGACTCACAGCTTCATCTCGGTGCAATCTAATTGGTCGAAATGCTCGTTTACTAATTAAGCATTCGACTAATTATTAATTACTCCGTCGGGGCCGCTCGAATTAATTCGCCTGGCGGGAGGCGGGGTGCTCGACGCGCCGCGGGGCATATTAACCGCACATAAGTATCGCATTTAATGCGCACGTGCAGGTCGCACGACAGCCGAGCATACACCACGTGTATGAGCTACAAGAACGTATAGATTCCCGAAGATCCCTTCGCGTTGGTTATGCCTTACAAGCGCGTCTTCGAGAAGTATCGCCTTGCTTTCTTACATGGCATAGCCCCCGCCCCCCCTCCCCCGATTTATCTACTCTTTCCGCCTCAGTAGACTCGGAATAAAATAATTATTTCACATACGGTGGTGAATAATACACTCTTCGAGAGGAACGTATCACAGCCAATTCTACAATATATCGTCGCATTAAGACGATACGTGCGATATATGTCGAGGTAGAAATTGGATTTCCATTTTTCTCAAGTCGAGCCACAGAATATATTTCAGAATAGCATGAGTCGTTAAAATTTTTGTAATCCACATTCATTAGGCTTAATTATTCCACGTATCGCATATTTAGGAACAATTTTTGACGTCACTTATTGTAGATATTTTACTGGATAAATTTGCCTTTCTTTATGATACGTCACGTCGGCAAATTTAATTCATATTCGAAAGGAGGGATGTAAATTTATAACAGCGAATAATGCATATCTCGAGTGCTTCTAATATTCTTATTTTACGATTAAGGTTTATGAAATATTCTAATTTTATAATTAGGGTAGTATTGGTAACCTAGCATAGCTATTGCGTGTTGTAAATAATAAACAAGTTGCAAAGACAACAATTTACATCCAATTTATGCGACGCTTAGATACGTGCCCGAGAGCAATCAAAGTACAACATTGTCATTTTGATCTGTCTACGTAGCAAAACGACGATAGTTTAACGTACTATATATGCTTATGACGGAAGCTTAGACATTCAAAGTGATTTGCATGCGTTTTAATATTCGTGAGAAGATTTATATCGAATCTATTGTATGATTTATTTCGGTGATATTAAGAGGCGTTCTTGAAACATCAGCATTCTAAGTAGCAAATCTTATTTCATTTATCATATTTCCGTTGCCTGCGCATAGTCGATCAAAATAAAATTTTTCACTGTCTATAATAACGACAATAATACGTAATTAAGAATAAATTTTATTCTGTCAATTACAGAAAAAAAACGAAAAAAAAAACAGAAAATTTATATTTCTATAAAAAATAAACAACAAAGGCATATACAAAAAAATAAGCTTAAAATTTAAATTAAATTTGAAATAAGTAATTCTTGTAGTACAAAAAGATATCATTAGAAAACTTAATCTCCTAGATTCGGGTACAACGAGAAGATGATACATTCAAATAAACATATAAACTTTGCATAAATACAAGTTGATATCGTGTGTATCGTATCGTATTTTTATTCATTAAAGACATTACGCATTTCTATTAATTATGATCGAAAATCGATATTGCAAATATTGATATCGCTTGAAAAAGAAAACGTTAACAAGCATATTTGTTACAAAGAGAATCTTTATCCTTGGAAAGAATTCGTAAAGGATGCATAGGCAAGAGCAGAAACCTTATATATATTTTGTTTCGATTTATATACTTTGTTCGGTACACTCGGTCTTGCGAGCCTACGAGGACGAAGGCCTTCATGAGTTGCAAAACATATTTAAAGTATCGGGGCGTAGGTGCAGGTGCAACGTACACGCGCAATTTATTTCAACGAGCGAGCGTACAACACACGTGCTCTCGGTCGTAGATATCATTTACGGTTATGGATCGTCGCCGTTTATAAGTTCGGTGATATCTTGACCGACTACAAGTACCGCTTGTTGCGAAGTGAGTATATCATTAACAATTTTATAAACAGCGGTGGTTATTAATAATCGCGCATCGGAAAACAGGGATTGCCCACGTGCGTACGTATCACACACGCGTATACACACATGCATGTATCAGTTATTAATTTCAAACGGCCCAAAGTACTTTACTCCGAGGATTTCTAGATCGACGGGATATCCTAAGTATATCTATATCGATTTTAATCAGGCTCGTCTTATTAGCGGGGCATTTTTCATGGATACGAACACAAACGAGTCTTCAGATTGGATTACACCTTCGGATGATTGACTTTTCATTATAGAGCGCGTGCGGATGTGCGCGCGTTGCATTAGCTTGAAATTATTATCTATCTTTCGCGAGAGGATAATCATTGAACGAGGATAAACATTGAACGATCCATATCCGCCGAATAACGTACCGATATCTGATTCCCGATTATCGGATCGTCGGATCGCAACAATATATTGTAAAGCGAAATTTTTCATGACCAAACTAACTGCTATCGCTAATAGATATTCAGTCATTATGTACGGTAAATATCGAACCAATTAATCTCGACGTATAACTCGTTCTTTATTTTATTGAATATTTTACTATTTTATGCATACAAGTACGTTGACACGTGTCAAATTCATCGTTACACGAAATTTATTTTCTTATCTTCTTATCTTCATTTATCTAATTTACATTGATACATAAATAACATGATTATACATCAAGTAGTGCGGTCGGTTGTCACATAGCAACTCATACGACAATTAATAGTTCAATCGAACATCTCAATCGTCTTCCTTGTTAAGGCGACCGCTAGAATTGTCGTGTGATGCGACAGTGAATAGAAAAAATCCAGGCACTTGGTTGTGATTCGCGAGACGCAGAAGCGATCGAATCTTAGTAAACGGAGGAGAAGAAGTCGATGGCAAAAGTGTGGTGAAGAAAGAAGAAGAATACGATGTATGCGAGCGACGCGGGATGGAAGGGGGATGCGGGAACGAGAAGAAAGGGAGGGACGATGTGCGTGCATGCCGCTCACGTAGCGTGCCAGCCAGCCTGGCAGCCTGGTGGACTCCCTTCGACCTCTTCCTTTTCCCTCGCAAGTAAAAGTGAGGTCCCATTCCTCTCTTTTCCTCGTCTCTCTCTCTCTCTCTCTCTCTCTCTCTCTCTTTCTCCCGATGTCTCTTTCCCCTCCATTCCGTCCGCCTTTTTTTCCCTTTCTTTCTGAGGAAGAGCAGTGCTACGGATGGGAGAGGAGGGGAAGGGAGGTATCTTCCTTTTTATCAAACTACAGCCTCTTACCTGGAGCATTCCCACCCACGGCCCCACCTGCGGCTGGAAGAGGGCATCGCAACAGGTGAGCGACTACCGAGAACGCTCGCCGCGGCCTTAAAGCCGTATCGCGCGATGGGATTTTCCCGCGGGACGTCGACGGATCAGACCAAAGGACTACCAGGTGACCGATTAAGGCGTTCTACTTCTTTTTTACTAAGAGATACGACGATTACTTTCATCATTACTCTACCGCCGATGTATACTTACGTTTTATACTTCAAAGGTGCATGAAAAAATCTCGATATCTTCATACCTTAAAAAGATGACAGGTACTTTCTCGCGACGCTCCGTTTTATCATTATTAAAGTACTTGCGCGTTGAACCTTTATGCGAGGAAACGCTTTGACGTTGATGGCCGACAATCTCGACGTACCGGGTGAAAATACTTTGGCTCGAAGAATAACTCGTTCTTTACCGCAAATTGCTATAATTCGAGTAATACAATGTTGCAAGAACGCTAAAGAGATACGGTATAACTTATTCCGCGGTCATCTTTAAGACCTGCCCGAGCAGCGACATAGGGATCATTTTTGTACATCAACGACACCGAAATAATCGAGGCTCGTCGAAATTATAACGGTTCCGATCGTTGACGATATTCGCAAAGAGAACGACGGTCCGATAATCTCTGCGGGCTGCGTGTTGTGTATCAGGAATTACATTGCGACGAGCTCAAAATTAACTCTCAAATTTCTTCAGTATCCGTTATTAGAACCGGGAATTTTGTTCACGATTAACCGACACGAAATTTGCCAAGATACTACGCGGTCTCGTTGCCCTATCGTTACCGAGATAATAGTAATAATAAATTAGTTTTTAATTATTATTTTTATCACAATAAATTGTGTAACATTCTCGGCAATTGCGCGAGGTCATTATCGTTGTACGCGAGTTTAAGATTTTTTCCGTATACAATGCAAACAACATATCTCATAAATGTATCTATATAGTAATTCGATAAATCTCTCGATATGCGCCACGTACCGAGAATTAAATTGCAACAAAATGCATTTAAAACAATTAAACTATAAGCTTTCTTTATTAGTTATTATTACTATCGGTAACTCTCTATAGATTCCAGTGCTTTCTCCCCCTCTTCTAAAGCATAATTATTAATTATGATATTCATTTAATCTCTGTAAACAAATTATTAACAAAAAAATTACACGATTCAAATATTGTACAACAAATGCATCAATTTATAATTATAAAAATTATTTACTAATAATTATATAAATTATATAATTATATTATTTATAATTGCATAGGATGTATGGATAATATTTTTTGCAAACTAATGATTTTTTTGATAATCTTTTCTTGTCATTAATTATTTAAGAAGAAAAATATCGTAATAAAAGAAAAAAATTTGCAACTATATTTATTTAAATTTGCCATCGCGATTCTTCAATGTCCTCTTCGGAAATCAATATATTCGTTACTCGTGTCACTTTCACATGAATTTCAAAATCGTTTATAACGCAATACAGATCTGTCAATACGCGTGCGATGTATAAATAACGATACGTATAATCAAACGGGAATATCTTTCATTGAAGTTTATCGGTGATTGAGAAAACGATTCCTTCGTAGAACGCGGTTTTTACAACGCATTTTTATCGCATGCAAGCGAGTACATTCGTGCGTGCGTGCGTGCGTGCATGCGTGCTCGCGTGCATGCGTGCGTGAGCGAAATACCGAAAAGTTCGGACTATCTTCTCCTCTTCCTCCTCCTCCTGCCCCGCCTTTTTCGCCCTCTTTTTCTTCCTCTCGCAAGCCGCTCGCCGGAAGCGAAAGAAGCTCGAGTCCTGCTGCGATTAACCTTTTCAGGGATGAATTATCTCGCTCGTCAGGTCCCAGTCTCGGACTCGCGATATTGCGATTTTGCGATTCGTCGAAGGAGCACCCGCTGGGAGTATCCGCTAAGAGTCGACGATGTTGAAATCGTCACGCTATTGATAATATTAAAATTAATTAAGAAGTTCAAACTTGCATCATTTTAATTAAAGTTTTATTTCTGACATACATACATTTATTCATAATACTAGAAAATTAGTTAGTTATTCTCACATTAATATAATATATGAATCTATTATCAATAATAAAACCAATTCGAAATACGGTGTCGTTATGGCGTACATTATTTCATTTCTATCTCGAGTTTAGTAATTTAATTCAATTTATATATCTATATACACGACGCGGAAAAGAAAACGCATCTGCAGCCAAGCGTGGCATCGCAGATTCGAGGTTTTTACGAGACGCTTCGTTAAAACATGCTCTAACCATAAAGATGATCCTCGGAGAGCGACAAGTGGTATGCAATAATCGATACAGACAGTGCGGATTAATTGAGAATGAGTGGACATTAATTGAAAGGGGAAAAGAACGAGGCACGTGCAAGTTTCCTTAAGCAGACAAGCGCGTGGATGTGACTTAACGATCGTTCATAAGCGATAATTCAAGTATATGAGCGGGAATCACACAATAAGTGAAGGAAAATTAATTGAAAGAATCAAAGGAATAAAATCACGGTTGCACCCATATAATATCGGAAAATTTAATGGGATTATTGATAATGGATCATAATGTAATCGCGCAGATGTAAAAATAGGCACATAACGTGCGTGGAATTTTATAAATCGAAGCTTTAAAGAAGATCGCTATATTCTTATTCAGACATGTAGGGAAGAACAAGTGCGTAAAAAAAGTAACGAGAGATATGTAAAAGTACGTGTATTGTAATTAAATAGTGCAATGTCCGAGATTCCGATTTGTATTAATAAAAACGATGATCCTTACCAGATAGTAAATAAATATATGCTCGTGCATATAAATTTCCATAGATATATTTCTTAATATATAAATATCTATTATAATAATATTCAATAAATTGCATAAATGATTTTTGATTCTTTAGTAAAATTTGACATGTATTTATTCTAACACATATATAGCTATATTTATTGCTATATATCTTCGTCCACATAACTGTATACAACATTTTATTATAATAACAAAAATTCGGGAATTTAAAAGTAATTGCATGCATTGCATCTTTTGATTGTGAAATAAATTAAGAAGTATGGAGACGTAACTAAAATAATTTATATTAAATTTAAATTTATATTTTTTCACTACTTTTTTTGATCGCATAAAAAAAGAGCAATCATCGTAACGCGAAATGACAAGGAGTTAGATAAGGACGCCGATCCTGAAAGAATCCTGAAGCTGTATTCCGAGAATCGTACGAGGATTGCCGCAGAGAATCGCACGGGGTCCATTGATGTGCATGCAAAACAACCGGCGCGGTAGCTGAGACAGTGCATGAATGAGCTCTCGGGAAACAGAGAGAGAGGGAAAAAGAAAGAAAGAAAATGAAAGAGAAAGAAAGAGCTATAGTCGCTCGAGAAACTACCGTACCTCGCGTGCAACGCGAGGTATAAACGCGGCGCAGCTTTCTCGGGGTCGAATGCCGGCGGCTGCATTCGTGTTACATACTTGTAAGGGCGTATTCTGTGCTCACCGAGACCTTGTAACGGTCAATCACGAATTCAAGAGCGCTTGGATCAATAATACACTCTGCGAACTGTATAAGCGAAAATAGCACGAAACAAATACTTAGAGAGTTCCTTATAGATACCCTTAGAAAATTCTCGTAAATAGATACAGTATACCATTGCATATTTGCTTATAGATTTCATTGGGAAAGAAAAATTCTTATATACTTTACACAAGAATAATATATTGAAGGAAAGAGATAAAAAGAGAAAGTATTACCTGACTATTAAAAGAGATTATTTGAGAGAGTAATTGTCAATATTCAATGAAATGATGAAGAAAGCTCATTTCTTTAGGATTACTTAATCGGCATAACTATAATTTAAAATTTTATAATTGAATAAAATTAATTCACTTACATCAAGAGATAGATGCTTTCTCGATCATTGAAATAAAACTCAATGCTTGATTGAATTGGAATTATTGTCCGAATTTTTTTACAAGACTTTTGTCCTTCTATCCACATTTATCGCAAACCCGAAATCATACCGGTCCATATTTAACCTGTCTGCGGTAATTCGAGAACCGCAAAGTGCTTCGGATTGGATAGCCACGGTGCATTTGATATCGGCTTTGCGGAGGTGGACGTGTCTTCCTCGATACACGCCGATTTAATACGTCCTTCAAGACGCGTGCAACCCTTCTGTAATCCGGGAGGATAGGATTACACACTCGCCCATAATACACAAGTTGGTGATACGCTCGTGATATTCCGCTGTTTTACTTTTCCCGTATCCCCATCAATCTTGAAGGCGATGGGAAACGAAATCTGGTTTGAAAAAATCCCGGTCTCCGATAAAGTTACATCGAGCCCGTAAAATCGAGTTCATTAACCCTTTGAAAACGCTCTTATAAAAGCGTAACTTGTTGTTTACATATCGCAGATATTGTAACGTTGTAATAGCACTGTGAGAAAAGAAGAGATTCAATATTAGAATCTGCTAATGATTCTGAATCGATTTAATCGTGCGCGCATCAATTGGGCACAAAGAAATTGTGATAGGCATCATATAAGTTCAATAAAATTTACATATTTTCAAATTATAAATACATGAAATTAATTCTTATACTATTTAACTATAATAATTGTAGTAAGAAACTATATTTCTGTATAACGTTCTTTCTATATAATAGAAGCTGTTAAAAATGGATTTAAAGAAATCGATAAATAGTTAATGGAAATAATTTAAACATTCACTTGGTCGTTATCTCTTTCGAAATACCGGATTTCTAATTTTAAACGGAATCGATTCGAAGCTGCGGAACAAATATATTCAGCATGCAAAACTGGGACGATTGCTGATGCGATACAACCACACTTCTGAGAATATATACGCTTCGGCAACGAATTTTACTTCCGAATGGCAGAAATCATTCGAGCCACGATGCCCGCATTAACATCAGCGTAATGCAGAGGCGTAAATGCGTCCGGTGGAAGATGCAACCGCTCATTACCGAAACCGCCGCTTTTATCGGTTACGCGTGAAATTGTACTCTCAATCGCGTTGCCAGAGAAAACAAGCCGAAGGGAAGAAAAGGGACAAAAAAATGGTAATAAAGCAACAGCATGTGTTATCATCCGGCATTGAGGATAGTCGAATATTTTTCGAATTATATCGAGGATGATACAGACGTCATAATTCGTCATGCTTTGGAAATGATTTATATTGTTAAATGATGTTATTTTTAAGTTGATCGTGGAAGATTCCATAAATATATTTCTTTAATTTAATTCTTTAATTTATGATTACACTAATTTTTCTATTATTCCGTACTCGAGCTCATCATTATCCTACATAAGATAAAACGAATTATCAATAATGTTTCATATACTCCTATCGGTTTAAAGAGAAAGGCGGTTCGTCGGAAGAAGAAATGCAAAATTTCATAGAGTCCATATGCGCTTCAGTTACGCATCGAATTCTCCAAGCTGATGCGGTTTCTTCAACCTGAGATGGTGTTCTCCCTAATGAGAAACGGAAATGCCGCGTGTCCTTGGGGAGAACACTGGCGAATGGGCGAACGCCGACAAATGAACGTATTAATTATTTTTCTTGATAATAAGCCCGCCATGCCGCGCATTCGGCATCTTGGCAATTATAGTTTTGTTTCGACCTAATGTAACTTACGGCCTATCAAAAACGTGTACGTTGATTGTGTTCAAGACTTTCACGTATTAGCATTTTTTAGCTTCGTACGCTATTATTCTCAAATTCTTCGCTATCACATATTCGATTTCGCATAAAATGAATTTTAGTGATAAAAAAGTCCATTTTTGAAATAAGATACATGTTTGTCGATTTAAAAGTCTATAAGTATCAAATTACTATCGTATTTGCTTTTCAAATACTAGCCGGATTATTTCAAAGAGATGTCACGTGAAAAAATATTCTTCATTATTGCCTTTAATCTCAAGAATCTTTTAAAGTATATTTGATTGATTTTCGACTCTAATTATTTATATGATATCTATCTAAATTATTTCGTATAATACCAAAAATTTATTATATATATACTCTGTTTTAATAAAATATATTTTACAGATTAAAACAGATATATTAAAACAATAAACTTAATAAAAATACAAATAAATAAATGACAAACGTGAACATATATATTTTTAATCGACAAAAATATATATTTTTCAAATATTCTCCGACAATGAATTTTTACAGTATAAAAAGTATCGAGCTCGACGTGAGATTCGTCTACACCGCAATAAGATATATACGGGTCGTTACGACTTATCAAACGATGACTTAATTTTATTGCCCACAAGATTTACCGCGGCCATCGGATTAATAAAACGATCTATCGCGAGCGCACGGCGATATTTTATTAGAGACTGATCCATACAACGCGATCTCGCGTGGTCCCGTATGATTCTCCAATGGGTCCAGTGATCCAGTGGTTTCTAATTTTGTCGGAACGCGGGGCGTGCGGTAGATCATGACGGATAGATCGTGACGGGCGGAACGTATCGGATAGATCATGATGGATACATCACATCGGAGATATATTCTCATTTCGAGCGGGTCTACATATAAGATTAGATAGACTGCTGTTTTGCCCCGTGCGAGATTACCGTTTCTAGTATACAGAGATTTCTTAACCGCCTCTCTCGGCTCTCTCGGTCGCTCCTATTGATTCGGCACGATCGATCCGTCTCGATTTCGCACCGCGGCCTTATACGGCCGAATCTAATTTACGGACGCTGAGCGAAATAATAAGAAAATAACGAAGTTGTAAGATTATCGAGAACATTATATTAATGGTATTAATTATTAAATTATTCGAGGACTAAGATAAATTCGAGAGATAAATTCGTAAGAAATGAATATAATTGAATAATGATTATTCTAAAATTTTTTGTCCGTCTCGTTATTTGTTGTCTATTAGCTAAATACGCTTTATATTTCAATAATATACAAGAAATAACGCATGTTTATATATGTTAAAGTTTTAAGTAAATTTTATTATTTAATTAAAATAATAATATAAGTATTTTTAATATACTTTCTTTATTATTATTTTTTTATTATTAACGTTTTTTTTTTTTTTTTATGTAACTTCTACGATTTTCCGCGCTATGCATTTTTAACGAGCTCGTGCAACGCACTGCTCATTTTTCTGCAGATATTTCGATTAAGAAAATCAATTTAGACGAACAGAGTCGTCATGAACGTGACATCGGCATTGGCCGGGATATTCACGCTTTTCCGTGTCTCCTCGAAAATGAAGGGTGTGGGGGTATGTCTCTGACGACGAAGAATCCGCGAGGGAACGATCGATCAGGAAGGAGGCCTGACACTAATTGCGGGGAACACTCGAGGAACACGCGCGCGATTCCAGCGCGAAACGATCGTCGGAACGAAACCGGCGTGATTTATCGCTTATCGGCGGTTGCCTCATCCCGTTGATTGGCTGACGAGGAGGACTCGGAGGTTTGGCGCGACACTCGTGTCCTCCCGATTTACGATCGGTTGATGTCCGGTTAGCATGACGTCGAACATCGTCGACGTCTCTCGGTCGGCCGATATAGCCAACCGCTTGATTGGCAACGAAATCGAACAGAAATTGCTCGCCGACGGTCTATTAGCTCAGTGTCCGCGAGATACGTGTCTCGCGATCGGATACGCATAGGAATCGCCGGTGGCGGCCAAGTAATGAGGACGCTTTTCAGAGAGCGCATCCGTTGAATCGTCAATCCTTAAGTATCGCGTCCTTACAACCGTACTAACGTTACGTCTTATCTATCATTGCGCTAATATGTCTGGGATAGTTTCACGACCGAGTACTAATAGTTCAGTCAGACGAGACTAGAATTCCTGAAGAATATACTAGTGACCTGAAGCTAATTGCATATCATTTTCTCGCAAAAAGATCATAACAGTAATAATCGTTTCTCAGAAAAGTTAATTAAACGTTTTAAATGCTTAGTAACGTCAGATTTATGGCTTATTATTTTTAGCGTTAAATATGTGCTGAGACTATAAAAGTATATAATTATTAATACATAATACTAATTAAAACTTTCTATTCAAAAGTCGATTTAAAATTTTCTAAAAAAAGGATCTCAATATACTTATCCGCATAATATTTATCATTTAATTTACAATTGATTATTTTAAGAAAATTAAATATTTTTTTCAATCTATTTTTTTCTTTTAAATTTTTGCAAAGAAAAAAATAGATTGAAAAAAATATTTAATTTTCTTAAAATAATTAATTGTAAATTAAATGATAAATATTATGCGGATAAGTATATTGAGATCCTTTTTTTAGAAAATTTTAAATCGATATATATATGTAGAGAGAGAAAGAGACAGAGAGAGAGAGAGAGAGAGAGAGAGAGAGAGATTTCGCGGAATATAATTCTATATAAATTTATAAATTTGTATCGTCGAGAGAGAAACACGAAATATGTTACAGTGAAAGGAGGCATTACGATTGCATTCTCTCCTTCTTTAGTATTTGCCAGGTATTTCAATACCTCTGGAGATTCGACGAGAGAAATTAGAAACTCCCACGATACCCACTCCTTCAGGCGACATTAATGCGGAACGGCAGTCCGGCAATTTGCGAGACACGCATTCCTAAAGGTGGAATGACCGGTCGCAACAGTGTCCGTCAATTTTTCTAATGCGATGCTTACGGGCACCGCTCAGCTTCCGGGAAGCAGCGGTATTGTGTCTCGGGATTCTCCCCTCACCTAGGATGAACTTGGAAAACGTAGAAAAGATACGCGTCACACATATGCGTGAAATAGCGTTTGCCGCGTAGAAGTCACGTAGTTTTGTCATTATACTTATAAATTCTCGCTATATCTAAAAATATATAATATGTCAATCATTTAAAAGCTTATCGAGCTTGTAATATACATGTATAGAGAAAGCTATCATTTATTTTAAAAAAAATGATATAACTTAATTTGAAAATTTTATGAACTATAAAAATGCGTTTACTCCACATTTGCGAAATTATTATCGTTACATTTTGATTTTGGCGATTATCCACTTTTATTATTCTTTGCATTAATAAAGCGAGTAAGCTAATTCAAATATTTATTTTCGATATCGATGTTTTTTTTCGCTCTCATCGATATTGTCGGTTTTTCGACGATGGCACAGGAAGTCGTAAAATTGAATGATACCCGTTACGATAATTTGCGAATTTCCGCTTGATCTCGTTTCTCGTATCCGCGTAAGAAAAAAAAAAGGAAGAGAAAGAGAGACTCGCAGAAAGAAACGAATGTGCGACGCATACATTATCGCGCATAAAGCATTTCCGGCGACATCGGCGGGTAACGCCGAATAAATCGCTTTGCGCGTATCTCCCTCGGGTCCTCCCCCCCCCCCCCCGAGGTCCCCCGATGATCCAATTGGACGAAGAAAGAGAGGAACCGGAGATGCGAGCCGAAAGAGCGCCGTACACCGGGGGACCCAATTACCTCGACTTGCAGACTGCAGTCGCACAGTGCGTACCGTTAGGAGGTGCGTGCGTACGTACGTTTGTACGAAAGAACGAACGCGACGGCCACCCCGAATCAAATTGAACGAGCTGCATCACGTTCGCGAACTCAGAAAGCGCGCAGATGGGTATCCCGGTATCGGAAGAGAAAGAGAGAGAGAGAGAGAGAGAGAGAGAGAGAGAGACCCGCTCCGGAGGATCTTACTCGATGTGGGGCCTCACGACGAGGCAGAGGGAGAGAAAGGACGAGGCAGGGCGAGGTTTCGAGACAGCCTCGAGGATATATCGCGTTTCCGGGCTGCCCCCGAGGCCTGACCTTCTCGTCTGCCCGTGAATTCCTGCACGCCGTTACGGATGTGCACCCGAGGACTACGCCACGCTTGTTGACCGCTTGTTTCTTCTACCGTAACCTCGTGTTGGCGAGTTGTCGACTTTCCGAGCGAGTACGGAAAATGTGCTTTTCTTTGGATTAGAATGCAAAAGTTGAATCTCTTTTTCATGTACGAGATAATAACTTATATATGTAAGATACATTAATATATGCTTTGAGAAACTGTATAAAAGTATCTATGTAATTCTTGATGCAAGTATTAAGTACCTTATTTGAAAATCTTTCTTGAAATTGTATAAATAAGTTGAACGGAAAATATCTGTAAAAAGTCGATCGTCTTCCAGCCGCAATATTTCATACAATCCATTGATCGCGTAAAATTTTCCTGATATATGTAGGTATAATACTTGTGCGGCATCGCGTAGCGCAATGCATCTTTCATTATGTGCTCTGTATATTGATACGCACTTGGCTTCTTAGCTCCATAACTCTCGTTCTTACATAGCGAGCAGAACATTTTAATGTACCGCGGATGCAATCGCGCCTTCGTACCGTCCTCGATTCGTTCCCCTGCGCGCATTCCTGCTTGCTCTGTACTGATCGATATTTAACTCTTACATAGGCAACGAAGTCGAGGTATTCTTATCTCTATATATGAAGGAGAAATTACTGCGTGGATCTTTTTTGTGCAAAATCTGCGATTCATTTATCGAGATATTTTCGCTCGAAATTTTATATCAAATGATTACTTCAGCGAGAATCGCTTTTTCTTTTTTAAAGAAAATGTGATATAAACTGTGAGAATCAGAACGCGGAAGGCTTATGAGATTTTTATGGATATTTCGAGAAGCGTCATTTTACCGATAAAAATATATACTAGAGAGAGACTATTTCAATGAAAAGCGACGATGCGTACGAAAACAATTTCACGTGGACCGTCTTAACATGTCTCATCGCCGTCTGCCTGGGAAGATTCGCCGTAAAAACTCCCGCACTATAATGAGAATACATATCTATGTACAAAGATCGGAGGAAATAATATATATCGCGTCGAAAGCATAGAAGCAAATATAACTGATTAAATAAACGCACAATCCCACGAAAATAAACCTACTTTACAATGAACGAAACTCCGACACGATAAGGAAGAACGATTATTATCGCGCGATCGGCATTCCTTGAATTAAAAATTTATAACGGAACAACGCGACGAGAGAGAATTACGAGAAATACTGAGATAATTCACCGGATATATCACACTTCCGGAGCGTTTCGTGAGCCGACCTCGTTTCCGTGAATTCTCGTACGATACAACGAATATCGCGTTGTTTATTAAGATTAATTATTTTCATTTTTTTCAATATTTATATATTATTAATGTTATTAATGTTTCAATTAAGCAGCAAATTTCATTTATATGTACTAAACATTTATTAATTGTAGATTACAAAGCTTTATAGATGGTGTAAAATATATAATTAAAATTAATTAAAATATATTAGAGTTACGTTTTTAATATTTTTATCATATTATATTGTAATATATTTGACGATTGTTAAATAAAAAAGGCAAGTTATAATTATTTTAAAAATATAATAAAGCTTCGAAATTCAAAAATGCTAGCTCTGTGTGATAATTTGAGTTTCTTCGCAGATATTTGATCATGTTTTGCATAATGAAAAAGAGTTACGAGGACGGCAGTGCCCGAGAATTAATTAATTTATGAGGCCGCTTAATCTGATATTACGCGAATCCTGTCTTCGTCGGTAACGTTATGATAGAAATAAATTACTGCCGAATGTTGGCCACGTAAGGGCGGGAGAGAAGGGAGAGAGGAACGGCCGGGTGCCCTCCAGGCGAATAAATAATCGATACACGAACACCATCCCCCTCCTTCGAGGATACCTAAATATATTTCGCACTCCGTATATTCTCGAGCAGCGCTTCAGCGGGATCGTTGCCATCGTAAGGAAGAGAGAGAGAGAGGGAACGATAGAAAGAAGGGGAGAAAAAGAGAGAATCTACGTCGCAACCTCTGACCTGGGCCAAATTATCGCCACTATAAAAACCACGCTACTCGCTATTAGCATTCGATCTACGTTATTTTATGAGAGATATGTACAGGGGCCAAGCTCGATGCCGATACTGATCATTCTTCTCTTCTTCGATCTTCGCGCCGACCCGCCAGCGCTTCGCATCTCGCGATGAAATATAATATTACACGCTTCTGCCGATTGATTTGATTCTCCCTTCCGGGTATACTAAAAAGCACTGTAATTTTTCAAAACTTACAGATTCGAGAATCATGATTTGCCTAAATCTATTCTTATCGTATCTCTTTTTGACAGCCTAAAATGAGAAGCGAGAATCTTTCTTTTATAATAATCATATAATGAGACATTAAAAAAGTACGAACGAAATGATTATTAATATGTGATCGTATATTCATATATTCTTAACGAAAAGGCAATGTAAATTAGTTACATTACTTACAATAATATTTTGTAATACAAATTGATTTAGTTTTAATTGAGTTAAATTTCCGAATACAATTTAATCATCTTTTTCGAAATTTTAGCTTGTCATTATAAATATCAATCAAGATTGAAAATTAAAATTCTCTTAAAATCTGCTCAAAAACTGCCAACGAATAAGATTTCGTTATGTATTCGATGAAAAGGAGAGCAAGAAAGAGATTTTTCTACGATCGATCGATCGATCGGCTGATCGTTATGGACGACCCGCACGCAACCGCGACTCGTGTAAATCCACGATGAGGGGCGGGGAGAAGAAAGGGAGCAAAACTTTTTACGATGATGAATCGCCGGTCGAACCGGACGGGAACGTCGGGCACGTCAGGTTCGCTGGGTACGATCCCACATGTTACACGCCGTGGGTGGGGACGCGGGAGCCATACACGTCTCCCCGAGCGCACATAAATTCGCGCGGATCCTCATAAATCGCGGGTGGTGGCGCGAGAGCGGGAGACGCGGGGACGTGTCCGCTTCTCGCGGTTTCGTACACGGCAATGCGGTCTCGTTTGGGAATCGCGTTGGAACCTGAATCCCGGGAGAGGCCCGCGTAGTCACGAAGGCATCCGGTCATAAGGCAGACGATCGTCGAACCGCTTCTTCGACCGGTTTCTACCTCGCCGCGAATATGAATGAAAGCATCCTCCGGAGCGCGGCGCGTTTACTACGCCGATTATCGCTCGATGCGAGACGCATCGCGTCCCCAAATTTATGGCGCGCGAAAATTATTCTCGATGAAAAAAGTAAGCATTATTGTAATGGCGAGACTGGACTTTTCTTATCGCATTCGAATGCCTTCGTATGATCGATATAAATTCGATTAAATTGAATGATCAGTGGGTGAATTTCGAAAAAACTGATAATTTAGTTGTTTTTATATAAAGGAAAAATAGGTATAATGTACATCAATGTTTTTTAAATAAGAACGTATTTCCATTAATTTGAATTTAATCAAAAATTCTAGATTTAATTACAATTATATTACAATACATAATGATTTATTCTTATTAGTGAGAATGCCGAATCATCGACATTGAATTATTTATTATCTCGTATTTTTAGCGTGCTTGTTGATTACAGTCCATTAATTAAGACTTTTTTTCGCGATATATTGTTTATATATAATTCATATTCGTTCGTCAACTGCCATAACTAACGTCCATTGATTCATCTGTAAATCGATACCCATCTGCGAAAATACCACGAGCCAAAAATCGCTGGTTTTCATAAAACATAGCATTTACGAGAAATGCGACATCGGCAAAAAAAAAAAAAACCGTCCATGTGTGAGCGACTCGTCGAACCGTTTAAAAAGAGTGAGAGAGATGGGACCCTACAGAAGGGAACAACGGCCTTACATACTTGTTGGCCCACTACGCGATACGCGTCCTGCATTGATATTATTTCATTAACTTTTTGCCAATCGCCCCGCTTGTTGGTATAGTGGTTCGTCGATCCTCCTCGCGGCTACTCTCCTCCCTCCGGCTTCCGTGCCCCCTTTCTTCCTCGCTATAAAACCAGGATCGTCTTTCTCTTTTCGTCTCGTCCTCTCGATACTTTTCGATACAGATTGTTACATGTACGTGCACCTGCCTGCATGATTATAACGCGCGTTTCGCAGGAGGAATGTGTACGCGGTCATTTCAAGCCACCAGCCACTAATCTCTAATCACTTTCTGATCTGCGCTTTGATAAATGACGAAATAGCCAATCTTCGGCGATGTAAAGTGAAACAAAAATTTTCTACTGATCTGTCTGTACATTCATTAAGATTCTAATCACCCATAGCCTCGAGTCGATTTTCACAATTGTGCGCTTGTCGACGAAAGCAGACTTGGATGGCGCCGCGAGCATACTTACTATGCACGATATTAAAAAACTGCTAAAATACGCAACATCTGCGATGATAGTTAATATACTGTTGCAAACTCGAGGAACTTATTGTAATCTTTTCTTTAAAAGTAGTTGTATCAAACACGTTGTATCGAA
The DNA here is from genome assembly GCF_030449975.1 of Polyergus mexicanus. NCBI lineage: Eukaryota > Metazoa > Arthropoda > Insecta > Hymenoptera > Formicidae > Polyergus > Polyergus mexicanus. The sequence goes on along the minus strand of NW_027223327.1, from coordinate 3,898,237 downwards.
CAAATAAAATTTTTCACACATTATATTACACATTATAATTCCTTCAATATACTTAGCTATTAAATTACAATGAAAAATCTTCATTAATGCGTATGATCAATTAACGAAAAAGAGACAGCGATAAACTTGAATAATCGATTTTACATGATTAAAAAAAAAAAAATGTGTTATACTTAAAATAATTTAGAGGATTAAAATTATGTGTAATTAAGTTTGTGTTTATATGAATTCGTAGAATAATGACATTACAATGACAGTTAGAAGTTAATATCGAGTTTGTTTACCCGCTTCACTTCCTGCATACAGTTGCAAGATGCGGGTCGCGAATCGCGCGGCCGAAAAAGAGCAGAGATCGGCGCTTTATTAACGAGGCGTTCCGCAATAAAGCGAGATGCGCGCGAGCCGTATTGCTCTCGTCTCGGGTCGAGAGAACCGCACGGAGGCCGCGCCGTTATCGGGCCAATCTTCCGAACGGTTCCGCGCGAGTTCCTCTTCGCAAGGAAGGCGTGTTCGAGGAGCATGAAAGGGATGTAGGTACGCGATACATCCGCTCCTCTCGCCCTCTCCTTCTTTTGTACTTGAGCCTCCCTCTTGCTCTCTTTTTTAAATGCAAACGAATCTGTGAATTTTACTCGATCCATAACTCGCCATTTCTTCTGTATCAGCTCTTGAAAGTTTTCAATAAAAATATAGCATTATTATTATTATTATAGTTAGTTCCAATTCAATTCTAGAGTGAAAATATATTTTACAATTCAATATTTTCTCTCAATTCCAGAAAGAGCAAATAAATCGATACGCATTGATTTAAATAAAGCCACACAAATAGGGGCTCTATCTATCTATATTTTAATAGCTAACATGCAGTTTATAAATATTATATTCGATATTCTATTGTTATATAGATTTTATCATTGGAATGAAATTTGAAATAAAATATATTTTGTTACGAAACAAAATATAAATTTCATTTCTTTTTAAATGTTAAAAAAATTTTCGTCCAATAAGATTTTTATTCGTAATTTATATTTACTTATGCGAGTTCTTAGGAATTCGTCAGAATTTATGATATTGTATCAGAGAGAGAAATTGGCCCAAGTAATTATGATGCAACTTTCTCAAATAATTCCTATGACTTCTCAAAAGCATCTCGTATGCATCATGTATAGTATACCGTTGTCGTTTTTATAAAACTTCTTGCGCGATAAAATTGATCATATTGTGGTTTCGGTACCGTTTGGTTCTAGTTTCACAAAAAAATTTCTACGTGAAAAAACTGCATTTCGAAATAATCATTGTACTCAATGATACATCTGAGATACGTTATTATACTCGTATCTTATTTTCTAACGGAAAAATCATCTCTCACATAAACGTGATTTCGTAAACCTGCGCTCCTATACGCATCTGCGAAAAGTACGTTCTCTCAATCGTTCCGACGAGTATGCGAGGCTCGCAAACATTAAGAAAGCGCAACGAACGGGCTCTTTCGCGTACGTACACGCGCACACTATGCAATCGCAATGGACCCTGCATTAAACATAAAGTTGCCCCCCTCTTCTCTCTCTCTACAGGATGGCCCCGCGTGCGCGAAAGGCGACGCGGATCTCGATAAAAACCAGTCCCATTTTCCGCGCGTACAATCGATCCGACGCTCCGCTATGGTATCGGGGGCTCGTATATAGCTACGTTCCTCTGTGCCTTCGTATATCCTTCCTAAGAATTTCTTTCTTACTTCTTGGTCGCTGCCGTCGCCGCCCCCGATGTAGCTCGTAGCAGTTTTATAAACACGACGAACGTAATAAATTCTGCCGCTGCTAATTTTGAGTTTCTTTTTCTTTAGCCTTCGTAATGGAACGCATATTCTTCAATATATCCATATATATATTTAATGATTGTTTTCGAGATTTTTATTATAAAATAATATTATTAAATTCATATATCCGTAATTAACGCGATATATCAGTAAAAACAGTTCAATTACAACTAGATGCGATCGATAGATTAAAAGAAAGACGAGAAGCACGCGTATGTGTTGAGGCTAAAATCGTTTCGGGTCCCACACATCTTTATTCCGCGCCGTCGCTCGAATTCCACGTAGCGTTCGCGAAGCAACGTCGAAAGAGATCTTCCCAAGCGGGAACGTCGACGTCGTGCGGAGGCGCATATCGAACGGGCGACACGAGCTCCTCGGGCCCCTCGGGCCTTTTACGGGCTAAACGCTCGTTCCGAATGCCGTTCCCCTCGATCGAGACTGTGACAAAGCCGCGTCGTTGCGTTTTCCACTTCTTGTCGACGCTTACGCCGTATAACGCCGGTGCCATCCGTCTTCCGAGAGGCAGACGGCGCGGCGGGTATATCCTGGACGGATCCTGTCGTGGAAACGCGAGCTCTGGAAGTGTTTATGGAGAACGCGCGTCGAGAACACGAAACGGAGAGATCTTATCCGATAATAATAATAGATGAATACATTCAATCTAGTTTTAGAAAAAGAAACAAAATTAATTACTTTAGAGAATTATTGAATTATAAATAATTAAATTAAATTTTATATACAAAAAAAAATATGATTTATATTATGCTCGTGAAAAATGATCTTTTGTATCCTAGAATATTTCAGAGTTACTATTTTCAACTGTTATTCGATGATATATAATGATGCGAAAAACAACGAGTGACCGCGTAGGCGTTGATAAAGATTTAACGGCTCATTCGCGTCGAACTGGCCATAAAATTATATTTTCGCGAAAGGTCCCAGGAATGTTGTCGCTCGATCTCCCACGCGTATCGTACGATCTAAAACTGGACGATTATTAATTACGACACGAGATATTTTCGATGTTATGCGCGAAAGATCATAATAATTGACACCGGTTGTTTAGCTACCGCCTTTCACAATGCATTAATGCATTTCATACTGATTAATCAACGCATTCGCGCCGAATAGCATACTTTCTGCAGGTCGCGAATATCGTAAGAATTCTGAAAACCGCGTAGGCACGCGCGCTTTAGGTTGCGTCGGGAGAGTAACGCATACGTAATTTATTAGCGTCGAGAAAAGAAAAATGATTCGATTTATTCCATCGTAGAAAGGCATTCGCGGAAAAGTTATGGCGTTTAGAGTGCTCGATGGCGTTTAGATTGCCCGCGGCGCGGCATAGTCCAAGGGCTATTAGGACGTAGAGAGTCTGCCGTTACGCGAACATCAACTACCCGAATGTTTTATTGTACGAACAATCTATTACTGAAACGATTTGCAGAAGTATCCAATTTAAATGCAAAACACTCTGCGGTACGAAATCTTTTTTTTTTTTTTTTTTTTTTTTGCAAATATGATACGCAATATAAATTGCATTGAATTGCGTAGAGATGCAAAATTTACTGCTGATAAATATAGAATAAAATTGGGTGTACAAAAGAAATGAAATGCCATTATCTCTCTATATATAATATTGTTTCTAAACCTTACTCTTAATTAAAGGCGACAGAAGAAGATGCATTGACGAAATAATGTAGAAATGTTCGACGCGAATTAAACAGAAACATGCGTGAAAGTAAAGAGAAGAGCAAGTAGAAGAAAGAGACGAAGATTGAAGAGACGAGAGATCCCGATGCGATGCAGCCTCAGAAAATCGTTATTGTCATTTCACGTTGCATAATAATACAGGCCTTGATTAATTAACAGTTTGATAGATTGCCTGCAGTCATACGGTATGGGAAATAATGAATCCGGTATACACTAACTAGGAAGATGAAGATGAATTGTTACAACTAGAAGAAAATGACGACGGTGATGATGATGATGACGATGAAAATGAGAGGCGATAGACAACGAACGAGGCTGCGAGAAAAAACAATCAACATTGTACCCATCTCCTTCGCGTTTTTTTTTTCACGCGGAATTTAATCGCGAGATCGATTTACGCGCGATTCATAATCACTCGGCTCCACCACGATTCGATAAACGCGTCTCGTCACCTCTGTCACGTAGCGTTACACAATAAGCAAAGCGCATCGATTTTCGCGAATCGCCAACAATACGATGCAAATTTATCAGTGGATAATTGGCTTCTTTTTTAGAACTTAATTATGCCACGGATTGCCCGTGCGATTGCGAACAGCAAGTCGTTTCTTCTGCCACCGTTGCTGCAACCGTTGTACGTATTACCTAGAGACATTTCACCTGCGGATCGTATTATTTACAGACGTCGACTCGCATTATATATGTATTTACAGTCCTAGACGGACAGACTTGTGCGTGGTTAATTTTGAAACGGGTCATAGCCGAGCGTGCGCCGCATGTGCGCCGACGATCTACGCGATTAATGACAGGCATTAAGGCAACGATAGCCGCGCTTTAACATAAAAGACAATGGAACCCGCTAACAGCTTCGCGCACACGTTTTTCTTAATGACCGTTGACTGAAAGAGAGTTTTTAACATAAGATGGCACCTTTGCACGCGAAGCATGAGGCGATCAGACTCATTGCGCACCGACCGGCGCAATCCCAGCCGGCAATCTGTACAAATGACACGTTAGGCGACAGAGTTAAAACGGCGAGTTCAACTATTTTACCCTCTCACTACGCATCCTACTTTCAAGAATTGGCTTACGCCTACTTATAACAAGTGTGTTAAGAACAGTCGTACGAGCATTCGTAGAATATCGAATTCAATTGCGAGAACAGGTTGCGAAGGTGAAGATTTAATTTAATCAAATTATTCTTAACAGAATATATAAATTATAATAAATCATTATCTCTATATATTATAGGAATTAAATTTATATTTTGTTACATTCACCTTTATTAATATTTTTATTGAATTGAGTTTAAAATAGAGAAATAAAATAGAGAAGAAACCTAAATCATATGTCAATGTAAATTGTTCTAATAAGAATCACGTCGACAGATTTATTTGCATTTAATTGGAAGTCTTATAATTTGTTGTGAGAGATCTCAATCCTTAAAAAATATCACGTTTTCATGAGTTGCAAAATGTTGGCTTGTAAAAATTAATTAATTATAAAAATTCAAATGCGTTTATAAATATATTCGTTTTTAAATAACTTTTATATTGTACGGCCAATCCCTTAAAAGAAGAAACGTCCGTTCCTCTGCGTCCTCGATGCTCTAATATATAATTAGGTGGTCGTTTAGAAGAAGGCGATCGTCGTAGAAATGCGGGTGCTCTCCGAGCGTTAATGGGGACCGTCTTGGTCTATCATTACGCGTAATACGGACGTGTAATACCGGCTGGTACCTCGTACATTCGTACATACGTGTATACATGTAACGTGTACTTAAAAACGAAAACGCGTTTTCTGCCGCTCGGACGGGAGAGATGCGCGTGGACGAGAATGGACAAGCTATCGCCGTTAACATCAACAGCATCCTGGGATGATGGGTACCACCATCGGTGTTGCAAACCCATCTGAAATTGCGTATCCAGGATCTAATAATACATCCCATTAAGCCATCACTTGTTATATTTCTGTTGAACGAATATAAATATTTAAAAAATTATTTTAAAGAAGCAACGAGAAATAATGGACATGTAATAGACATTTAGATAAAGAATCCCCTTAATTAGAAATAAATACGGGTTTGTCTTTTTCCATTACGTTAATAATTGTAAAATAATGATTGATATAATATACGATAATAAATTCTGTACAAATAATCAAAATTGCATATTTATAAGAAAAATAGAATCCTCCACTGTTTTGTTGTTGTTTTGGGAGAACGAAAGCAGAAAGACGAAAATAGGAAATTAAGGCGACGAGAAACGCAATATTTGTTATCATTAGCATTACTATTTGCATCGAGCGAGTGCCTTCTTCTCGCGCGAGAGGATGATAATCCACGAAAACCGTCCGCGGAAACCGGCATTAATTAACTGAGGATTCTCGTTAAAAATCATTATGAGGCTACCGTTCCTATGGCTGGCGGCCGGCAACGTTGAGGAAACGGAATTATCGCGGAGAATTCGAAGATACGAATAAATATATACGGCAGCTCTTTCAACCATCAAGGTCGCAATTTTCTGGTACCGTTAAGGCGCTATAAATTAATTATCCGCGGCCCTTTGCATCGGGATTGCCTTGTAATCGCGGCAATCACGTGGAGACTTACGGTCATCCAATCTCTTCTAGACGTGTTCAAATCACGCTGTAGCCAATGCGACACGTGATTCGTAGACACTGTCACTTCTTTAAATTTATTGATGATAAAAAATACAAATATATCAATATAAATGTATTGATACATTTATTGTACAGTTAGTCTCTCAGAGTTTAGCTCGTTATGTTCAACATTTAAGTATTTAGAATTCTAACAAGAACATATCGTGTTAGTTTTACCGCGTTCTGCGAAATGAGATAATAACGAATCAATCAGATTCTGATTTGACTAATTCTAGTTGTTTTTTTTCAATCAAATTTCTCTCACACTGATAAATGCCAATTATTCCAACAAATATAAAATGTTTATTAGTTTGAAATTCCATTATTTTATCATTAATTGTATTTTATTCAATCATTTTCAGCGTAGTTCGGCTCTCTATAATCTATACTAAATGTTAAATGCTATCTTCTAGAAACATGTCGTTTATACGTGGTATATCATATCGATTATTCGCATTACATTGGTTGCGCACAATATCGTGCCGCCGGATGCCGCTACGATCAAGACATTTCTATTGATGTTCCTGCGGCAGGAATCGAGATCTAAGACTCGAGAAGCCTTACTGGAGGAGAGAACTAGTAGCCTTGAACGGCCTCCTATCGCAAACATAACGCTCGAGGCATCGAACGAGCTCGCATTATCGAGGATAAAAGCTAGATCCCCGCGTGTTGTGCCGTCTCATGTTATCTTCTTCTCTGTCTTTCTCTTTCTTTCTCATTCTCTCGATTCATTCCTCGTTTCTCTTTCTCTTTCTCCACGTCGTGCGTGTTGTCGGAGATACGTTTATAGTTCTTGTCAATAGCTATGAACAGCCCACGAAAGGCGGAAGCGCGTTTACTGCCGGACCCTATGGCCCCTATTCGGATTTGCGATTATGTTTTGACATCTGAAGACCCTAGACCCTCTTTTTACAAACGCAAACCAATACTCGAAGTATTATTATCGAGAGAATGGCCTTTATATTAATCAGAAAATAATGAAAAACATATATATAAATATATATATATATATATGATGCAAGAAAAAAAAACTTGTGTTTCACATTGTAATATTTTTCAAAAATGATAATTTTTTTTATAAAAACCAAAAAAATAATATTACTAAATAATGCTAATAGACTACAAAACCAAATCAAAACTCGAAATTTGTAAAGTAACATCTTTGAGGAAAAATATAAAATAAATAAAAAATTATACTCTAATATATATTGATCCTAATAAATTGATATTTTATCTTCAATAAAATCGTTTTATTTATAAATTCTTTTACAGCATAACTAATCGATTTAATAAATCGAAATCATAGGTCATCGATTTGGAATGAACGTCGTGAGGAAGATGCCATTAGCTCGTATTGTAGAAATATGAAACATAATCTATGAAAACATGTGCTGTATGATGTGATTCGTCGCGTTCTAATTAAATCTTCGGAGAGAGTACAAATTGCGGAGCTATGAGAAGGTCCATTGTATGCAAACGATACGATAAAAGAGTATATATTCGTAAGATTTATCAAAGCGATCGATATGAAAAATCGCGGAGAGAAGTGTATGTAGAAGGCAGTCCCTTCTATATAAATGTAACGCCCGAGGCTTTTGGGAGAAACGGGTTCGCATTTTCTATTCGTTCACATTCACGCGCACGTTTATTCGACGAGCAACGTGCATTCGCCACGACACGAGCGATCCGCGAAATTATGATCACCGACAGCAAATAACTTCGCAAGAATGCCAATGTCATTACGAAAATATATAAATTTACTCCAATCAATATTTAATATTTTTTCACAAAATATGAATCATTATATTTTTAAATAGAAAAAATAATCTCCAAAAATAAAGAAACCTTTTATGTGTTATTTTACATACATTGAGAGAATGATTCTCTATCCAATACAACTGATAGCAATCTATTGATGCTTATTAGAATTGAAATGAATCAAACTTATCTCTAACAGTCACAGAATTGGAATCTCTAATTAAACTGTGCAATTATGATAATCTAATGAATATTGTTGTATAAATATTATTTGCTATTTTTCGGAATTTAAGCCATCAGTTCTCTAAGCTTCTCGTCTCGTACAGTGAAATACGTTCGCGACGTTCATACGCTCAATTACGCGTCGGTACGCGCACGCAACGGCCCCTGTGCACGGCGCATTATCCGCTGCTTACGATGGCTGATGGTCGGCTGATAAATTTACGGCCCCGCTCCCGGTATGCTCGGAACGAGCGCAAGAGGAGAGGCGGCCCGTGTATTTACGGGTGCAAATGCTTTTTATTATCCATGCATGCGGTAGGTCACTTCCTCTCGTTCGCGTGCCCCATGATATTCCTTTAGGACGCGAGAGCGGGAGCGCATCCTCTCGCCGAGGGACAATTACGCGATTAGCAGTTTAGCACTTTTTGTTTCGAGGCAGCGTGTGTAACGTAGTATCTCTTAATGTCATAATGTCAGGTTATCGTGAAAGATTTCTTGACTTTTCTAACGCGACTTTTGATTTTTAATAATACCAGATTCCAGGATTCTTTTAAAATTTAAAAATTGTTTAAAGATTCAATAGGAGATTTAATATAAGTAGAGATTGTGTATGCAACAAGTATTAATTATAATGAAAGTAAACCAATTATTTTTTTTCATTTTTCTAGTTTCTAACATTAATTGTTTCAATTAAAAAAAAGAGTAATATTTTAAAATATTGTTATTTATTGAAAATCGCCAATATCCTTAAAGGGTTTAACGTCAGAAAATATATTTTAAAAATTTGATAATCTGAGAATTCTTTTTTGAACTGAAAGGGGTTCTCCAAATTTCAAAATCTACAATACATATGTATATCTATCGAGAATTCAAGTATCAACGCGGGTAATGCGTGGAAATAAATATAATAATTCAATGCAAATAAGCTAATGGAAACAAGATGCAAACCGATAAATATTTATAATCTCATCGGCGTTGATAGGAAACGATCTGATATGAACAATCGCTTGGATATGCGCCCGATAACGCACCGATAAGCCGATAAATTCAAAATGATGCACGCGGGCTTTTCACTCGAAATTGGCCAGGACAATGTTAAACGATAATTGATGCGTTACGATAAATTATAACGATCACGGTTCGCTTGTCGGTAATGACAAATAAATTACGTTCGTTCCGATATTTACGAGAATCGCGCGCGGGACTACAGGAGATCTATAGATTCTCTCTCTCTCTCTCTCTCTCTCTCTCTCTCTCTCTCTCTCTCTCTCTTCCTGTAAATATAATAGCATATCGCGATAGTATATCGGGCGATAATTCAAAGCAGCCGATCCTATGGCCGGCGACCCGGAACGACGCGCGTTTTAACGTACGTCAAAATTTTTCGCCGCTTATCGGTCGCGCGCGTGCTCGTGGATCGCGGATGAGGAACGCGGATCGCATCTCGCATCGAGCTTGCGAAAACTTCGAGAGCCTTCGGATGCGCTTCGTTGAACAGCCGACCGCGCGCGTGAGCAATAAGCGCCGAGCAATAAAGTATCCTTAATACGCCCGTCGACCGAATACATATCGCCTTAACGATTCGGAATGCGCACTTCCAGTCGTAATCGGATGCGCGTCTGCGGCATGAAGATTCAACGACGTTAGCGCCAAAGTTCTGGATTCTATTGTAATGACTTCAATAAAATTTTATGGAAAGGATTTACTCTTGTGAAGAGGAAGAAAATAAAAGGAAACCAAAATATAGAGAGTAAAATATTTTTGCATAGGATGTGCATTTCTTACTGCAAGAAAGATTGATATAAAATAATACGCTTGTTATATTACATTGAAAATGCTATTTAAAATATGTAATTGATTTTACAAATCAGAAATAAATATTTCAAATATGTATTTCTCGTAGAAAATTTTAAATAATTTCAAGTAACTGAAATAATTATTTTTCTAATTATAAAGACAATAAAATAATTTAATTTATTATTTTGACGAATTTGTTTATATGATTAATTTTTTTAAACAAAATTGCTTGAATGGTTATTTTCAATAATTTGTATTTTCATTATTAACCACTATCGCGAAAATTACAATTATCTCGTTTGAATCTTTTATCAAAACTTCATCAGGTTTTTAAAAAATTAAATATGTCATATCAGAATTTTTTTTACATATAATAAATACCGTTGTCGCAGAGGAAAAAGGAGAGATAGAAAAAGGAAGAGCGAAATGCTTATTTTTTGAGAAGGTGCATCCAGCGGGGGCCGAAGACGGATGATTCCTCGGCCGGGTACCATTTGACCCCCATTACCCTCTCATTCGTTCTTCGCTGGTCCCTCGATTTCCGTCTCTTAATTTTTCTGCCGAGCATTGAAATCCCCAACGAATCTGTTCTCGAGAGATGTCGTTTGCAAACGCAAATGCATTTCTCATATAAGTGACATATCACAATTAATGTTTCCATTACTTCGGTATGTGTGTAATTTCTCAATTTCTCGTTGTGCCACGAGGCCATACGCACGATTCATACGCAATACATTACCACATCACGGTGCAAAATCTGAAGAACTTCTAAAACCTGAAAGCAAATAATTAATTACACTTTTCATCGATCCATTTATACATACAATCGTACGGCATTATATATTATAATTGCATATCCATTTCGTCGCTGCAGTCAATGATTCCGATTTATTCTATTTATATGCAATAGAAAATTCCTTAATCGATATCATAAATATTAGTGTCATTCATTTCTCGAAAAGTCTCCTTTATCAATTCACGCGGGCCAAATTGATATCGCTCGAGAAATGTGTTATGCCATTATCGATAATCGAATTATCACTCGTACTAAAACGGTATTAGATTCTGTTACAGATCGATTTTCAACAGAGCACCGTTTGACCTCCATTACCCTTTCGTTCGTTCTTTCTCGCTTTTACGATCTCTTCGTCTCTCCCTTCTCCCCTTTTCCCACCCCTTGCACTGCTGTTTCTCTTAATTTTTCTTCGCCGGTATCGAAACTCCGTCGATGGAAATGGGCCGCCGGAAGAGCGGGAGAGATGAAGAGGGGGAGGGAGGGGGGGGGACGCTATTTATTCTCAAGAGCGTACACCTAGGGTACACAGATATCTCGCCCCGAGGGCGGTTGCGCAAGGATAATAATTATCGTCCCGGCTGCGCGTACCTGAAAAGTCGTGAGCGGCGGCGATTCAAACGAGTCTGCCGAACGAGCGAGTCGCCGCCGCGAGGATGGTGGGGACGAGAAAGGGGCCCCGGGGGCCTGGAGAGAGAAACCGGGGTCCCGCCGCCAGCACCTGCCGGTCCCAGGGCCCTCATAAGCCCACGAGGTCGCGACACGCGGATCGATCGAGCCGATTCCTTCGCCTTTTGTCTCTGATCATCTCTCGCTTTTTCCTATCCAACGTGAGCATTTTCACTAATCAAACTATCGCCTTTAATAACATATTGTGTAATCAATTTGATTCAGCAATGATAGCGTCAATTATGCAGCTGTAATAGGATTGATCGTAATTAGTTATAATAATGATGATTGATAAATAAACAAATTTTATTCGAATAACTAATTATTTCTTAAGATCTTGTTACAAAAAATAGCTTGCATATTTGTCCTCGACTTTTTGTAATGTCATATTGCTAAGTTAATTGTTTGATAAAGAAAAAGAAAAGAAATGTCATGAGAAATGACAATTTTATTGAAAAAAACCTATCTATTGTGCAAACTGTGTTTGCAACATTTTAATAATTGCAACTTAATGAATTTGTCTTGTAACTGTATTTGCGTCTAGAATAAATGGCCCGTGTATACTAGCTAGTTAGCTCTTCTAGTAAACATGATTGTTTCTCTTTCTTTTGAATCTATGTTGACTCGGTATGCAAACCATTTATGGAAAATGTATCTATTTCTTTTCTTTCTTTTGACATAATATGTGACCACTATCGCCAACCATATATCGCCCTGTCAGAGGCATACTTGTATCGTGGTTCCGCGACAGAAGGACTCTCGAAGGAGCGTGGGTCCGATGACGCGGCTCGAGCCTGTAAACCTCACTCTGCACCCTGGTCAGTGGCCCCCGGTGGAATAATATTCCCACGCCTGCGCGCAACATCTCTGGATCTCGTCTCACCACTCTACCAGCGAGGCAAGACAGGTAGAGAAAGTCTATTCAGTTAAATGACATCTGTCCCGATATCCATTAAATATAATCTATAGACTACGAATCTCACTCCAAAAACATTCAAACTTTTTTATATAAATTTATTATTATTATTTAATTAGTATTATTTTAGATATTCCCAATAAACTAGATAAATATCTTGGGACATGCAAATTTTTTTCGTAAAAATTGACATAACGATAAATTAAAAATTATTGACGAGCGTTAATGACGGAAATAAAGAGATTGGCACGATTAACGATAATGCGCCTTGAGATCCTCTCGCGCCACACAATTCTGATAAATTCCCGGCGCCGAAAGCTCGTATATGCAGATAATTGCTAATATGGTAGCCCAACGCGCTTCTTCCTCGTGGGAACGTATCCTCGGCGCGTCCTCGCATCGCGCCCTTGGCCTCCGCGTTGCCCGATGGTGGCCACAAAGTCGGCACATAAGCTGCGCTTATCATTCGCTAAGATTGTAAATCCAGCCAACGACGTTCCTACGTCGTCGAGCGTACCACGATGGACGCGCGATTAGAACCATCTCACATCGATGTGCTTGTCAGCAATTAATGTCTACCGAACAATCTTTCTCAATTCGGTATTAAATAATTTATAGAAGAAACAATTTCGATAGTTAATTGCCTAATTACAAAACTAAGCAATTAAAAAACTAAATTTGGTAGATTACATCATGATAATATAAAATTTATCTAAATTCTCTTATAAAATTATATTTTTCCGAAATATCAATTTTGAATTAAAATCAATCATAGAATAATTATAACATTAAAATAAATATGTATTATTTTATAATCGTTTTCTATAATATAATTGATAGCAATTTTATAATGACTATACGAAAGAAATATTTTAATGTTACAATAAAAATGACTGATAATAATATATATATGGAGATACTAAATTATTTTTATATAAAATTGCTGTACTGTTGATTAATGTAGAAATTAGATGATCCTTCATGATGATCATCGTCAAATTTTTCGATGCGACAAATATGATAGAGAAGCACTCGTGTGTATAACAGAATTATAACTCGCTACTGTGGAAAATGTACCGTAGTGATCTAGTTGACACGTGTTTTGAGCAGGTAGCCATCGTTCTCATTAAAATACATGGCGGAGAATCGCCGCAGGTAACATCGTTTAGATTTTAATTATCTGAAACGTATATTAAAATTCGAATCCACTCGATAAGCTATGTGTTTGCGCATGGTATATATGTATAGTATTCCATGCATATATGTACAGCAACACATCTGACATCTTTGTCAATCAATTATTTTCTCGTAGTACATCTTTCTAATTGTCCAATCTCGATATTAGATTATAAAAAATGTTAAACAATTAACAAATCTGATAATCATGACAAATTAATATAATTCCAAGATACTTGCCGTATACATAGAAGAAATGTAAGTTATATCGAATATTTCTCCAGTTGTGTGTCGAACGTGTAACGCGAGAAAAACGCATGTTCAACATGAAATACGGGGATTCGAGTGGCGTGTATGTCGCGCAGGCACAAAAACGTACAGTGACAACTCGCACCACCAATTCGTCGTCCGCTACGACAGCGAAAATTGCGAGACGCGACAAACGGTGCCGCCGTGTGTCTCTTGGCTTTTAATTCCCGTCGTCCGACTTACTCACGATCAGGAGGGAGCTTCTGACCTACTTTTTCTGGATTGCTATGCAATGCGTGTTGTCGCATCACCAGGACGATCGATCAGCTCGAGAAACACACCTGCGGTTTTGCGCATGAAAATATTTCCTTACGAAATCGCTCCTGTTGCGAAATTCGTGTTTATGTACGTATAATGAATGGTGGAAAGGTGTTTGATACGTAAAAATTAAAAATTATTAATTTCAAAATAATTTAAAAAATATATCTATTTAAAAAAATAATATAATATCTGTTTACTTACAAAATGCAGATTTTATGTCACATATTTTAATTGTATCTGAATATAAAGTCACAATTGAGAGACAGGTATTTTCAATAGGCAAAGAAGCTTTATAATTAGATCATTACAGAACCGTTCTGTGCTGTAATTGATGCTGAATCATTGACACTATCAAGCACATAGTTTGTCGACTCAAACATGTAGGTGGGCATGTGGGAGCCGCGTCTGGACTATATCTCTCTATCGAGTCCTCGCGTCTCCGATATATCGAACGAATAGCGAGCGAATGTTTCGGGCGCGAGAGTTCGAGGTGCGGACAGGACTCGATCTACGTGAGAATACCGTGTCGAGGCTCCATAACGAGAGACCGTGTAACGCCCACGCGATTGCTCCGCTATCTTCGCTTCTACACGACGAAGTCATATGCGATCCTTCCTTACCTTGTCGCTCTTTACGCTTGTACCCCGGAACGATGATGAAGAGGGCAACCTCCCGTGGATAGAAAAAGATCCGTTTTAACGAACGTCTTTCGCTGGATTTATGCCGCCGTTTATCAAACACGGATGAAAACGTAAGCGAAACGCGTAATGAAACACACTTCGAAACGCATTGGAGTAAATATGTATTTTATAAGGTATACCATATATATATATATATACCTACATATTAAAAGAAAATTTTTTATTCGTGAAAAAATAAAATAAAATCTGATTTAAACCTAAAAATTAGATCTTCCGGTATTATTTGTAAATTATTATTATAATAAATGAGAGAAAATTTTTCATATTAAAAAATATAATATACATAGATAGAAACATACCACTTCATTACTTTTCCAGTCTTATATAAAGAGAGAAATGTTTCGAAAGACTTAAATTTAATTACTTGAGTAAATTTAAAACGAAGACTCTAATAATAAGCGACAATAATCGATGCAGTTCAATCGAATCGCTTATTATCTTCTCGAATGGCCAACCGGTGTGATGAAGCTTGCAGGATTTATACCGTCGCTCGTAATGCACGGCACGATAACATTAGCGATATATCTTTATTAGTTCGCTATCTACACACTGTTTTCGTGATCAAGTATTAATAGTTGATTATGGGCGTGATCTCGACTATCGCGACTATGAATAAGATCCAATCTGGATAGAACTCGTTCTCCAGCGCTCCACTTTCGATTATGATTAAACATCCGCCGGTATTCACCCACTTATCATACCCGCATCCCCTTTATCATCGGACAAGAAAGCTAGGAAGTCGACGGCCACGAAAATTTATATCGTTCAGACTACCGGGTGCCATTAAGCCGATGGATCATCGCGATTACCGATGGATCGTCTAGGCCTCGAAGTGTGCGACATCGACGTGCCAAATCTATAACAGTAATATCAGATTCATATCGGCCTGGTGATGTCTTCCTTCTGCGGTGCAGGAAGAGCAACGGTGACGATGGGACGTCCCGCGGCAGGTAGAAACACCCGTTACGGAGAGAAAACGGCTTCCCGGGGCGACTCCGTCGTTTATCAGACACGGAGGAAGGAAGTCCGTGCGCGATGAGGATAATGGAGCGTTTGATTTTTCATCTTGCTCGCGTGATACAGCGACTTGTGCGGAGAAGACGGTCGAATGCGCGCATTTTCATGGGGGTCACGTAGCATCGATAAAATAAATGTCTATCTTTGCTTTGCAAAGTCGTGTTCTCAGGCTTCTGCCCGACGTTTCCTCATTTACCGCGTAATTGATTCTGCAGATAATAAAGAAGTAACGGTTATTCGCGATATAAAAACAATCGATTGTAAAAAGTATTACGTTATTAGGGTATTATATCAATTTATCGACGTTAGTAAAACAATGAAGCGTAAAATAACTTCCAGAAAAGTTTCTTTGTTCGACCTTAAATTTTTTACAACAAACTTATTATACAGATATTATAAATTATATACTATAAAGTGCAAGAGCTCATTGTTCGCGAAATATACATATGGACAAAAACCTTTGTAAGATCGAAAAATTACTATATTTTATAAAAAATTGTTTTAAAATATAATGCACACGCAAATGCTACTATTCAATAAAGATATGAAAAATATCAAAACATCAAAACTGAAATCTTTATATTCTGATCATTCATCAAGTTCATTTCAAAAGCACTTATCAACATTCATTAAATTAATGCTCTCAGAAATACTGTTATCACATATCAAGAACTATCTGTATAATATCTCTGTCTATTTACATAAAATTGTTATCGCATTTCGCTCCTCTTTTGATGGTATCTCATTTGAATAATATAAAATGTATATATATATATATATATATATATATATATATATATAAAAAATCATTATAACGGACTTTCCTCTCTAGATATTAGTTATCTGTTTCCGAATCGCGTGCTCAATCATGAAGATAAGCGTGAGATAGATCGATAAGAGTTTCCTATATCGGCGTAACTGACAATCCTCAGATACGATCGCGCTAATGAAAGCGATTATGACTTACGTAAATTAAGATGCAGAGTGTATGTAGCTCGCGCAGAATCGATATATTAAACGTATATCGGTGATGTGAGATCGCATTAGACGTATCTTCCTCCTTCGTGTGATGGTTATAAAATCCGGACCAGGACAGATGATAAAGAGGACAATCATCAAAGAATCGACAGATCCTTTCTCCAGGGCTTCCTGGAGAGTCATGCTACCGTTTATTAAGAACGAGGTAAAAAGAAAAAAAATCATCGGAGTTGCATATCGTAGAGTAGTCGAGAGCATTCGTATAATAATTAAAAGTAATTCTAAAATATGTAACAAGGATGCAATTTCTGAAGATACGATAACAATAATTACCTGAATCAATTATCCTCAAGAATATATTGCTAGAGAAATATATTACTGATATATGTATTTTTTAAAATTGTTAGATCAAAATTATTTTAATTATTAATATATAAAATAAAATTATTGTACTTGTTCTCTTTTGATAGAAATAGACATTTTGTTAGTACCTATGAAAAATGAAAAATAGAGTATTTAAAACGGAAGCATTCAAGTAAGAGAAACTGAATATCTCTAAAGATATCTCGAAACCTTGAGAAATTGAATTCTTCGATTAGAGCCTTTCGGAATTCAAAACTCTCGACGCGGTAGTCGAGTCTTAATCTGGCTCTAATTCGGCGAGTCTTCAACGCGGTAGCTAAAGCACTAACCGCATGCATGGACGTGCGTTACGTGCTTCTTGCAGTTATCTCCTCGTCAAGCGGAAGCCGTCTCGCGAGTTTACATCGATTCACCCCGCCGCGGCGATCATATACCACCATCATGCTGATGTTGCGTAATTGCGGCTTACGACCGACTAAGCAAACCGATGAGCAATAAAATAGTACCCATGGTATCCCTTTTGCAAGCCTGATGAGCACGCGACTCTCGAAGCCGTTATCGAAAATCGATCTGTTCCTTTCATTCCTCGAGGGTCTCTTTTATCAGAAACATTTTGAAAAAATATATTTTCTCGTAAATCATGAGATGTCTTATATTAAAATTAAGATCGATTGATCATTGTTAATATCTTATAATTATATAAGTAAAATAAAAAAAAAATTCTAATCTAAACAATTTTTTTAATTAATAAAAATATTACGCATGTGATTTAAACTTGGTAAATAACACGATTAAGAAATAAATATAGAATATATATAAAAAGAAATATGCATCATCTTTGTATATATTAAAGATGTGTATGTTTGTATGTACCATGCATTACGCAGCAATAATATTTTCATTGATCATTAAAGATCAAGTTTTTACGACGCATAGAAAATACTCGCGACCTTTTCCACCAGGAATCGATGTCTCCCGGTTTACGAAGAGAGGTTCAAAACCGGCTGACATTAATCGAGACAAATGATCATTACGCGAAAAAAAGGAGAGAAATCTTCAATTGAGAATTGAGACAATGTAGTAGAGAATGGAATTATAGCTTATACCGGGAGATTTAATTTATCGGTAGCATGCAATTAACTGTAGAGAAGAAATATTTTGTAAAATAATTTTATATCAAAGAAAATAATATTAAAGAATATTGATTTCTGCGATAAAATCGAATATGAATTATGGAATATCAGAATATTAGAAAGGATTGTTTAAAAAAAGATTACAAATTATAGTGTAATTTAAATAATCCACATAATTAATTTAATACTGTCTAATTAATTAACAATCTTTCATTATAATATATTACATGTCACCAATTTTTTTTATACATGCGCAAATAAAACAAACGTCACATTAAAATTTTATTAAAATTTTCTGGTAATATTATCGCAATTACGTGAAAGAGAGGAAGAGGGAGAGAGAGAGAGAGAGAGAGAGAGAGAGAGAGAGAGAGAGAGAGAATTGGAATGATTTTATGTACACGATATTCTTCGCGATATTGTACGGTGATAAAACGATACACTCAGGATATTAAAGTTAGAGTAATAAACTTTTTGACGAGCTGTTAATATTTCCGCGTGATACTTAACCACCGTTAATATCTCAATCGTTTGAAAATATTTAACATTTCATTGGAGAAGAGATCTTTATCTTTGCACATTTTATTACATTGTAGAATCAACTCTTTCGTTCGAAGTGGCGTTGAAAGAAAAGGGGGAAAAAAAAAAAATTTCGATAACTCGATCCGCGGGGACTTCGAGAGGCAAAATCAATTAGCCGTTAAATTTAATTCGACGTGGTCGCGCAACGTGTCGCAAGAAACACGTTGCGTTCCGCGCGGATTCGCCCGCGGCCATTAACAGCTCCGCTTGTCCGTTCCGCTCCGACCGTAATTAATTAAGCTGAGCTTACTGCCTGCTCACTTACCCGTCGGCGTCAACCGATCCTACCACCGTGTACCATCGTACGCGAATATCAGCAGGAAGTGTCCGCGTGAGACATCTCGCTGACGAAAATATCGTTATAAGTTGCCCTCGGGCCAGCTGCTCAGGGCGTTACGACGAAGCCGCAAACAAATAAATATGACGAAGATGACGCGGTGCCTGTGTGTGTGACTCGTAAATCAGTCCGGCCTCGCCGTGGATTCTGCGTTCAGCATAAGCTCGGATTTTCATACGCGGACCTGCAAGGTGATTCTTCCAACGTGAGTCGCGCATGTGACAGTTCTCTTCCTTACGTAACGCACGGGATATACCGGAAGTGACACCTACTCTCTTTTAAAGGAGAGAAGAAGAGAATCATAATTCGCTCGAGATGAATTAAAAAATAAAATTAAAAAATAAAATACGCACTCTTAATATTTTTAAATCAATTGTAGATTTTCATATAAAAATATATGTATTCGTGGATTGAAAATTTGAAGAATTATAGCTTCATAGATCTAACTACGTGACACATATACCGTAATAATGACAATATGACAGTCTAAAATCTCATAAATCGTAGATCACATAGGGGCGTGGCTGTTTTGCGCGACAATCAATCAAGATCTAATCCATAATATATTTAAGTAGTACCTTGGAAATGTCCAATCCATCTTCTATCAATCTATCAATCTTGGGTGCCTACAAAGATTCCTTCCATTTGGACAAGTAGAATTAGTCGATGGCTCTCGTTGGGGCGAACGACCGGAACTAGAGTCATTATTAATCGGCATGGACTTAATTACTTTTTTCGGTAATTGCGCTTTTTGTGACGCTTCTACTTCGCGATTGGAAAGGAACGTTTCATTAGTGCCTTGTACAGTTCGTGATACGATACGTCATGATTAACTACTAGGAAAAATTTAAATATCCCCGACGCGATTGATTATGCGAACATGTATAATCTCACGATTCCACAGTCGTCTATTGAAGCACTTAAGTATGGCTGATTATACACTCTGAATAATAGAACAAGCGGTTTTGAATAATAAAAGATGCGCGAATCATTAATCGAGATCATGTATCAATCCACTCTTGTAAATTCGCTTCGTCTCTTCCTCCATCTCTCAATTGATTAGAGTATAAATTATTCTTATTGATTGTTACTATGCATAATAATCATTTATACTATGTCGCGTATATGGGAATTATCAAACATAACGCGTTGTTTTGGTATCGTACATACACGACAAGTTTTATTATTAAATTTTAAGACATGTAACAAAGTATGAGATATTTCATAGAGAATTTTAATTTTCATAAAATATACGCTAATCTTCACGTTGCATAGTACAAGAAGCCAGGACTAAGAAAATAAAATATGCTAATGCGTTGAAGATACAAGAATCCAAGCAAGAGCTTGTTTTGTCCGACTCTCGAAAGATGTATGGATCATAAGTCAAGGATATCTCTCGTTCCTGCTGATTCGCGACGTTGACGCCGCGCAAATTGCGGTCCGGTCAACACACAATAAGGGCGTTACGCGAGAAGATCCATTGAGTTAGGCGGAAAATAATGCGCGGACGGTGATGAGACGATGACATCAAAAGAGACGCCAGATTTCTCTCTCTCTCTCATAGCAAGGTCGCGCGAGCTCTCGTCGAGATCCGTACTCTCTCGCGAACAATTATCTTAATAGCGCGAACGGCTCTAACGAATAGCGAGGTTTTTGCTCGGACGGAATAAGGAGAGAGAAAGGCAGGACGCTCGTCCCTCTGCGGTCTATCATCCGCTTGCCTGATGAACCGCGAGACTACGTGAGGCTCGTTACCTCACGAAAGAACCACTCAAGAACAATCAAGAGAAACGGAAAAGCTCGTTAAACTGAAACGGCAAAAATGTCCGCATCGGAAAGAAAATCCTGCTGTGAATTTGAATTTCACTCGGGTGCTTCTCATTAACGTTATGCCTCATATGACAACGCGATCTTACCTTAATTTGCTCGTTTTAGAAAATGCAAGGCTCTTGTATTTTTTTAATAATGAAAAATTATTAGTCATGTTTCTATACGTAAAATATTTTGTAATTAGAATTACGATTTCAAAATGACTTCAAAGAGATTATTTTCAGTAATTTAATGCACTTCTCAGTGCGCTCGATTCGTGTCACGTTTTTCATCCTTATGTAAGAAGTAAGAAGTAAAAAGAGAGTGTGCTACGTGCAAGTTAATAAATCACAATCACATGAATTTACATAAAGTTGAACAGAAGAAAATACGCATACATTTTCTTTTATCGTCATTAACAATTATAAGATTTTCCATCACAACAGTAAAAGATATCTTAAAATACATTATAGAAAAAAAAATTATATAGAAAAAGATATTTTATTTTTAAAGATTTTTTTATGTTTAAACATTACTATATTATAGTTTTTCTATTAAAAAAACTTTTTTTCATATTATATTTTTCTCGTTCTTTAAGGATTTCTTTGTTCTTAAAAGCTTGATTAATTCGTTAAAATGTCAGCTTAATTCGTTTTAATCTAATCTCAGAATTTTAACAGGAAAACCCTGTACAACAGTTTACAAGCCTTCACAAGCCTTATACCTCCTTCAATCGTACGGCCTATAGAAACTAAACAATAAAGTACAGATAAGAGAAGGGAGGAAGGATGGTGAATATACCAAAGAATCCCCGAGACAGGCGATTATTAAGCCTTCGCGAGAAAAAAGTGCCGGCAGATTCACGGTGATGAAGAAACGGCGTATAGACATTTTATCGAAGGCTACCGACAACGGCTCGATTGGTTATCGAGAATCGATCATCGGAACCACTGAACGTCGGTCAACGTTTGGAGTCGTAGAAATCTCTTGTTGCTTCCTTACGGCTCCTATCCGCTGAAAGATATGACGTTGATTGCTCGTCGGTGGAGGACCCGGTGATGCACGGCCCGAGTCGATGACCTCTGCGACGCCCGACCTTTCGAAGAGTGAAGAGAAAACCACAAAGAGAAAAAGAAAGAGAGAGAAAGAGAGAAGAGAAAGGTTCGCGGCAAGAGGAACTTTGACTCCCTGAAACATCAGTTTCTTCGTCATCTTCGAAGACGACGACGACGACGCCTGGGACGTGCATAGCGGGCGGCTCGAATTCTTCGATTTCTCCAAATTTTTCACACCTTGCTAGATTGTTGGCGGTATCCCGTTAACGAGTCAAAGGTTAAACGACGGCTAATGTTAACGCGAGTCGAACCATGACGTTCGCAAATCTATCGTAAATTCGTGACGATTGCAATCAACGATTATCTTCGCGCTTCGATCAAACATCCGGAGGCTCTTTTAGTTCATTTTTTTACTCAAGTATTGCAAACCGCAATGCTTCCCTTGAATCAATCGGGAAACAAAATCCGAATACTTTGATAAAATAAATCTGAATCGATAATCGGATGACGATTGATATAATGGACATTAGAAATAAATTCTAAAAAATCGCGTGTTGAAAAGGATCTGTTATCAGATCAATATCAATTTTTATGGAAATCCATTTCTCGACGAGATCAAAAAGACGATGTTTGTTAGCCTGATATATCGAAAAGGCGATTGGCTTTCTATCCGGTGGACCGATAAAATTTTTCTCCCCGAAAGCGTTCGGAGAACGAGCTATCCGGACAACGCGGGACATCGTAAAAATTAGGATAACGCCAAAGGTGCCGATCGGACAAACGAGTCGTCTCCGCGCTCTTTTATCTGTTTACGAGTTTCAGAGTCGAGGCGACGCGAGGCGGATAAAAAGTCGATGCCGAACGAATGCTGAACGACGCGAGTGGGGTAGCCAGCTCGTACAAGAGGAAGGGAATTCTTTCTGCAGGAAGAGGAAGAAAGAGAAAAAGAGAGAGGTTCCTCTTCCAATGCCTTCGTTCAAGGTGAATTCGTCGATAACGTCCCACGCCTACCCGCCCGAATAATTAATCATCTGTTCCCGATGAACTGACGTACCGTTAAAGCGGGCCGCCTTCAGGGTACGTTGATCCTGCGCCGAGTAAAAACAATTTCAACACGGCTATCCCGTGACATCAGAAAGATGCGCACGGCTATATTTTAAGTTGATATATATTTGAATTTTTAGCATACAACAAAATAAACGTAATGCATAGAAGGCTTTTCTTAGAAATAAAGAAATATAGCAAAATATAAAGATTAAAAAAACATTTATATATAAAAAAATAATAGCGTAAAAGATAAGTAATTTAATAAAGTGAAAAAAAGAAAAAACATAAGAAAAAGTTAAGTATCTTTCAAGTAACTTTGAATGTGGGCGACGAAGAAAGTCAATTGACATTCAGTTAGCCAATAAAATAACATGCTCTCTATTGATAAATTATAATACTTCTGCAAGAGATATTTAATGCAGAATCATTAAACGAGAATTCTTCTCAAGAGAGTCAACTTTCATATACATGATAATCGCGATAAAAGACGTCGTAAAATATCGGCAGCTCAATCATGTCATCCTTAGCAGTTCGCAACGGATGTTACAACGTAATGAATACGTTCAGAATGCCCGGCTGAAAAAAATAAACCGTGTGTTTCTTTTATATAAAACATACTCGACACGAACGATCAAACTACGCGCGCGATATGCTATTGGAATTTCGAAGAGAACCCCTTCGTTCTCTCAACTGTAAAGTTTCGCAATCTATGGACCTGATAAGGAGAGAATCTTTTTCTCTCTCCCTCTCTCTCTCTCGCGGTAACCCGATCTCGTCGAATTTTACCGAGAATTTTTATGGAGCTGCTTAATGGCGTTTTAATTGCGCTGGCTCACAGCCTCGCCTGATTAAGCAGTAAATTCGCGTATTCATAAAACACCGTGGTTTACGGATGTACAGTGTATATATATATATATATATATATATATATATATATATATATATATATATATATATATGCGTGCACATATACACTTCGTCTTTTTTATCCCGTCGCTTCGTCCCTCGCGCGCATCATCCCTTTTATTATTCTCGTCTGGTTTCTTTTTTTCTCGTTCCTTTTTCTCGACGCACGGGACCTCACGTCGCGAATTATACGCATCGCGGCGTCATTTCGCTCCTCGGCATGTCGCGCCCGATGCAGGAAAATCTCCTTCGCGCGTTTTACGATGCATCGCTGTGTGCGTCAGTCGAGTTCCATATGATATAATACAATAATTAATCGCGAAGGTGCACTTTCATCGAAACGACCGGCGATCGCGTCCTCCGAAAATTCTTTACGCCAGTCGGCGGGGATTAATGAAAAGTAGCGGCAGAGTTTAATCTTAATTTAACGCTCGTTAAATAAAGCGGCAACGCGCAACCTTCTTAGCCTCCTTGCGCGCGGGTAAGACGCAAAAATGAAGAGAGATACCCGCCGCGAAGTGGATTTTAAATTTATCGGCCGTGCTCAGTGATTTGTTGCAGCAACACAGAGTGTTTGCGGCCTTGATCGGTGTTATAGGTTTGTCCCTTTCTAGAATACACAGCCTACGGCTATAACGATACATGTGGAGATGAAAAATATAGTTGACCGCGGTAGCGCCGAGCCGTCATCGATGCCGCCGAACCGGCCGCCCCGAGATTGCTAGCTACCTTTAATGAGATGGATGCGATTGCAGATACGCGATATCTGCACGATAAATCACCGCTGATTCTATCTCGATGCGGCATCAATACTGTTACTCGCACGATGTCGCCCGTCCGTCATTAACTCGATCGCGAGACATCGCATCGACGCGGATTCGAGAAAGAAAGCGAGAGGAAAGAGAATGAGAGAGAAAAGGTCTCCTTTTAGAAGCTTGGCACGGTGCTCGAAAATGAAGGAGGCGTGTGAACGAGTGAACCAGCTTTGTAAAACAGAAGAGGAAGAACACGACGAGCGAAGGAAGAAGATGAAGAGCGAAATTGCGGGGATGAGGGAGGTGTGTCTGTGCGCGGCGGCTACCTGGCAAAACCACTCTTGGACGAGCTATATATCGCGGTCCCTCCCCCGCGCCGTATCGCTTTAATTTTAAATTAAAATTCATGAACAGGTTATTACCTTTTTGTCGGATCAGGTTACGCACTTTTTCGGGGCCAGGCCGTCGCGATTCTTCTACCCGGCCGCGGCTATTACCCTCTCGGCGCGTAGCTTTTACTCCCTCGGTAGCTTCAAGGACGTTTATTTAATAAAACGTCATCGGCGCGACTAGATGCTCGCCGGCAATTATAAATTCTCGTTACGCCGCGAAAAGTATCGAGCATCGTAGATTGCACTCCACTCAAGTGGCTACTTCGTATAGTTATTATTGAGAAATAGATATATGCTTCGTATTGCTTTATTTGGTCTCGAATGCTGATGACCGATAAGCGTGATTATAAATGAACCGTCGAGTAGAATAGTGGTGTAATACACCTATATTCTCTCTTATTTAAAAGGAGCAAGAGAATTTTTGAAAATACGTTTTATGTAAAATTATATGTTTTATCGTGATATTTTTTGTGCGATACACGTGATAAAATAATTAGTATGTGTAAAAATTTTACTTCCTCATCTTTACTCATAATTTATTTTACTATCTCTCGTCGAGAGTCTCTTAAATTATATGTATCAGATATTTTTGAAACAGTTGCAAAATTCGTTCTCGGTATTGTTGATATCTTCGTGTAAATTGCGAAGGAATTTCTAACACGAAGGGAAGAAAAGTCGCACGAAAGAAGAGCGACTGCGAATTCGTCCAACTTGAAAGTTATACTTACAGAGAGTCCTAGAGTTAATTCGGTCGGCATGTGCTCTAATAAAGCTGGAAGAAATTGCCCTTTTCCGCGTAAAAACCACCTTCGATCATCGAAGGACGACACTTCGAGATGGCCTTGGTCTTCTCTTGCTCTAACCCGAAATTATTGTTCTCTCTCCGTGCCAGCGATGATTCTTTCAATGCCAAGGACGCTCTTAACGCGGTGTCCTCTTACCCGATATTTACTGAACCTGAGCATTATGGCAAAGATTATTAAGATTAATAGAATTCTCGGTAATTAAACAGTTTAACGTATAATATATATAGTACGTAACATTTGAAATAATAAAAGATACTTTACATCATTTTTATGTGAAATATCAAAAGCTGTAATTTCGAATTTCAATAATATTCATATGTAAAATATTAATACTATGTCGAAGAAAAAATATAACGCGTTTTTGTAATTTAATTGCGGTAAAAACATTTACACACATCAAGATTAGATCGTACTTTGTTTTTACACGCGCGCGATAAGCATTAATGCTCGTGCGCTTCGTATTAAATAGCGCATCGTAAAATGCGCTTCTTTCCCCTGTGGTTATTAATTTTTTTCACCCCAGCAAAATAATCTCCCTATACAAATCTCGGAGTCGACGAGTTACGAACAAGATCGTTGCCTCTCGCAAGAAGTATCCATGGTCTGCGCATCCAGCAGGACGTAGCGTACCACGTCATTAATTAGGAGCGCGCACAGCTCCCTGCGTCTCGGGGATTCATTTGGGCTCGGTAATGAAACTCGAGCAACATGCAATCACGGCGTATCGAGAAACAGCAGTAAGCTTCGCTTCGTGTGTAAATAAAGTGTATAATAAAGCGTATCGCGAGATGAAAAAGACGAGAGAACGAATTGTTTTTAAAGATCTCTGCGATTCGTTTCTTTGCAAAAAAATTCATCGCAATTCTATTCTTTTCACTGAAAATGTAATCTCGATTTATGTTTTTCCTTACACGTATTTATCATAGCATGAGATTGACAATCTAGTTAAATTTGAAAAGATTTATATTGTATTTGTGTGTGTAAATTCTTCACATCAATTTGTAGCATAGTATTTTATATCGATTGTACTACTAAGATTTTATTTAGACGCTATTTAAGAAAACTGCATTTTTTAGAAAAATTAATTTATCCAATATCAAAATCATATTATACAGAAAAGAAAGATTAACACTTGATTTCTTTGAATATATATGTGATTCAACATATTTCTTTATATTACTAGAAATGAGAAAAATACGAAGAGATAAAGAACTATGAAACACGTTTTATAAATTTGCATATCACAATTAATGCTTTTCAACGTATGCAAACCTTCACCGTTTATCTTGTGTTATTAGAAATGTATCCTCCGCCGTGTCCTCTCGTAAAGTTATGTTCAACGACAATGTATCGCTGCATTTCAAGACACGCAGCAAGGCCGTTCAGCAATACCCTAAGCAGCCATACCGCGCTCCGAGATGCCATCCGTCGCGCTGAAAAACGTTTATTTGCATACCTATCGATTACGGTGCAATTTGAGAGAATATATGGCGGACATGGCCGAGGTGTCCGCATAATACGGATACCACAAAGTGAAACTCACGGCACGGTGAACAAGATAGGCGATCTATATAAATACAGGAGCGGATTTTGAATATATGAACATGCTGAATTCATTCATGCGACCATACTTATTACGTTACAGAATAACATTATATAATACAAATAATTTCTATCACATTGCATGTTATTTAGTACAAAAACTTCTCTTCAAAAAATTAATCTTTTATTATAATAATTTTTCCACTTTATAGATAGAGTTTAAAATTTTTAATTAAGAAAAATGTAGATATATATGTGTAAAAAAAAAGTACACGTGTATATATATTAAAGTACATTGCTATATCGTACTTTAGATGTAAATAAATAAACTTCATAGAAATTAATATTTATCTAACGCATTAGAATACACGTATAAAAGTAATATGTGAAACGTCGATGGAAATTAATGTTTTGTGGAAATGACATCACTATTAGATACTGGAAAGATTAAACAAGTTGGGAATTTGTTTTACAAGATATGTTTATCTTTCCTCGAGAGACGTTGCTTCTCTAGTCTCACGGGTCCATAGCTAAATCCAGCGCTGGCGGCGTGAAAACTCGTTTCCACGCGGACTCAGCGGTCGGCTAGACATGCGTAGGCGTGCGTAACGTAGCGTAACGCGCGCGCGCGCGCACGCGCATGTAAGAGGGAAGCGGAATGGCAGCCAGGTATTTCCAGATAATGAGCGGCATTTAGGCCCGCGTGGGTGGCTGGAAATAACCCCGCACCGGACGATACCAGCCGTCGTATGGCCTGTAATTCGAGCCTCGGTCAGGTGCGCCGGGTCGATTACCTTAATTCTCGAAACTCGTTCCCTTCTCGATTTACAGACGCACCCAGAGGAGGAAGCGATGTATCCCAAGCTTCCAAGCTGCGGTAACCTCGGTAATACAATCACCTTCGCTGGGCGCTAGCGCAGAATTGCTCACTTAACTTTCAGTTTGAAAAGAAAAAAGTTGCGAAATTGAAATATTGCGCTCTTAAACGCACATCATTCGCGATTATATTCACCATTTTATTTAAATCCTTTCGGAGTTCTTATATATATATACTCGAAAATGGCCCATCGTTGCTAATAGAGTAATTTTGTTGAAAAAAAAAAAAAAAATTGCATACTAATTCAAATGTTAATATTAAGTTATTATTTATATATTTTCTTAATGCTTATTTTAGAAAAAAGACATTATCTGTTTTATAAATATTTTTTTCATAAAGACTTTTTTAATATTTTTGAGATTCTAATTTTTCTAATCATTTTCTATTTAATAATTTTCATCATTTATTCGTGAAAGGAAATGGATTTTAAGATTACCGAGATTTTAAGACTTATTAAAGTATGAGTATATAATTCGTCAAGTAACCAAACATTGTAAAATTGTAAAGATAAAATTCGAAACAATTTTGCGTTGATAAAATGCAAACGCACGTATACGTACACATGAGTAAACTCATCAGCGAGTCGCTTCAATCAAATTTAAATATAAACAAGTATCGGACAACGTCCGTAATGATTCTCTTCCCTCTTCGCGCCGACGTTAACTACACCAATCATCAAGTATCTTTGCCTTTAAAAAGGAATAATAACCGAATTGTATCGTCGTCAAACGGTGTGTAAATGAAGCTTGTTAAAACTTCACTTAATCACGACTGGGACATCGGTCACACGTTGTCGTACTTAATTCTCGAAGTACGTTCCTCGTTTGTCCTCCGTTTGTCCCGCACGATCTCATGCTGTCTTCTGATCCGCTGAAGCTTCATCCTCTACCTCCTCTTCCTTCCCCTTCTTCCCCTCTTCCCTTCGCGTATCGAACATCCCACATAGATGTATCTCGGTCTTCGTATCGCGAAGCTGAAAACTCAATTACCGCTTAATGAATTGGCACGAAGACTCTCGGGCACGAAGGAGGCCAACGGCCCCCTCCTTTTCCTCTCTCTCCTTCGAACGGGATCCGCAGCTTACCGATAACGAGCCGGACGGTAACCCGCGCAACCTGCACGTACGTACACATCGGCTGCGAAGAAGATACGGAGCCTGAGATACGGAAATCTCGAGAATCGATTCTCCCCTCGCGCGATCGGCTAAACGCGCGCCATATCAATCAATCGCGCTCCTCATCTCTTAGCACGAACAGATTGATCGCGATCGCGAGATCCCATAATCGGCGATTTCCCTGATCCGAGGATCGGTACCGGAGAGGGAAAAGTATCGATCACGCGGCCTTAAATTTGATGAAAGATACTACATTGAACGAGATGGGCGGGATTGAAAAAGTTTCGTGCGAGCCGCTCACGATAATCGCGAGTACGTGTGTAAGATTTAATGAATAAATCTTCCCATGTCTGGAAAGAGTTGTTAACTTTCATAATTTTGGTATCGGAATCGGCGAAATTTGATCGAAAATCCACGATTGCCGTAAAATAACGCTCGCAACTAAAGAATTATCAAGAAAAATTAACTATATTTTGATTTACTTGAACAACTTTCGAAGAAAGCTAATATGTGATGTGTGAAATTAAAATTACAGAAACTTGTATAAATATAGATATTTTTTAATCGATTATTTATTGTCGATTTATTTATCTCCGTTTGAGAATCGAGATGACCGTTCGAACAAATCTTGTCAAAAGATAACTTCATTAAACATAGCTGTGGGAGGAGATCACGCGGAATTTGTTTTACCACAAGAGGCAACCTAATGATGCAACAAATAAGCAAGATTTTAATAAAAAAACCGCGTTAATGGCTAATTAGCGCCGAATGATATTTACGAGCGGGGCAAGCGCACGAACAGATTCTGGCATAAAAATCAGGGATATAAAAATTTTTCTGGACCAGCTTTCGCGCGCATATCATCTTCCCTACGCGTTGATAGGCGGTCAAAACATTTTTTTTTTTTATTTTCAAGCCGCAGTAAGTAAAAGTTGTGGGCTTCACGAGCATGTCTGTCCATTCGCCAATCCCATAGAAGTAGGGACGCAATTAAAAAGGGCCGCTTAAAAATCATGCGATACGCAATTTGGCGCTAAGTCTATGAAATACCGGCGACGTTAATCGCCCTCGTTACCTAGTGCACGATCATAAATGTAAAGCGTAAACGCGCCGGAAACCGCTACGATTATCTTGAGCATTTTGACGAGACTCTTACCAGAGAGAGAGAGCAACGAAATGAGAAGGAAGCCGACGAAATCATCTTGTCGAAATGATCTCTCGAAGACGCCTCATTAACTATCGTCAGCAACTTAACGAAGAGAAGCTTATTGAAACTCAAATTAATTTTTGGGTTTTCATTGACATTGATATGTCAGATTGGAATTATTTATATATATATATATTAATTATATTTTGAGGTACTTCCTTCGAGAGAGGTGGATGAGTCTCGTGGCGACTTTGATGCTTGGTAAAGTGATTGGCCAGGAAAGTTCAACGTCTGCATACGCAATGCTCTAAGAAAGCAGCCTAGTTTCACGATATTTTATAAATATAATTAAATACTTTAGTTGTAAAATATAATTATAAGATATATACTCATCTATCTCACAAACAGATCCAAAATAAAAGTAGGTAAAGTTATTTATCAAAATTGATGGAAAGATAGTTTTTAAATTGGCTTATAAAACAATCAGTCTCGTTTAATACATAGATTCACAGATTAAAAAAAAAAAAAACGTTTAAGGAAAGAGGAAAGCGGGAGATGTTACCTTGTCAAAAGAAGTATGTTCCTCGCGAGAGCATGTCGAGGTGTCCGTGGCCATCGCGTGGGCGAACATGCCGATAGAGCCTACATGCTCCTCGGCGTGTGCAGGCCGGACTTCGTGGTTGCTCGACTTTTTCGATTACCTTCCTGCCTTTTTTATTAACCGTTGTGCGTCGGGCCAGCATCGCCAACGAGAAAGAAAGACGGAGAGTCCGATACTTGGTGCGTGGGAGGAACGAACGGCCGAGTTTGCTTTGTTGGAGAATCGAATTTTAATAGCCTGGATGCTTCAAAGATTCTTGTTGATCGCGCAATTCTTGCCACAAAATAAATGATGATATATATTATAATTAATAATTCGGCGGAATTTTAATTAAAAGTTCCCTTAACCGATATACGTATATAAAATTAGCATACAGCGGCGCGCGCGAAGACAGAGATTAATTCGATCGAATAAAAATACGTGACTTTGGCCGATAATTATCACCGCGACGTAACAGTCATTGTCTTAAAAATTGCCCTTCAGTCCGCAACAAGATACGCTAATGGGCGAGCACCTGCTCGCAGATATGGCCTCTTCCACGAAGACCCCCGCTTCGTCGAAATCGCATCGCGGAAGGTTCAAGGCACTTCGCCCGTAGATTATGCATGCCTGTCCTCCTACTCCCCCCGGATGGCGAAGTGGAGCATCGACTGAGCACCCGCGGAATGAATATGCAACGTGCGAGCGCAAATGTATTAAGCCTCATCTATTGTTGAGGGTAAAATACAAGACAAGCTAATATAAAATTATGTTTTTATATAATCTTAATCAATTTTGATATAAAAGAAAAAAAGAGTAAAAAAGATACGCTTTACAATTAGTCTTTTATTAAATTGTTTGTAGTAACTACTTTAGATTTGAATTAACAAATCCAAAAATTTGAATAGATTTAATTTCAATATTATTTTGATAGTCTGGATATTTTAATTTAAATATAATTAATAATTTGATAATAATTCGATCAACTAATAATCCGTATATTTAAGTATCAACGAATTTGAATCGTATTTATATCTCTCTAGATCGATATAACAAGGTCGAGAATAAAGTATCAAGTCTCTTTGAACAATATGTACTAGAAAGCAATTCGAATAGTGAATAGTGCATAGAGTCTCGCCTCTCGATATTTACATTAGAAATTTCTAGGAAAATGCACGTGTGCTCGAATGCGTAGCGGATTGAAAAGGCACGACTCACACGCGTGTGCGACTGTGGGGTGTTGAATTTTTAGCCATGGATACGGCACATCGATAAAGACGCGTGTAAAATCGTACACGTGCGTGCCAAGGGTGAAGCGCACGTGGGTGACTTCTTTCTCTCTCTCTTTCTCGACTCCACCCACACGCCACACGTTCGCTTCTTACTTGCCTTGCGCGATGACCGTGCCTCGGATGGTAATAAATATCAATGAACTCTCTTCGTACCTGTCCCGCGTTAATTACCCGAGACCATTTCTTACTCACGAAGCTTGAGAGCCTCGAGAAAGATAAAGGTCCTCTTAATTACTCGCAGCGGACGTCCTACCCCGGCGCTTTCATTCAATTCTGGCTCAAAGGGGGCCGGGAATTAAGAGGGTTTTCGGATCTTAGTACCGTTAATGGTAATAAACATCATATTAATAAGATATAATGCTTCAACGAATAAATCTGCCATTCGAAATCTCGATAGCCGAAAGACCGCGTAATTTAATCTTACAAATTAGTTTTATGTAGATAATCCGTTAACTCAGAATTCTACAACTAAAAAGGCACTCAGCACAGATTTAATTAAAATCCTTGAAAAATTATAAAAATCCTGCTAGAATCTTATAAAAGTGTAGATAGAATTCACAGCGGGTAATGCATAGCATTTAATTAATTATACATATAAAAATTAAATATATGAATGTGCTATATAAATATGAGCACAGTTGAATATAACCATAAAAATACATGAATTTATTATATTTAATTTATTGAACAAATATATTATACAATATATGAAATATTAATGTAGACTATAATTTATATTTTTTCATTAAAGCATTCAAGATAAAAGCAATGATCACACGTCGGATAAAAAAATTATCATTTTTATCAAATAAAAATTGCAAAACATGATAGTGCAATGTATGTGTGTGTCCCCATTTTCTAAATATAATTATATATTACTTTATATATGAAACAAACGGAACACGCAAAAACGGAGCATAGCTTGATTTATAAATGATTATAGCATTCATCTTAATACGCATCTATCTTAATACTTTACGAAAAATCAATTATAATAATCTTTCTCAAAATTGAGAGGTAAATAATTGGCAAAGAAAGAGAAAGAAAATAAGTCGCACAGCAAGCAATGAGGTCACAGCTTCGACAATCGATTGAAACCGGAACCGCAAGAATGCAAAGAATATATAGGTATTGTATATATCAGCAGGACAACGGCACGTTTTTTTATGTGTTGGCAATACCTTGTCCGCATAAACTATGCCGCGTCAGATAAGCCTCGATGCCCGCGAACACTCGATTAAAATTATCTATCGATACCTGTGCGCGTTCAGTTTTACGCAAATTTCTTTTCTTCATATTTGACTCGTGCATGATCTTTATATATTATTTATAAAAAATAAAATTATTTTACGCTACAGATGGATTCATTCAATTAAATAGATAGCAATAAAGAAAAATATGCGATATAACATAAAAATTTGAAACAACAAAGTAATTTTGATTTTTTTTCTTTTTTTTAGTATAACTATATATATATATATATAAAATATAATACTTCGATATTGCTGAAACGCATATAAAATTCAATGCGCGTGCACATAATTTATAAAATTAAACGTCCAATTTTATACGCCAACATGTAATAATCGTCTCATATTTTTGTGTTTTATCATCCTACATTATTACGAGCACATTATCATATGCATGTATTATCAAAGCCATGTCTCTCAAAGAGATACAGGTACTCCATATATGTCGCGTGTAGAATCGATATCCGTCTCGTAAGATCTCATGATACGTCGACTCACGCATTATGTCAGCCGAGAGGGTATTGGATTTATACACGAATCGTCGACTGGCCGGCGCTTTTATCGTCGCGCCGTTCAGGTTTTCAGGGTTGTCGAATCGGTTTCGGTTATCTAAATTGCATCGGAATCGATGTCGGTGCCCACGGTTTTGCCGCGGCGTCATAAACCAGCACCTGTTGATACCGACACGTGCACGGGGTGGTCCCGCACGTTTACCGATGGACGACGTGTAAAAAACATGAAAATCGCGAATATTTTTACTTAAGGTGTAGTCGTTAAAGAAATTTTGAGATTTACAAATGTAGTGATGAAAATCGGAGAAAAAAAAAACAGGTTTTGCGTGCGAGAAAAAAATTCAAGTATAAATGATGCAACCAATTTATCATAACTTTTCAATTTTTCAATCTTATAAATAATTTGATAAATAAAAGCTCCAAATGAATTAATATCCATCTGATATTTAAAAAAAAAAAAAAGTTTCATTATTCATTTGTATGTTTTAATCGACAAAAATCTCTTTATATTTTCAACATATTTACTGTAATATTAAATCCCTTGAAACAATTTTTACTTAAAATATAAAAGTAATTCTAAATTTATTAAAAAAAAAAAATTATCATTAATATTTTTCGGTAGAGACAATACATATCCTTTATTAAGACATCGCCAACGATGTTTCAAGCGAACGAGATACCGGTAAAGTGGTGCAAAACTTGTTTGAAGGTGTGTATTTTGAGTTCCCTTTGGCGCGGAAGGGCCACGAACGAGGAATTCCTCGAACTGGTCGGCCACACGGCCGTCCAACTCTTGCCGCGTGCCCGCCAGAAGGTAAGCCAGCTCATTTCCTTTGTGGAATATTTCATCGTCTGATTAACGCACGGCCTCTAATCACTCACACGCGCGTTTCTCACATACGCGGCGCGTATGCGTTAATTTAAGCCGCGTACACACGAGCGGAGCCGCGTACTCGTCGCAACACTTGTCACGGTACGATAATCTGACATTGAGTAATGAACTGTGAATAATTGCGCAAGGTGAAAGGCGCGCCATCGACTCCTCTGGCTCCTCGAGACGTTTTGACGTTCTGGAAGGCTCGCCGTCTAACTATCGATCGTGGGTGAAACTTGCAAAGTCGAGGTCGCCGTGCGACCTTCCAAGATGACCAAGACGGGACGCGCATTTCAACGTAAATCTGTCTAAACGAACTATCTTTTACATCTGCCTGATTACATCGTACTGTTATTTGTTCGACAATCTTTTATCCGCTATTTAAGATAGACAATTTTTACCTATATTTTTCTTGCAATTTCAATTAAATATGTATAATCCTTTCCGTACGAACTTTGTAATTAACATTTCGTATACTTATTTCGATACACATTTTATTTATTCGATTCATTTTATATATTTTATATCTGAATCTCATAGTTATCTCTTTTTTATTTTTTTATTTTTTTTTATTTCATGCAATGCCTGTTATTATAAAAAATCTGGAGAGTTAAATAATTGTCATATTAGTCATATTACATTTAATTGATAAATCGTAATTTGATAATAATTGTTTAATATTTACTAATAATACTGTTAATAATTAATGACATTATTAATAGTACTGTTATAATTCATAATCATATATTTTATATGCTTTCAATCAATGTCTTAGGATTAATTTTAGCGGATGATGAATATTTGCCCTCTTTATCTCTTTTCCTCCTTTCTTCCTTTTTTATATATGACACACAGAATAATTATAGAGGAATTCGTTCCTCTATTTTTATCTTTAGAAAGCAGCAAGAAAATTCAGCGTTTTAAAATTATTTCCTCTTCATGGTATCGTTATGAAAGCAATTCGATTACGTTCCACATCTGAAAAGGATTATATTCTGTATAAACTGCAGTGATTTATTGGTAGATCGAAGTTGCGTGCTTAGAAGAGAACCGTGTCGAAACACCGAGAGACAAAGACGAAACGAGTCGGCTCTACCGACTTATTAATTTTCTCTATTAATGACTGCAATCAGCGGTACACAAGTGTGCCCGGTGAGAGCTCAATTCTGTTCTCGATTACGAATGATCCTCGAGATGCAATGCCGATGCCTAATCACTATCAGTAGGAGCGCACCGTAATCATTGAAGTCTCAGCAAAGATCTCTCTATCAACCTTATAATATTGCCAATTCAGAGAATTCCGATGAAAACAGATTATGGCAATTTATAATCTGCAAAAGCTATCGGCGATACTTGTAATACATTTGAAATAGAAAAGAAAATATCAGCAAATATAAATAAAATAGAACATTCCGAATAAAATAATTCTTAAGAAGTGTTATCTCACAGAGAATACCTTCATTTCTGAATCTTGAACCTTATTATCGTATTCTTAAAAAATAATTGAATTTTATAAATAAATAAAATTTTCATGAGAATTTTAAATAATCAAGTGTTTTAAAGATTCTCTAAAAAAGTAATAAACATGGAAAAACAAAAAAATTCTGGAATTTATGAATTATATAATTGAAAAATTCAAATATTTAAAAAACTTCTGCAGATAAATATAAAATTTCGGAGATGTAAAAATTTCTTTCCAAAACGATAAGCTGAAATGTGTCGTGACTCGCAACTCTGAAAACTTTGAGATACGAAGAAGAAGAAATAAATTTCTCTAGAAACATTGACCAAGATGTGCAGATTAGTCTCACTGCTTAGCATAAATAACAAGAACAAGTACATATATGATAAGTGTCTAGAGGCGATACTTGGGATGTCAGTTCCTCGCCAGTTTAAACGGAGAGATAATCCGTCGTTGAAGGGCTATGAAAAGAGCTACTTCATGACACGGTTTCTACTCTCCCGCGAAAGGGAGAGCAAACGCGTCCTCCTTCCTTCCTCAGCTGTCCGAGTTTCCCACAGTTCCCCGCGAAGGGGTGACCTTTGTTTCGGATAAGACGACCTAGCCACCCATCGTCTCCCTTCTCTCCCTACCTTGCGTCGGTTTTCACTACCGGCGATTTATTGACGGCGAATCGTGAAAGTTTATGTACTACGTTGCGCTCGTGTTTGCGTCGAGTTCTCTTAACGACCGGTTCTATTTCGAGGGACGGAATCGAGAAACACACCCTGTCCCCCCTCTTGTTCCCCGAGAAAACGTGATGCGTATCGATTCATCATTCTGAAAGGAATTTTGTACCATCGACGAATTTCGTGACAAAGCTGCGTAGCTGCTGTTATTTTCTTGAAAACGCATAGAATGAAGACAGAAAAGTATCCGAAATTTCCAAACCACTGTTACGTACAGATGTTAAAAAAGAGAATAATAGCAATTTGTTCAATATCGATAGTTTTCGAAGCATAAGTCATTAAAGATTAAAGAGATTTAGCAAAGTAATACCATTTTGTTACAAAAATGTTTCTTTAACATTATTTTCAATATAATATACAATATATACGTTGATTAAGAGAAAAAACAAATTTTTTATGGCATGCAATTCTTTATTAAATATTTACTAAGAATAAATCTCTAAAAGCCTAAAAAGACCATTAAAATATCGTTGATGTTATCCGTATATTGTGATAATAATCAGAATCAAAAAATTAACACTAACGTGATAGTAAAATATAATAAGACGATGATAAGCTCTGTTAAATTGACCTATTATATCCAAAGAAATATATTATTGCATTCATCAAACAGCTTTTATAGCACTGGATCCACATTTGAATAATGCAATCAAAAATTGAATACTTATAGATATGATCTATAAAATATTTTAAAAATAAAAAAGAAAGAAATCGATGTAGAGTTAAAAAAAAATGATTTATTAAAAATTAATTTATAAAAAATGAATCATTCGAAGCTGATATAGGCAGCATGACGAGGGTGGAAAAGAGGGCCTAAAAGAGAACTGGTGGGTGTTTATGAATGTGCTGATTGAATGTATACATGCACGCGTATATATGTGTATGTGTTTGACTTTCCTCTGTGCGATATGAACCGGGAGCTCGTTAATGCGCGTGCATGCCGGAACATAATGCGCCATCGGGCACGCTAATAGTTGTTTCGTACCGACGACAACCTCGTGAAATAGGCCCCTCGGGCTGGTCCATGTGTCGTACGCCGGTACTTGTACGATTCAACCGCCCACGCGAACCGCGCATGATTCACGCGACGCCTTCTTCGACGAGCCGACGCGACGCTCCTAAAGGACTGTAAAGTATCTTTTTTACTTTTTTTTTTTACTCAAGTCGTTCTGTACATATACACACATATATACATAATGCCATCGTCTTTTCATGTGGTATTTGATGAAAATTGACGACCACGCGTAAAATTTTTAACTCAATTCTCTCGTCAATATCCATAAAGCAATTTACGCAATTTAGCCAATTCAACGTAATAAAATCGTATTTTATAAAATGTGGCATTTTTTAAATTTTAGCAAAAAATAATTTATTTTTATACGTAATTTGAAAAGATATTCATTTTAACAACATATTCGTGCAAAAAAAAATTTAATAATTCATACAAAAAAAATTATTTTTGTCACTAATATTAAGTCAGAATTAGATATTTTATGGCAACACATCGTCAATTAAGGATAAACACATTTTAAATACAGATTAAATATATAATTATTGAAATAGTTCTTTTTTTAAATAAAAATCAATCAACATACGAATGAGTCATTATTTTAAATTAACTATTTATGTATTTATGATACTGCGGTAGAGAAATGAAATATTTTCTCAAATATTTTTATTTCGAATATTTCGCCCAACTCTGCCGTCAATTTGTGCCAACTCGGCTATAACTCTCGTTGTAACAAGCGGCGTTATTACATCGTAATGTCAAAATAATGGCAACTCTTACTAGAACAATGGTGTTGGCGACACGACGACGTACCGTTGTTCCAGACACCTTTGCTCGTGGGCAAAACACGATGTTTCTTTCTTCCTCTCGTAAAGAAAGGCATTGTGTGGTGTGGCAGACGCGCCATTGTGTATCGCGGTCTTCGCCACCCACGTGAAAATTTCAGAGAGACGCGGCGACGAGACGCACAACGTCTCTCTGCTTTGCATGCGCATTCGACAGGCGGATCTCGTTCCAACGAGGCACGTGTCGGATCTCAATGTACGCGATAAAATACTGCAAAATACGATGGTGTGTTAAACATGACAGTGTGAAGAACAAACTTTCTCTATCACATTATTATTATGAGAAAAATATTATTAGGGTATCCCATATAAATAATGATTTTTGTATAGTATTGTTTTTGATATTTATACAAATACATATATCGTGTTCCTTCAAATTATATAAGATTTCTTTTCTCTGTACATATTTTATATTTTAATATTCCTACATCAGGATTAAATTAAAATAAATCAAATCAACGATTTATTTATCTTATGCATCTCTTGTTCCGTTCAAGAGACTTTGAGAGATGATCCCAATGATGTCATCGACCCCTGAAAAAAGGCGTCCAGGTGGCACATGCCGTGACGCGTCTTTCGGGATCTCGGCACGCATGAAAACGCAATTGGACGACGGATATTGATGGAACGTTAGAAAGAGGCAAGTCTCTTAGTTTTCCCAGCCAAACAGTAAACGGTTTTCCCTACCATTTTGCGTGGTCAAAAGAGAGAGAGAGAGAGAGAGAGAGAGAGAGAGAGAGAGAGAGAGAGAGAGATGTGTTCACATATGACGAAGGTGTGCCGCGCGAAAGGCGAAGGAGAAAAAAAATAAGGGAATGCAGGTTCCTCCGAAATATGCATTCCGGCAGGGACGAACGATGTGAATATGTACTCGCACACGTGCGCTCGCTTCCGTCGAAAAAACGTGGGGGGTGGCGGCATGTTACTCCACGTGGGAGCTTGAAAAATTCCCTCAACAATACTCGTTCTCCCACAAGCCCGATCCAAAGAAATGTCATCGTCCTTCGCGTAACGCGCATTACTTCGACAAGTCAGATTCTAACAGTCTTTTACGGGAGAACTTTCACAAATTGCAACCGTGTTATAAAAGATTATAATTTCGAACTTTTATGTTTTAAATTAGATTAATAAAAATTAATTTATTTCCTTATTATTCTTCTGCAATTAGTTTCGTAAAAAAAAAAATATTAATTATATATTTATTAATAAATTCCTTATACCTTGTTTATATCATACTTTTGGTTTCCTTAATTTTATAATGTTTAGAATATAAAATTACTAATATTAGAATTTATTTATACTTCTTTTAAAAGCTGCGATTCAGATCTTAATACAAGCATCCGTCTTTCATTGATTTTATAGTTCATTGATTTTATAGTGAACGTTATATAATCACCTGCCAGAATTTTGGCGGGAAAGTCTCGACGATCCCGCACCCTCGATGCATCGGATCCCTCGCGTGACGTGTCGGCAGCGTGTATGGGTCGAAGGTGACGTAAAAGGTTCCTCCGACGGTGTTTTGGCGGGAAGCAATAAGGTGTCTCGCTTTTGAAGCGCGTCTGCGTGGCTTACGCAATTCCCACACGAGAAGAACTGTACGCTGCTTCGAGATTTCCCCTCTTCCCCTCATCATCCCCTCGTTAATAACTCCCTCCGTGACAATAGAAGGATCGCTCCTTCGTGTTCCTCAAGCAGGCGGAAGGAGGGGGATGCTGACTGGATAAAGAGAGCCGGTCACCACCTGGAGGCACCGTGCGCCTCAACGTGGGAGCTGTTTGTACGTGATATGTTGTCTGTACAGAGGCAAATTTAAAATACATAGGAAAATTTCAAGTAAACGGTAAATAATTGGG
This sequence comes from Polyergus mexicanus, assembly GCF_030449975.1. Classification (NCBI taxonomy): domain Eukaryota; kingdom Metazoa; phylum Arthropoda; class Insecta; order Hymenoptera; family Formicidae; genus Polyergus; species Polyergus mexicanus. The sequence goes on along the minus strand of NW_027223327.1, from coordinate 3,857,186 downwards.
AAGTATATATTTTTGAGTTGGAAAGTTTATATAACTAATTTTCTCCAGACTTTTGTTTTTTAAGCAGTTTATGATTGCAGCTTATGAGAGGATCACGGCATATGTTATTTTTTTTGTGAAAAATTGTAATTTATCAATAGTAATTTATTAATGTAGACAAACCAACAAACAAATATGTCAATATTACAGAGTATTAATTTATTTTATCAATATTTGAGCAATTCGTAATCTATGACCAAAAACACACGTGCAAAAATTTTATTTAAGGCACAGAAATGTCAAATAGATATTGGAATTTTGTAACTCGTACACGCATCTAGATCGTTAACTCAATGTAAGATGTAGTGTAAGGCGTATTACGATTGGTATTCGAGCGATTCGCGATCTACGATCGACGAGGATCGCGTACCTGTTGCGTCGACAGCTCGGAAGGATCGTTCGTACATTCGTTATACGCACGGTACATTCGGGATTGCATTGTAGGATCGACGGGCCGAGGTCAGGAGATTCTGAATCATCCCGATCCTTATCGGTCCTGTCGACTCTCCCGAGTTGCACGGCGAAAGGTATCCGAGACAGGTAACTCTCGGTCGCCCGGAGATAAGTCACCGCATGTCTAAGCGCCAGGGCCGATTATCGTCCTCGTCGATCGTGCTCGATTATCTGCAATTCAAAATGCCACCAAGACGACGACGACGACGACGACGACGACGACGAAGAAGAAAACGACGAGGAGGAGAATGACGACCGCACTGTGTCTTTATGCGGGAGTCGTTCCTGCTTCAGGCGAGCGTCGACTCGCTCGCAATCAGCCATGTTGTTTTGCGTTGCTCGCATTCGCATACGCGTCACGTATAAAGGCGTGCAATTTGTAGTACGACGGATTGAAAGATTTTGCATCGGTGAATCCCGAGAGTCACAAAGTGGCTGGCAGTAGTACAAGAGCAATTGAGAATGTAAGAAGACTGTCGTCATTTTTCACACAGAACTTGGCGATATTCATTCCGTACGCATTTCTCTAATTTCGTATTTTCTTGATTGCACTGCACTAGGTACTTGGTATGTTTTTACACTCGACTCTTCAGAAATGAAAATTTTATAAAAGCTTGAAGAAAGAAAAAATGTGAGAGTTAGCAATTTTACGATTTAATTAGCATTGTGAAAGTATTTCTTATGAAAGCAGATTAATGTGCTAAATTCTGTTTTGCTATAAAATATAAAGCTTTGGAAAAAACAACGCTCGAAGAAATCTGATGATTGATTAATATAATACACAATAATAAGGATTGTATGTGCAATATGTAAAAAAATTTGTTATTCCTGTTCCTAATTTCTTTGACATAGTCGTATTGTGCGTAAACGGAAGCAAGGCATAATCATACACGTAACGTACAATCAGTCTCGGAACAAGCAGGTCACAATCGCATTGTTACCAAAGCACAACTAGAAGCAACAACAACGGTGGACCTAATTAAAATGCCGGGGCAAATAGCGGAGGGCGGTCGTGGGAAAGGCGTAGAAATAAAGAGCGGCGAGATTTTCGAAAGAGGATATCGAGAAACTCCTTATTTCTCTTCTCGCAGACGAGATCCGGCTAGTATTTTCGGCGCCCTCGGGGTCGGCCCGAACCCTTAACCCCTTCGAGACGCGAACGGACGTCTCTAATTTGCATGCGCGCGCGCGACGCAATATACAGTCTTTTCCCTCTTCCCTCCCTCCCTCCCTCCCTCTCTCTCTTTCTTCCTCCTCGCGTATGTTTTCGTTCTCCTCGTTTGACCAAGTGAACGATGTGTAAAACATGACGTCACGTCACGTTACCACGAAGAACAAGCAACCCCCGGCGGAACAGCTGCTCGCAGATTTCTCACGCGTCCAAAAGCCACCGCGAGACAATTGAACTTGATTCCGGTTCGCCTGGGGTGGCTTCCTCGAGGTGTAAGAGACGAGGGCGAAGAAACGAGGGAGAAAGCCAGTCCACCCATATGAGCGCGCACCTTCCGTCACAACCGAGGAGCCCGCCCCGATGACGCTTCCGGAAAAATCGATAGACAGGTGGAGCAGATGCAATCAGGATGCCGTTTAGACAATATGAAAATCGCTGTTGAACGCTTGGGAGCGAATTACTCAATATATTATCGATAATATTTTAAAATCGAACGTATTCTATTGTTAGCATTTTAATATTGTTAATATATTATATATATATAATGCAACTTTATAAAAATCCTACAAAATATTTTTAAAAAGCATTTTTAAATATTTTTTAAAAATATATCGCGACTTGTTGATCAATTATATAAATTATAATATATTAACGACAATTAATACAAATTTTATATGATATAAAGTTAACAAAAAAACGAAATTACATGATTTCACAGTTAAGTAGCCTATAAGACCTTCTAGCAAACGTTACACGAATTACTAATGTTTTCTTTTGAGGACACACATACTTGATCAATCCTGTTAGATCCTGAATCTAGATCCTCGTCAAAATACCGTCGTGGTTATCGATGTTGAATTATCTCCAGACGATTTGGCGATTCGACCTCATATCCAGAGCCGGAGGTCCTTGCATCCTGATCCCGCTGTTCGACTCGGCTAGATATCCTAAGGTAATATGCGTTTGCCGGCCAGTCGAATGAATTATGCAAACTCTCAGGGATTCGATCGGCACAGTCTTTATATGCATCGATCTCTCATCCTTCTTCTGCCTTATTCTCGTTTCCTTTCTGAGTCGCTCCTGCTGACCTAGAGCCTACAAATGTTCAGGAGAAAATAAAGAAAATATTCTAAACAAATATATATATATATATATATATATATATATATATATATATATATATTTATATTTCTATTGTTATTTGTTCGACATAGTATCATAAATAATTTTCTAATTAATTAATCATCCAGATTTTTAAAAATAAATATTATTAGGAGAGTAAATTACTTTTATTAAGAGAGCAATTACTTTGACAATTTAATTTTTTAATCTAAGTTTAATGACAAAATTATATATGAAAATTTGAGAGGTATAAAAATAATAGATCAATATATAAAAAATTGTAATAAAAGTGTCATAATAGATCATATATAATAAAAATCTTTGACGTCTAATGCGTAATATATTGATACAAATGGAATAGAAAGCGGCACCTATCGATCGTTTATTATTCGCGACGACGGCACCGTCCGAAATATGAAATGCGCGCGTGTTGCTAAGCGAATTCAGCTGGACCTAGCAATGAAAACTGCACTCGGCGAACTTACGGATTTAAATTCATTTATTCGACCGCGCACGGATCGACGCAGTCTGGTATTTGTAAGCGATGGAAATATTAAACAACGAGGCGTGGGTCTGTTTGCAATTGCCTCCCACTTTGTAATGCCACTGTCAATAGATCCACATGTAACATGTAATAATTACGCGAAAAAGTTTGTATTTATTTATATCCGAAGTATACAATATTTTGAAAAAACTCGTATTGGAAAAAATAATAATTAATATTATTTTTATCAAAAGTTTAAAGGAATATTTATATATCAATTACAAATCTTTATATGATGAAAAATATTGTATAAAGAACTAAATAAAAAATCAAATTAATCCATCTTTGAAAGGCTATAGACATAAAAAATGTATTAATTAATATATTTCATTGTTGCAAATAAACACAGAACTTATTATTGCTTACCTATAACAGCAAAATCATAATTCATCGACATTCTCTGCCGAAATTCGATATATCTTATCGAATACGGAGAAATATCGCTGTTCAATATTCACATAAACGCAACTATGACCGAATTGCGGTAACGTGGAAACGTTTAATTGACGCTGCACTACGACGATATGACACGCGCGATAATTATTCACGGTGTCGACAACCACGTTGCTCGCCTGTCTGTTAATCATTTGTTACATCGGTGTGCTCGGTGTCCTGCACGCTCCCATTCGCACTTGGCAAATGACTTATTATCAAAGATAGGAATTAAGATTAAGTAACGGCGGATTTTAATATTTATGTAGATCGCTGCAGGGCGACTGATACACGAGACTCGGTGTTCTATATATTCATAAAATGGTACGTTCAATAAATTAAGATTCTGCATCGTATATCGTAAATACATGTACACGTATAGCCTTTTCTTTATTCATTAGTAATAAGTATATTCGTAATACAAAGTTAAATGAAAACGCATAATATTATAGCAGTACAATCTATTCGTCAAATTTCTGAATCTTTTTATGGCAAAAATCTTTACGTTTCTTTATATTAATTATTAAAGCTTGATAATTTTATTGAAATAAAATGTAGAAACTCTTTTCTTGTAAATTATATATATAATTGATGATATTTATTTAAAATCTGTTAGAGAGATAATTATTGTCAGTTGACAGTGACCAGTTGTCAAAAACAACACAAATAGTCCAGTAGAAATTTTGATGATATAATTTTAGATGATTAAACTGAAAAGGTTGGTCAAGAGATCTTGCAAATTGTAAGAAAGTCATTCTATACGAGTTCATAAAGAAAGGAAAAAAAAGGAGAGAGTCCATCGTGTCGCGGTCCGTGACATACGCGACAGAAGATGAATGCTCTGCGCTTTTGTGAGCGAGCCGCAACTTCTTGGGCGGGACGCGTGTTTCCTTCGTCTCGCTCCGACACCGTGCATGCGTAACTCTTATGATGAATGTCGACATTAACTGAAACAATAATTCAATTAAGACTACCGTTACTCGCGGCTGGCTCGCTCGCTCGCGTCGCGAGGTCGACAGGTACCTCGCTCATGCACGCGTGCCTATTGTGTACATTGCGTATAATATTGATGTCGATCGGACGATATGTACGATTGAAAGTCATTCATAGTCGATACTCGATTTGACGTCAGCGTTACGAAGCAGAATACAATCGAGATTGTAAGAAACTGTATCACGAGACACATGGTTATATTGGTATGATTCTCTTTCGTCGTGACTTCGCAAGAAAAAGAATGTACAATTATATCAATAAATAAAATGTGCAAAATTCTCTTAGACTTTTATCTAAATTAAAATTCTACGATGTCATATCGGTAAATTTTAGATTCCTAAATGTTTTAAATAATATTAAATAAAGTTGCACCATATTTTTATTTTTACAACTATAACGAAAATTTAATGCTTTTCCCGCCTATGATATAATAAAATATAATATATTATAAAATATAAGATTAAACTCTATTTATCTATCAAATACCATATTTTATATTTTCTTTACAAATATTCTTTTAGCGGAAAAAGAGATTACTTCAAATTATAACCCTCGTTGCAAAAAGAAAATTTGCATTCATTATTTACGACATTGATTCGATACATTCCCAAAAAGTTTATGCGCTCTCGGGATTCGTGAATGCGCGGGATCATTGTTTCTACGTTTCATTTGCGGCTGTCGACTTCCACTTTCGCTCTCGGCGAGAGATAACGGCGTAGGAGAGAGAGATGAGGGTCTCCCAACCGAGTATAATTATTAGTCACGCTGTGGTCAGGGAATGTATACCTGGATGTGGCCGCGGTCCGGCCGAGACCAGCGTAGATTCCATGTTATTTCCGCTGATTACATTCATTATCGGATTTAAAGTTAGTAGACCCTTAGTTAAGAGTGTCTCGAACGTATGTGTGTCTCGTTGAGCCCGCCGAACCTACGACTTTGACTTGGACTCTTGGCGCACGAACACGACGAAGGAACCGACGAGAACCGTATATTAATTTTATTGAGCCACGCCGATTATTTCGAACTCTGCTGTTCTTTACCGCGCCTCGTATTTCATTATTTCTCGTTTCGCCAACGCGAAAAAAATAAACGTCCTTGCTCAGAGAAACAACTAGGGGGAATCGAATCAATTAGATGAAATTTTTCGTATAAAATAAAATCATCTCTAAGCATCTAGACACACAAAGTAATCGCAAATTAGTATTAACTGCGTATAGAGGAAGCTTTTCACCAATATGTAAGATCCATTTTACAATATATATATTAGAAATCAAGATATAATGACACTTACACATTTAAAATATCTAATATATTAAAATTTAGTTTAATTAATATCCTGTTAAAAATAATAAAAATAGATTTATTATATTTATTAATATTTCTGAAGCTTTGATCAAGTATCGATAGTTTTTTAATATATAGTCTATCACACCACTTATAAACTTATCTCTTCATGATAAATGTTCGTTAATTATATCATTATTAATGATTGTTTATATCCTTCGGTTACATGCGTGATTAATGGTTTAATTTCGAAGCTACGCGAGAGAGACAAGTTTTCAGATATCGCATGTCACAAATACTTGCAAAATACAGAGTCGTTTATCAGCGGTGGGATTGCTACGCCCACGCAAGATAATACGAGAATCGCGTACATATATCGAAAGTATTTTAAAAATAAGCGCTCGGGAGTATACGCGTTGTAAAACATTTTATATTTCTTTCGTACGACGGCATGATATCGTGAACCAAAGAAAAAGTTTCAATCGAGTGATCAGATTAAGAGTGTGTGTGTGTGTTATCGTCTGAATTCAAAATATATTTATCGAATATTTTTATCCTCTGATTTCGGCGCATCTAATGAGTAACTTATATTCTTACGATTATGAAAATTAAAGGAAAAATTAACCTTTTTTTTTTCTTCTAACGATAAACAAAAAATCACACATTTTGATTGCATATTTATAGAATATTTAATAAAATATAATTTTTAATATTCTGTCTTCTTCGTAACTATAATTTCATCTTTAACTTTCTCTAAATTAAAAGATTGAAATTGTTTTATTTTTTCTTTAGATTTAATAATGCTTTTATACAACTATTTGCCTTTTGTATACTTTGCAATATATATCTCACGAGATAAGTTTGACCTTCATCTTGCAGATGCATCAAAGCATGAAATGGTTTCAATAAAATCCATGTCATTCTTCCGCGGAGCAATGAAATCGCCGATCGAACGATGATCATATTGACCCCGATCGATACAATTGTGGCCAATTGTCGATGTTCTCATTTCCGATCAATTGCATTTGCGGTGGGTGCTTGATACAGAAAACAATGCCATATTAACGAGTTCGCTGACGCGAACGGCGCGATCAATGAGCAGCGTTCGAGACGCCCACTCTGAAAATTACGCAAACAGTTGATAAATCTGGCTTTATCTAGTTTTATTCATATGTAGTCGACATGATTCGTTCAGCATATTTTAGTCTTCGATTTTACATATCCCCTTGTCTTGTCTTAAGTTAGCCATGATAAATGAATACAGACATACAAAAACGCTACGCTCGAGATTAACGATTCGAAAAAATGACGATAAATATATTTTATTTGTAAATACATAATTAGCTTGAAAGATGCAGGCTCATAGAAAGAAATAAAATTAATGACCATCAATAGCAATAAATATTTAAATCGTTCTCACTTATCGATGTATGTATGCAATTAATACATTAATTAAACATTAAACTATACAGTTATTTTATGATATTCTCGTTTATTTAAAATTTATAAAAAAAATTAGCTATCAAATTTAAGAAATCTGTTATTAAAGTTATATTTAATTTTCTGATATACATCGTTAATTGCAAAGAAGTTATTAATCGCGGAGGTAGATACTGTCAATCGCACTCAAATTAAAACAAATCGCGCATCGCGCGCGAAAAACCATGACGTTATTAAAATCTACGATCAGCCTAATTATTATCGACGGGCTTTCTGCGTGGGTTTCAAAAGCCGGTCCCGGTACGTCTCGAACAAGATGAGGCCGGATAAACTCGTGGCTGGCTGCACTATCGATACATTAATTAAAACATCGATGCTCCGGCTGTGACTGGCAGCGAACTCACGCCCAGATTTGATCGCTCGAATATATAACGTCGCACTTTTATTTCGTCCCTGTTCTCTTCGCGCTTGACACATCTTGTTCTTTCTTTGCGCTTGTTTCCGTCTTCTCCTACAACCTCCATCAAGTTTCTTGCATAAATTAATCATTGTATCAGGAGTGGTTAACCGGCTCAAAAGTTTAAAAAAATGTCGTGTTTTATTTAGATTCTTTTCTTAGATTTTCATATCTTCTCTTTCACAATATTGCTAATATATCAAGGGAATAAATTTCTAAATTTTACTATTTGTTAATAAGTATTTTTAAGATATAATTAGAATTTTTATGTAACTATTTTCAAAATACGAAAAAGATATTCGTATAATTATTTTTTAAATACAAAAATTAAAAAATTCAGGAATATACGATCATATCATTTTGATCTGTTACAGTCATTAAACAAATTCAATATTTAAAGCATATTTGAAATTTAGTTTTAAATGCAAATAATTCGCGATGAAATCTAGAGATATTCTCTATAGACTTCGCCACCAGTTGCTTCGAAATTACATTACACCCCATGTGCCGGTATGCTCAGCGTGGGACACGACAGCGAATAAATCTCAACCCCCGGTGGACGTACCGGGGGCGGCAGCGGACGACTTCCGAGAGGGGCGCATAGTAGTACACGCTCTACCCTCGGAGAAGGGCGCGTCTCCAAGGGAGGAGTCCAAGCAATGAGGGTGCCGAGGAGGCGGTGGAGGAGAAGGGACGAAGGGAGGAATTGCGGGACGCGGCGTGGGAACCAAGAGGGAGAGAAGGCTTGCTATCCTTCGTCGGAGAAGGGGAACGACAGGGGGGAGGTGAATTTTGCAACCCGGAGAGATCGTCGACGACGAAAATTGTCGTCGCCGCTTAGTCGTCTCTCGTTCATTGACACGCGTGGGTTTGTTTTTCAATCTAGGCACGAGACGCGTCGGCGAGTTGTTCGGGTGTGAATGAGGAGATAGCTCTCTCTCTCTCTCTCTCGCTCTCTTCCTGCAATTAACATCCTTCTAATAATTACATCAACTAACATAATTCTTAATAAATATATTAATAATAAATATCAATTTACTATATATGCAGGAAAATTTAGGTTTTTACCGGTGTGTAATATTATGCAAAAATTTCGTATGTTTATATTTTTGAAGTAATTATAAAAATAATCACGAGAGAGTTATCCTTTTTGTTAATGTTTTGATATATTATGAAATGCATGTCGTGTCCCGGAAAAATTGCCAAATTACGATTTATATGAAAATTTTCTACAATGGTGGAGGTGATACATCCTACATATGTAAATGAAGAACGGAATTTTAAAGTGGTGAGTACAATTGAATGTAAAATTAGTTAGTAGCTAAACTATTATATCATTATCGGCAAAACTCGATAGTTTTGTAATGAGAGTGCTAACATTATTATCCGCATAAGAGTCTTATCGATGAGATATGTTATACTTTACCATATTTATCCTTTCAACATTATACACGCTACAATAAATAATATAAAAATGAAATCACTGTCTATATATATAATTATATGTACGATAGACATTTCATCACAAATCAATCATGTAAAAATCTTCTTTGCAATGTATTCTATATTTGTTAAAGAAATCATTCTCTCTCTTGTATCGAAAAATCATATTCCATCATAAATTTTAAGCAATTATTTAATTAACAAATCGAAATGATGCAATGCATCTGATCATTCATATGCAAATGGTCAAATGTTACCAGTCGCAACGTTATTAATTTATCAGACATGTGAGGTCTGCATAAAGCCATATCTATGCACCGTGAGACATTTCCAAAATAAACACGTGTTTGAAGAAATACAAAAAAAAAATTTTTCGCGAACTATACGAGAAATCGAGGTATCAATCGAAGGAGAGTCGGAGAGGTAGATACGACGCGAATGAGAGGCTGGCCAGCCAGGGAGAATCGTGTAGAATAAAAAGGGGGAACGCGCGCAAGATGCCCGATGTGAAGAGAAAGGAGAGGGTGCCCCATAAGAGAGAGGGGCCCCGGAGGAACGAGAGGGGACTGCGCGTACCCCCACTTTCGTCTGACCCTCTCTCCCCCTACTAAGACTTGTGTCGCGTGTCCCATCTCCCACTCCTCACCCTATCGATACATACAACACCAACACTACTGCTGCCGCGAATCGGATGTATCAACACATTCGTAAGCGTCCGTATATGTGTGTCTGCAAGTAGTTTTGCTGCAGTTGGCGGCGCGTTCATTCTGATGGAAGACACGGCCTGATCGTCGTGCAAGAAAGAGAAAGAGTGAAAGAGGGGGTGGTCTGCGCGGTTGGGGGGATGAAGAAGGGGACTGCCGTACGTGTCGGAGATGCATGCGCGCGCGCGGCGGTGTGTTGGCAGCCACGCGTGTAGTGGAGAGAGAGATCTCTCGAAAGAGAGAAGAGACGAAGAAGAGAGAGGTGACTTCTCCTCAGGGGCCTTAGTCGCCGACTGTCCGCTACTACGCACGGTGTTACACCATCATCGTCATCGCGCTTGACCCTCTCTTCCTCTCCTTCGTCACTCTCCATCCCTCCCACTCCACCCTCACTCTTTCTCTCGCTCTCTCCCTCTTATTTGTTGCGGCGTATATACCTTTGATCTCGGTCATTTTCGTGTATCCCACGTGAAGATCGCGCCTCGAAGCGCAGTGTCCTGTTCAGAATCCTTGGAGCGACTATCACGTGTCTTAGAAAGATTCGGCACAATTGGATCAGTCACATCTTTAAAAGGAGATTCGTCAAAGAGGAAGAAAAGTTTCCGATCATAAGCTTCATGATAGAAGATTATCATATATATATATACGAGAACGTAATCTTTAGAAAGAATTCTCGATAGCTTAAGATATCGAGAAATTTCGTGTTATCACCATTTGATTTTCGACACAACAGAAACAATATTGAGAGAGAATCGACGGTTATAATTCTCATTCGAAATTTCCTGGAATTCGTCTGTTTACGGAATAGTCATATTTCCATGATAAATTCACGACGACCGTGAATATACCGAGCGGAGTATAAACAAGATCCTTAGCACTAGATTCTCGAATATATCTTCAAATATGCATATTTCACACACTGTGATAGCGCTTACATTGTCAAAAATATCTCTCTGTATCTTCCTCTTCTCCCACACAAACTATGAATATGACTGTGGTTCAAGTTGATGGGTGATTTAAGAAAGACACAGAGTCAAAGACTTGACAATAAAGGAAACGAAACGTTACCAATCAGCTCCTGATTACACCGCTTTCTTTTTCGTAGAAACGAAAGTTGGCTTGTTTGAAATGCGAGATTCGAAAAGTGTAAAACATAAACGCATCATATGAATCCGAAATGGAAACTACAAGGTGTTGACTGAAGTGTATTGGCATTGAAAAGTGCTCTCCATCATCGCCATCATTGAACGACCGTCGACAAACGGATTCACGCTGCCATCTGTACAAGAGGTGAGAGATTGTCGTATATAATAATACTTCCTTGAAAATTCTTTCGAATCGACGCGATCATTAAATCTAGTTTCAATCGTATCTATAATTATGTTATAAACTAAGAGTCGCGAAAGAATTATATTTATATATTGGAAAAAATTACAAGTCATTCCCCACAATATTTACACGTTATTAACATATTTCGATATTTTAAACATATTTTAATTAAAACTCTACAATTTTCTTAATAATAAATATATACTATATATACAGAAAAATTTAAAATAATTCTAAATAATTAGCGAATGAAAAATTGATGCCACAATTAAGGGCATCCATCCATTTACATTCATTTAATGCCATTTAAAAATGCAAGACATTAATATTATCGATATAATCATTTTGACCCAAATTTATTCTATTTATATGTATATGTGTATGTGTTGTAATTACTTTAGGATTACTATTTGATATTTTTCCGAGTTTCATTATATATTAATAGAAAAGAATAAAGAATTTCTGATAAAATTTATAAAACACTTGGGCATCCGTATCGCCAGAGATTATCGGCCGGAGATGTCACGAAAGTTAGTCTACTAATTGTTTTGAGATGACAGGGGAGTAAGGTACATCAGTTTTTGGTACAACAACCAAATCATTAAAGAGAAACGGTAGTTTGCCTTATCCCGTAACATTGATATCAGGCATTCCGTTATCTTTTGCATCATAAAAGTACATTTATTAATCTTTTTTTCTCCGCCATGTTTTGACAATAACTGAATCGCTCCTTTGTTCACCGTTTTGATTTGCATACGTCAATCGGATGTCAGTTCCGACTCAGCAACAACCAGGCTCGACGTAAAGCTGTCAGCGAGGAAACGATAAACGTGCGTTTAACTTTATGAGCGTCTTCTCGAACAAACGCGCATTCGGCAAGAATAAATCTTGGAATGATATCATTTACGGGGAGAGAATATGACCGATAGAGAGGGAGAGAGAGAAGAATGCAAGTACATATATATATATATATCGGTGCTCCTTCGCTCGCGCGTTTAACGAGCGCCAATAAAAATATCTAATAAGCTACCGCGCCGCAATAATTAATTCCGGCAATAGCATTAATCATTGCCATCGGGACAGCAATTATTTTTAAAAGTACCGCCGTTACGCGTTTTGTCGTAAAACTATACTGCCCGCGCTTTTTTCCTACCTCATATCTCCCATAGCGATGTAAAACAAACAATTCTCTCGAAAAGCGAGGCGCGCGTTTACCGCGCATATAAACAAAGCCTTTCTTCGGAATTCAGGATAAAATATTACCCGAGACTTCGCACTAGTTAAGAAAAATTTAATTATATATATATATATATATATGCACTAGACTATATTGTAATATTATTTATAAACTTGATGTAAAAAAAGAGAGATTTATCATGTATTTGTCGATATTCTATGTTTCATGATCATTCACGAAAATTTCTGAAAGACTTTTAAAAACACGTAGTTTGTCTAATTGTAAGCGGAAAAGAAATATTGTAGATACGCTATACCTGTAAACGCGAACATCCGCAAAAAGTTTTCTGCCGTAAGTTATCGCAGAAAGACAGAGAACCGTATAAATCACGCACGAGTATGCGGAATAGACGGAAAAGAAGTGAGAGGTGCACATTACATACGGATACACACTATATAATATAGACACGCTGTCATACAATAGGAACAGGCGCGCGTATGCTGTGTTATAACACACGCTCGATTCGGTACTTACATAATTCGCGTTACATCGTATGTTACAGGTAGTAACGCGGATAGCCGACATGCAATCCGCTCATTCTTTCGCAGTAGAAATTGATTGCATCTGATACAAGCAGTAGCGCGTAAAAGCACGTCAGTACAAATAGCTCTGGGAGAAAGAAAATAGACCATTGCTTCGCTTTGCAATGCGCGGAAATCACCTTTTAACCTCTTTCTCTCCTTCTTCATCTCTCTCGTATAATACATCTTTTACATAGACATTTATATCTTTATATTACATTAATATGAACAAGATTGGAGGACAGAGAAACGGGATTATTTATATATTCCGTTTATACTTGCTACTATATATATATATGTGTGTGTGTGTGTGTGTATGTTTTAATAATTTTTATATATTTTTTAAGATAAAATCATTTCAAAGCGTTTTTTCTATCTATCATTTATTTTAAGTCTAAGTGGAGCTATAAAATACGTTTAATAATTCGACGCGAGTTTATCCTTAATCTCTTTCTTATAATTCTCAATCTTGATTATTTCTTTTTAATTCTACATTTAAGATAAATTTTCGAATCACTCAAAATTTGCACGTCTCATTTTTACACGAAATGTTTTATTTTAAACAGTAATTTGTTACCTCAGCACCAAGAATGCAGCAATTGCTTTTCGATTTAATCTCGCAACGCGTTTGATAGATCCATCGTGCGAAACGTAGGAGCGAATCAGTATCTATTCTCTATTATTGTAAGAGCAACTTCACGCATCCAGCCTTGTCCGCTGCTTCGCACTCCTCAGAATCGGGATTAAAATGTAAACCGCCTTTACATTCCTGGATTATCCATACTTCATTTATACATTCATAATATACAGTGCAATCACAACCGGGATGTGGTTTTCGACGGCCCTCCTTGCAACGCGATATTGACTTGCATTTCCCGTCCGCTCGATCCTCAACGCAATCTTGACACGTCCGACTAAAGCATCTATTCTTATCACAAGTGTGTTTTATATAACCATTGCAATCGATGTAATTGCAGTCATCTTTTGGATCGGATATCTTGTCTGGTGGCGGGCAGTTGTCATCGACACTTGCCTCTGTACAATTTTCGCAACCAGCCTGCCATGGCCAATCGCAAACTTGTAAGCGTCTATTGTAATGCAGTCTTTTTTCTTGGTTACCCGATTTCATCAGAGGACAATCTTGCAATACCGGAACACCCCAATCGCACTTATAGAATTTCGTGCAGTCGTTCTCATGCGGCAGGTTGGTTGCATATTTCTCTGGATATGGGCATATTGTAACAGGACATTGTAATTCCCAATCGGCCCAGCTCCCAACAGTCCAAGATGACAACAAGACGATTATGTACATTTCTGCCAAAAATTATTTCTAAGCTGTCAATTGCGATATATAATCGAATCGCGGTTTAATGGACTTTTGTTAATAGCAGAATGTGTCAATTATTTATATAAATCTAAATTGATAAAAAAACTTTGTACGAGATGTGTAATACAAGCATATATTGATCGTTTAACATTAATATAATGTTATTTTAAAAATTTGTTAAGAACAGTTTCAGCACTTACCCTTCATTGCCTATCGTCTATTCAACTTTGCGCTCAAAGAGAAGAAAACGTATCGTTCGTTTCGTTAACACCTCTCTGATCCGTTTAAATGTGCGACTGAGTGAATTGAAGTGAGTCGGCTTTTATAATATTGTATTCATCGTTATCACGAAATATACATGGATTACCGACGATACAGATTATTTATTCGACACAGATATCTATCTCCCAGGATAACATATCGAAGAAATGTTTTCCTTATAATCCGGAAGAATGGATTATTGGCATATTATTTTGCAAAAGGAACCTCATCAGAATACGTGATCATATACGTATGAAAAATTTTCGTCGGTCGTGAATTGATATTTTAGAAAATATGATGCAAAGAGTTGTAAAAAATTATGATTACACTTCGTTTTATCTTTAAATCTTACTTCAACCGAATATTGCATATATATATATATATATTATTGATAAAAAATACATAATAAATTAATAAAGTGCAAAGGAAACTTTTAGTATGATTTTCAATTCGATAAGAAATGAAATCCATAAAACATTTTATCATTTGATGATTTCTTGATACATTACATTGAATTGCGATTTATGCATTCGTAAATTTTTGAATTTGAGATAGTCTTTTGCGTGTTATCAGCCCCAAGCCTTGAAGTTCAATGTGATATCTAAATCGGCCTTTGCTCGCGATATTATCAAAGAAGCTATTATCAGAAATCCGCTGTATACGATATCGATGAAAAAACAGATGATTAATATAAATAAAATTTTTTTACATATATCCAAATAAGATGAGCGAATGTAATAGGCTAATCCTGCGAGTTCAACAGGATATCACTGCGCATCGACAACTAGACACATAATGACGTCAAAATACAGCAAGATATGATCAACGTGACAAATTTTTCATCGAGAAATTATGGGCTTAATGATATCAAAATCCTGATCCAATATTATGATGGCATAACAAGTAATCAGTTGTTCCGCCGACAATATTACTTGCTATATTATGGATTCAGTAACACGAGAAGAAACATCTTAACGTTCGAAGTTGTATGTATGTATGTATACGAACGTACACGAGTATATAAACTCGCATGAGTGCCCTGAACATTTTGTTACTTCACAATTGTTCAGGATCCTTGTTAAATTCGCATAATTAAAGTATATCATGTATTAACTACCCAAACTATATTATTAAATTTAGAGTGTAATCACTATGATTGCAATCAATCGATCTGTTTAAAATAAATATACACAATAAATTCATTAAGCTTTCAACAATAAGTTATGTTGGAAAGCTAATTCCATTTTTAATTTTTCTCATAATATATATGAAAGAAAATAAAAATATAAAAAAGACAATATTAAATATTTAGAATTAAGCTAACAAAAATAAGATATAAATATTAAATGATACCGATGCCTCTTATTTGGTACTGAATAATATCAAAATGTTATTATTGCATCGTTATTTATTGTGACAACTGACGAGAACAGAATATATTATTTTATTTTATTTATATATGATATATTTATTCAATAATAAATGAACTTGATTTGAAAAGGGAACTAGGAACACAATGCACAATTAATAAAATTCTTTGAGACATACGCGCGTCATAATTCTCGAAGAAATTTCACCATCGATTGATTTGTTATTCCTTTCGTCGCGTCATAGCGTATTGATACATAAACAAAACTGTAAATGCGAAATACAACCAAGTGAAAGTCGTTTTAGTCGGACTTGTTTTGCCGGATCTATTATTCGTGATTTATTAACGATGTTATGACGATGGCGATGTTCGATACGAAGTTTGCGATATGTCAATGCCGTAAAGAAATTCCAACATTATCGTGCGTGTTAACAATAATTAACAATTGAGCATGTTGCAATAATGTATCGATCAAACGATATGAGAAGCTCTAATTTCTCTATTATTGATTTTATATTTATAAAAAGGATTATTTTCATAATCACAATTTTCAAAAATTGTTTACATATTATTTGACAATTCAAAATTAATGTATTCTTTAAAAAAATAAGATATATTCTCCATATGATTGAAATATGAATAATATAAAACTCGTATATATATTTCTATCGGTTATATATTGTATTATTTCATCGTTAAATTTGTTATTTCATTTTTTCACTTGACATTATATTGCTTTCTTAATCAAATGCTTTTCAAACTGTACACTACTTAGAAAATCTGATGAATCCGAAACTGATTTATTTTCTAAATTCTAAGAGCAACAAAATTGCACCCTGCATTTCAACATGACCTGCTGTGGAAACGCTGTTCCTTCATAAATCTCGATACGATGCCAGTTATCGCATTGAAACGGGCTGCCGCTTGACGGCAATTTGTTATCGGCGGATTTATTGCATCTAAGCGGCTGTCGTAGAACGTCGTGACAAACGAAAGTATCTATTCAGAATCGCGATTTCTGTCGACAGTATGTCAGCTTATAGGAAGGAAATACCAATGCGCGACACCGTAACCCTTGCACGTACTATTAGCA
Source organism: Polyergus mexicanus (assembly GCF_030449975.1). Classification (NCBI taxonomy): domain Eukaryota; kingdom Metazoa; phylum Arthropoda; class Insecta; order Hymenoptera; family Formicidae; genus Polyergus; species Polyergus mexicanus. The sequence goes on along the minus strand of NW_027223327.1, from coordinate 3,839,967 downwards.
TAGCAACTAGGAGCTATGGATGTACAGGCCTTATTGCATATATATATGTGCATTATATATCACACTATATAACTCCGGTACTTGTACACGTGCCCGTACTTGTACGCACGCATGCACATATGTACGTAAGCCTTACGAACTGGATTACGCGCCACGTCATACGAATAAATATGTTTCATGTCGAGATCATATGCGTGTGTACGTCTGCCCTAGAGGAGACAGATGCGTAGCGCGCACGCATTTGCGTTCCCGGCACGCGAGCATTTTCATGCGACTCTTTTCTCTCGCATAACAGACTTTCCGAGTGATTCCGTGTGACCGTTCTATGAAACGTCTTTGCTTTAGGTTTGGTCCTATAAACGTTCCGTTACATACTCTTCGGAATGCTATAATTATTCCAACTATATTATTAAATTTAGAGTGTGATCACTATGATTGCATTCAACCTGTTTACAGTAAATATATACAATAAATTCATTGAGTTTTTAATAATAAATTATATTGAAAAACTAACTCTATTTTTAATTTGCTTTATAATATATATAAAAAATATAAAAATAAAAAAAAATGAAAATATAAAGTTAAGACAATATTAAAAATATTTACAATTAAGCTAACAAGAAGATATAAATGTTAAATGATATCGGCAATTGGTTATCGGCGGATTTATTGTATCTAAGCGGTTGTCGTGGAACGTCATGACAAACAAAAGTATCTATTCAGGATCGCGATCCTGATTTCTGTCAGCTTAAAGCAAGGAAATTCCAATGTACGACATCGTAACCTTGTACGTACCGGTAGCATAGCAACTAGGGGCCGTAGATATATAAGCTTTCTATACTTATATATATACATTTGCAGCATTTTCATGTGACTCATTTCTCTCGTATAATAAACTTTTTGAGCGATTCCGCGACTGTTCAATGAGACAACACGTCTTATTGTTATGATAAATTATATCCGCGTAATTAAAATGAAGGATTTGCAAGCTTTAAATATAGAGACGATAAAAGAAATAAAATTTTTAAAAATATATTACAATAAAATATCATATACTTATAATATACTTATATTAAAATATAATATACTAATATGCTTTTGCATATATGGTTGAACTTTTAACGTAATGATAAGAACTTAAATGGAGACAAATAATATAAGATAAGATATTAATTGTAAGATAAATAAAATCACTAACTTATTCAACTATCTTGATTTACATCTTTCATTAAGTCGTTTGATAAATTATTTTAATAAAATAAAGTGAAAGCAAAATTTATATTTTTTTATTTTTCTCTAAACTTTTATATATATTTTTGTTCTTATCGAACAACATTTATTATACAAAACCAATTATACAATACACTATCGATTCTTTATGCATTTCAAGTTGCTCGAATTAAAAATAAGTCAGGTCACGGCATAATCAGAAAATAAAGTCGCTGCGCATTATTCATCATGGTCATTGAAGATGGGCCCGATTTATATATGTATACATATATAAAAAGATCTGTACACGTGCCGCGGAGAAATATCTGCAACTTCGGCGGAGCAGCTGGCGGAACGAGCCAAAAGAAACGTCGAGGAGTTCTCTGGTCTTAGATCCTAGATCCATCTTTAGACGGATCGGATGGACGAATGGATGGACGGACAGACGAGCAAAATAGACAAACAGGGGGGGAAAGACAGATCGCCAGACGAAAGGCCCAAGGACCAACGACGATGGTAGCACGTGCCCCATTCAAGACGCCGTCCGTGCTGTTCCGGGGACCCTCCACCCTCGTAACTTTGCCTAACCTAATCCAACTCCTCCTTCTAGCCGAGGCTATTCAACCGGTGACGAGACCGGGGCTCTTTGTGACTCGATCAAAGTAGCGCTGGTCCCGCTTCTTCGCCATCGTCTCGCTTCCTTTCACGCTTTTTTATCGCGCCGTGCGACATCGGGAAGTTATAACGACCGCTGCCTTTCGATGGTGCCGGGTCTGCGGTCCCCCCCCCCCCCCCCAAACTGAAGAAGGCTAATCAGCGCGAAATAATAGAACAAAGCGCTATAATAAAAGTTGAAGAGTGTAATATCTTTATTTTTGGAATACATTTAATAATTTTTGACGTCATGATGCATAGCGATAAAAGAAGCTATCAATATTTTCACATTTTTACCCGGATATGAGTAATGCGCTTATCTGCAAGATATACATCGCAGATAAATTTATATTTTCTCGCTGTAATTATAGAAAATATATATTGTAGATGTGCATATAATTGAAGATACAAGAATCTAATAAACAAGTTTTGGAAATTTTATCTATGAATTCTTTGATCACGAAATTGGAATTAAATTCTATTTAAATAAAATAATTTGTTTCAATCTATATTTTCTCTCTAATTTACAACGTTAAGTATTTTGATAATGATGTTCCATGTTTTTTTTATCTTTCGCAAAAAACCGATGAAGAGATTATAAATTAATATAAGACAGATTAAATTCCAAATCATCAAATGTAATGATAAATAAATTAATCAGATAAGAATCAGAAAGGAATCCATAAATATCGCGTAACTAATTTGCCCATTTCGTCATAAACCGCAAGTTGACAACCTCCTGTCGCTTTAATACAAATCGTTTCTTCCAACTATGTGTTCGACCAATCGTGTCGCCGTTTCACTTTTTCTTCATAGAAAATTCGGTTTTTCAATCGTAAGTGTCAATTTGTCACAATCTCACGGACAAACGTTTAAGGCGTGTAACCGCCCTCGCGCATAAATCAGCAGAAGAATATTAGCTTTAGATTTGGCCCTATAAACGTCCCGTTACACGCCCTTCAGAACGCTAGGGGGTTGCTTTCACTGCCTCTTGTAAACTCAGTGTGTCCTACAAAGGTTCGGAAGCTTTTCAGAAGCTTTGACTTTTCTTTCGAGATAGAAAAGGATACACGCCAGAAGCAACATGGACCAGCGCCTTATAGAAATGGGTCATCCGTTGATCCAGTTTGCACCATTTAAGGACAATGATACGTCAAACTATGCGCTTTGAAATTGCATACTGTTACTAATATTGTCGCCGTTCAAAAAAACCGTAAAGAACACGAGATATCTACCCGCAATAGAGGAAAGAACGATGAAAACCGACTGAAAGAAGAGGAAGGGAATATAAATTTTCCTCAAGATTCTCAAGAATCTTTTCTTCGAAAAGATGCGCGTGTTGTGATACTTGTGATTCTAAATTTCCCGATATGAAAAACTCTTGTCTTTTATTATATATAATATTCTCAATCATAATCTTACGTATTCTGCAGCGACTTGTACAGTTTAATTCTGAGCGTTAACATTTATATTTGTACGTTTCATTTGCATATATATTAACTATTATATTTATATGATATTTAACTATAACATACCAACATTAATTTAGAAAAAAACTACAATTAATAGTATCTTCCAACGATTATAATCTTTGGAGGGAGGGGCGGGGGGGGGGAAGGGGAAGGGGAGAGAGAGAGAGAGAGATAGAGATGTTGCGCGTATTAATGTTATATTTTATTTTAAACAATTATTCTTTTGTAAGAAATTTATTAATTATACTACAACAATTATATAACATTTCTCGTATTAAATTTGACACGTGTAAACTTTATTCAAAAATCCAATTTTTAATACATATGTTGTCAATTTTGAAATTATTGTTGCTCCTATACAAATCGTTTAAAGATAAAATCATTTCAAAGTCCTTTTTTTTCTATCTATCATTTATTTTAAGTTCAAGTAGAGCTATAAGACGCGTTTAATAATTCGACTCGAATTTATCCTTAATCTGTCTCTCTCTTTGTAGTTTCGCACATTTTCTTGATCATTTCTTGTTATTTCTATATTTAAGATTAATTCTCGAATCAATTAAAACTTTCATATCTCATTTTTATGCAAGACGCATATTTTAATAGAAGAAGATGGTTTATCGTAATTGCCGTCATTGTGCTTTCATTCTTTGCATCTGAAAGTTTTGGGATTATAACAAAGATCGCATAAGTTAGTACTGGGATTCCAACAAAGACCGCTGTCTGAACAGTCCTCCCTCATCCAATTGCCATTTCTACATTTATAATACGAATTATAGTTAGATTCGTGTTCCTTTAGATTGCCTTCTATACGTAACGGGAAGAGTTTTCTTCTATTCAATTTGCATTGCCCGTCCGCTCGATTCGAAACACAAGCTTGACACGTGCGGCTAAAGCATGCATCCTTAGGACAAGATTTTGTCTTACGATCTTCGCAGTCGATATACGAAGTGCAATCGTCATTTGGAGTGGTTATCTTATCTGCCTGCGGGCATTTGTTATTTATGACCTTCGTACATGTTTCACAACCAGCCTGCCACGGCCAATCGCAAACTTGTAAGCGTTTATTGTAATGCAGTCTTTTTTCCTGGTTACCCGGAATCATCAGAGACAATCTTGCAATACCGGAACACCCTCATTGCACTTATAGAATTTCGTGCAGTCGTTCTCATGCGGCAGGTTGGTTGCATATTTCTCTGAATATGGGCATTTTGTAACAGGACATTGTAACTCCCAATCGGCCCAGCTCCCAACGGTCCAAAATGACAACAAGACGATTATGTACATTTCTGCCAAAAATTATTTCTGAGCTGTCAATTGCGATATATAATCGAATCGCGATTTAATGGACTTTTGTTAATAGCAAAATGTGTCAATTATTTATATAAATTTAAATCGATAAAAAAACTTTTTCTTCTTGCGATGTGTAATTTGTTTAACACATTAATATAATCTTATTTTATAAATGTATTAAGCATTTTTTCACCACTTACCCTTCATTGTTTATCGTCTACTTAGTTTTGCGCTCAAATATAAGAAAACGTATCGTTCGTTTAATTCTTCTCTGACCTGTGTAAATGTGGGACTGACTGAATTCGGATGAGTCAGCTTTTATAAATATTTATCGCGTTATCAAGAATCACACGAATCATAGATTATCATATTTATCGAAGATATATTTTTCTTATTTATCCGGAAGTGTGGCTTATTGACATATTATTTTTAAATGTTATAGATATGATCGAATGGACAGTTTTCGTTTTTTTATATTTTATTTTAAAAAATTATCCTTTTATATTGTCATGAGAAATTTATTAATTAAACTTGGTTAATTAAACAATTCTATTGTGCTGCTAAATTCTCCTTTTCCAACGTCATAATGTCAACGTACCGGGAGCTACCGCGATTAGTATAGCGGCGGTGGACCAATTCAGGTTTTTTTTAGGGGCCCCCAAACTCTCCTTTTCACGTCGCCTCCAATGGAGTACTCGATATTCTTTCAAAAGGGCGATAAAGGTACCGCGCGGCCAGGCGCGCGGTCTGAAAGGAGGACTTCTCGCAGCGTATGAAACCGTCGCATCTCGACGCGATCTGCCGCGGGCGATCGTTAATAATAAGGCTTTATTATAAAGTTCGCGACAGTATATAGCGTGCAATTACCCGTCGATTCTGTCAACGTATATCGTCATGCTGTAAGGATGCCTGCTGAAAAGGATCATGGTACAGTCACGTGACACACGCACCGCGATCTGAAAGCATCCTAAAGAACTTTCTTCTGTAAACTAAAGCATCTGAAGAAATCCTTTCCGATCACGAAGATTTCTCTCGATGAAAGATATTGTTTTGTTTGGAAAAAGATTACACGTATCTTAAAAATATCTGTGATACTAATATGCCTTTGTCTTCTTGATTGCTTGATTGCATCGATTTTACATGACAGCTCGTTCCGTCATATTTATAAGATAAAATTGGAAACGAAATCGGAGCAAAGTTATCATTTCAATAGTTATTTTTTCTCATACAAAAAAAAATTTTTAATTTTTAAATTACTTAATATATCTTAATCGAGGGATGTCTCACTGTCGCAATACATGTACATTTTTTCTGGGATTTAAAGGAAAAGTAAAAATAATATCGTTATAACGTCTTTAGAACGTCTTTTAGATACGCGTGAATAATTCTTTGAAAGTCAAATTTATGATTATTTATCAATATTTTAGATAAATAGATAACAAGCGCAAAAAAAAGATAATTTTTTAAATTTAACGAAATAAATTAAAATCGACATTATGTTGGTTTTGTGATACAAAATGCGGCCGATTGTCTACAGATAGATTATTACGAGTAAGAGGAATATCCAGAGAAATGTCATTTAAAACTAAAAAAGAACTAAATAAAAGGAGTGCTAACCTAAGGGCCAATAAATAAAAGAAAAAAAATTCAAAATAATGATCTTTCATCTGTAAGTACGTCTTCTATAGTTGAACTCAAATGTAAATTTGTCCGTCGCATTACTTAAAATTATATGACGTATTACATGGAATTACTTGAGTAATTTCCGGTAATTCGCAATACATGTACAAATTTTTGGTGAGTCAGACACCCCTCGATCTTAATATATTATTTAACAGAGATAAACGAGACAAATCTTTTGCATGAATCTGTACACTGTGAGTTTCTTAGAAATTAGAAATTTATAAATTTTGTTTACAATTTATAAATATAAATATGTCTTGCCATAGTTAGATCTTTAAATAATTCTTTAAACAGACGGTGTTGAAAGATAATAGATAATGTTTCAAAAGGACTTGAAATCATTTATAAACTTTAAATATTGGAAAAAGAAGTCCCGATTATTCTGATCGTCAAAGCATTGATATCATGGTAAAGGAGACGTCTAAGACGTATGATCATCCCCGCGAATCCTTTGATCTATGGAAGTAGACGTAACGCAACGCGACGTGCGACTTAGCTTCGCGCACCTCTCGCGAAAGATACAAATTGAGATAGTCGCGTCGCACGGGGGGGCTACATCGCACCCCTGCAGCTTCGTTGTTCCTGCGCCATTGTCCCGTGAATGCGTTCGCGGAGCGAGCGGGCGGACGAGGGCCCTAAAAGGCACGTACACGCGTGGTTTACACGGCGGAGTACAAGGCAAGCTGCAACAGCGAGCGCCTCGTCATAACGGTCGCCGACGAGGTCACGGGGTATATACGGGTGACAGGCAGCCCAGCCAGTCAGCCAGCCAGCTCGGGGGCCATTATTGTTGCACGCACGACGATCTTTATGTGAGATCTTACACGGAGTCCCACGGGGGCCCCGCGGCGCACGCCCATAGCAATGCGGAGGGTGGCTGCGGTTTCACTATTTTTCTTTCCCTCCCCGATATCTCCCTCCCTCTCTTCCGCGTACCCTGAGTTTCTCTATGTAATCTCTCTCTCTTTCACTCTCTCTGTTCTTCGTACTCTTCTCTTTCGCCACCTCGTAAATCTCTTTAGACGTTGAAATGAGAAGGAAGGATTTTACATTGCTTCCTCCTCTCTTCTCCCTATCGTTTGCTTCCGTGAAAGTCATTGGTTAGTAACTTATTTACGATTTGCTCGTTCTTATTCTTTGTATTAAAAAAAAAAAATGAAAGTTTTTAGTTTTTAAGAACCGATTCAGAGTGTTCTTCAACAAATTTATAGTTTTTTTTTTTTTTATTTGTTTGACTTGAAACTTTTAAATATATTTTATAAAAGAACTGAGAATAGTTTGAAATATCTGCTGCTTTCTAAAGGTATTTCTAATATTCTTTCCTCAATATACTTTCTATTGTTCATTCTGGTTGATTTCGTCACTTTTAAAATTTAAAATATATAATAATTTTCACATTCCACAAATATTTGAAGTAAACCAAAAGACAGGTATAATAAATTCTTATGGAAGGGTCTTGCAAAAACAAGTCTTATAAAAACATCTATACAATCTTTAACTCAACGAGTAATTATTTATCTTATGTAACTGACGTTACAGTATTGCAAATACATTTTTTTTTTTTTTATTCGCATTTGGATTCCGCCTGGGGAACGTATATTCCACACCCACGGAATAAATTGCATTTTTCCTCTCTTCTCGATGTTGCAGTGTAGAAGTGCGGTAGTGACGATAGCCTTTGGTAGGGGCAACTCCTAATGAGGATTCCCCTTCCCTTCCATTCCTTCTCTGCACCGGCCGCAGCCGACCGGCGCAAAGTAAATGAGCAGGTGCCTCTGGTATGCGCCCCGCCTACGCTTTCCGCTCCGCTCATCGTTCTCTCTCTCTCTCTCTCTCTCTCTCTCTCTTATCTCCTCGACTTTTCTCTCTTTCTTTTTTTTCTTACACTTGTGATGGGAGATCGCATCGTGGAAAAATGGTCGCCGCGCCCGACAAATTATTCGTTTTCCTACAGCCTTTTCTCCCTCCCCCCCCCCCTCCTCCCTGCCCCTTTCTGCCCCTTTCCTACAATGGTACCAGCTATGGATCGTATTAGGGTGTATTAGGAAGGCCAACGTCATAATTCACGCTCGAATTCTCCGTGTTCCGCTTCACCAGGTTTGGGAAACCTGTTGCGCTACGCGTCATGTCGTAGGTGGATCGTGTAAATTACTTCTGTATTCCATGTGCCACTTTTATGGTACGGGTATTAAATTTCTTCTGTATTTTTTACATTACCTCTATATAGCTCGTGTGCACTAATCCCCATATTTATGATATTCGAGCGGCGCTCGCTCATTATGTTATCTTACAAGTTTATTCCACGAATATCTAAGAGACGAACTTATATTTGAATAGGGATATATCGTATGTCTTAATAAAAAAAAAATTACAACAGTAAAATCGTCCTTATTAATAGTTAATTGAAATATTATGGAGTATCTCCTCGAACTTTCGATTTAAATAAATGATAATAAAATTTTATATAATTAAAAATATTTTTTTCTTTCTTTTAATTGCGATCTTTAAAAAGACCGTATATCTCTTAATAATTTCTTTTTTCAACGTAATTTTTTCAAATAAGAAAAAGAAACGTGTTTCTTATGATGCTTAAATTATTTCTCGATACTCAGTCGCGTGTCATAGCGCGAAAGCGTTAAATTCGGGCCCGGTGTTACTTTCTTTCGGCGAAAGCAATCTAAAGTTAGAAAGAATCGACGTGTAATCCTCTTATCTACTTGATCGCGGATGACGGATCGACGGGACGGTCGTTAGACTTTCAACCTTGAAGAAAGACCTTCCGAAGGTGACCAGAGGCGGTGACACGGCCGGCTAAATCGGGAGGAGAGTTCTCGGAGCAAGACTCCTCTCTTCTAGTCGTACGTGCCCGCAAAGAGGTCTTCGAGACAGAGCAAACGCGCGCGCTTTTTTAATACGCGTAGCCGGTGCGTGCACAGTTGCGTGCCCGCACATGAACGCGCGCGTATCTGCACGTGTTTGCTTAAAATCTTGACGCATGACCGACCGTTCGATTTGTTTTTCCTTTCTCAGGGCCGGAATGAAGGTGCTTATGCGAAACCGATGTCAGCTGCGAGACTTTAAGTGTCTAGCAATACCGAGAAATTGTCTATATCTACAGATATCAAAGCACGAATATCTTGTATTGAAATATCTATAAAACTTGCAAATATTAAACTATTTAATCATTGATAATTTGAAAAATAATGTTATAATTATATATAATAAAAATGAAGAACGTGATATAATTATATTATTTTTTTTTTTTGGACACACCTTTTGCACTTTCTTTATAATATGATAAATAATATTTCGTATCAATAAGAGAAGGCGCAAAATATCTCTACTTTCTTCTTGACATCATCAAAAGTATTTTTTTTTTTTTTCAATCCAGATGACATCGATAGTTTTAAATGTAATATAATAACAGCTGTTTGATAAAATTGTTTGATTCTTCTTATACAATTTGAAATATAATTAAATTTAAACTTCATGGTCAAGAATTAATTTAAATCACACATACAGTTAAATTACATTTATCGATTACAATGATTTAAATAATCGCGAGAGCTTTATCCGATCCTGTTCGATTTCTGAAAGAGGAGTCACCGTCCGTCCTTCATCGATCGTACACGACGGCGACCTTAACGACGTATACGTCTCACTCCGTTCGTCCTCCGAAGCCGTCATACCTTCTCTCGCCTCTCGGGGGGGAAAAGGACGAACACCTCCCTATACGGACCTTCCTTCGCCGCGGTATGTAAATACGAGGAACGAGAAGACTCCTCATCTTCTCCCGAACGACCGACCGCGGTGCATCGTATCGTATTCCGTTGCTATTTGTCTTCGCGTTCCGGGATTACGTTACCACGATGATACACGATGACATTTATTTCGGGATTTCTTCGACTCGGCCCGTGGTCCTCTCCTTCCTGTCTACGGGAATCCTTCGTCAACGGTAATCCTTTCGTCGCGCGAGCCACGCGTATTCGCGTACTTGAGCGAAATAAATATCCAAAGAAGACATTTTCTTAAAGAACTTTAGCGTTATAAAATATAAAAATCAGAAGCTTGATTTATTTAATTAAAAAGACCTGATATATATATATTATATGTAAAAAATATGATTAATCTAAATATTGTCCAATCTTTAGCTTCTGCATTTTTAATTTGAAATTCTTAAAGTAATTTTTACATTTATTTTGCCTTCTTTTCTATCATTTTTTTTTTTAACGAGAAATTATAAAATTAATTTTTCGAAAATCTTGAATGTTTGTAATATACATCTTTTCCTGAATATTTTACGGTATAATGATGTAAAAATACGATGCATTTACCGTTAGGTATGTTCTCATATCGCACGGAGGATTAGCAAAATCTGATATAACACGACACATTACGAGCGCAAAGACTGTGTGTAAACGCAGATGCCGTTACGGAATCCCGGCGCAACGCAACGCGCGCAAGCTCCCTAAAAAGGGAGCGCGTGGCGGACATCAAACAGCTGGATCATCTCGTGCGTGCCTTTAGGTAAGGATCTCTTTCTTGCGGGAAAGGTAGATAGGTATATACCCAGGTGCAAAACTCGGAAGGCGTGCGTGACAATGCGCGTACATACGCGCGCGTAGTATGTGCAACGTGACGTGAAAGTCGCGCGTGAAAAAAAAAAAAAGAGAAGAAAGAAAAAGAAACGGAGACGCAGGCTTTGAACAAGTCAACGACCGCTTTCCGCTTTCCCGGAAATTTTAGAAGTGCATCGGGAAAAATGCGGAAATTATCCCTATCGACGGCATTTATCATTGAATCTTCTTGTCATGATGATCAGACGTTACATTTTATTATGCGATGTTGCATTTCTCATCTCCTTTTTGAATGATTTTTGTCAAACAAGTCGAAAGTTATATCGATTCAACATTAAAAAAAAAATGCATTATTTAAATTCGATAGTAATATAAAAAATTATGATTATGTATTTTTAATCATAGATATATAATTGATATATATTATAAAAAATATAATAAAAAAAACTGACGATAAAATATTAAAGATTAATTCGTTTCAAATCTAGAATTCTCACAAAAGAAGGAAATGCTTTCATATACGTTCAACGAGAACGTAGACATTACGAAATCGTTGAGTAACGATTGTCTATGTGATTGGTGTACATTTGTAGATCTATTGGACAGGTCACGCGGCCGCATGTTGCACTCTCGAAAGCGTGTAATTACGTTAGATTTTACGAATCGGCCGGCGACCAAGTGCGTGGGCACACGCACCGCGCGGACAGAATACCGTGTATCGGATCGTTTCGTAAGTGCAACGGTTTCTAGAAGGCGTTAAGAGCGGACTCGGGCTCATTAAGGCTAATGACGCGGGATCGCGCAATTATTCCAATAAGCGATAGCCCCCGAACCTATCAATTTATTATAATTACAGCACCAAGGAAAGAGAGTAGAAAAAAATGTATATATATATATATATATATATATGATCTTGCCCTGGTGTACGCACCTCTCTCGATCATACGCACGTGTATTGCCTAGATGGAATAGATTGAAATCCATTTGGCTCGGAACGGAACTCACAAGAACATTGTCACGATTCACACGAGATTATTGACCTCATCTCTATGATTATCAGAGTGCCGACAAATTATCGCTCAGAGAAATTTTTGCGGCTGTCCATGAATTATTCAATAATGATTATAAATTACATAATCCTGTTTTTCTACATCGGCGTTCGATGGTACAGATAGAGTTCGATTGCTCGCCGAGAGTATATATTAAACGCGAGAGAAAAAAAAAAAGAGGAAGCGATTGACGTTAAATTTGTATTCGCGGCACGCGAGCTCCTAAAATAAATCAACTTCGACTATTCTCTCCGTGTTCTACGTTTCTCTATTTGGCATTGGGTCGCCGGGCCGGCTTCTTCGGTAAAGAAAAAAAAAAAGAAAAAAAAATGAAAAGAGGAAAAAGGCAAATACATACGAACGTCTAGAAAAAATTCAAACGGTCCAGCGGCCACTTAGCGAGCACTCTCGACACGGTGGACACGTGTCTAAAGTGTGGCCGGAGCCTCGATCACGTGTCAATATCTCAAGAGGCATTTGTTTACAAAAGTTGTAGAAGGAGAGAAGACGGCGCGTCGGGTATTTTTATCAGAAACTTTCCAAAAGGCTATATTTGAGTTTCCGCGTTCGCGGAACAAGTTTATCCGAAGTTACTCTCACGAGAGAATGCTACTGAATAGATATTTCTATCGCTAACTTCGAGATACAAAATTTATGGACGCGAATGATAGATTGTAACTGCGCTTGGCGATAATATTTTTCAACGAAATCATCAGGCAGAGAAATAAGTTTTCCGACGTTATCTGTGTATGTCGTAGACTTCGTAGAGTCTCATTCAATGGCGGTTCAGCGCTATTAAGCGTGCACGACGCCGGCTTCTTTATCGGGGAGCCTGTGCACGCAGCCTCGGAACGCGTGGGCAATCCCGGCGAGAAATAGCTGTCTCTCTCTCTCTCTCTCTCTCCTTCCCCCTTCGTCTTGCGTGCTCGCGCGCGTTCCCTCTCGATTCTACCCTCGGTAAAAACAGCGCGAACTGGTCGGTCGCGTGCACGAAGTAGGGAGATAGGCGTGGCACCGGCGTCCGTACGTGCGTCCACGCGCTACGGTGTGCGTGCACCCACCTAGCGCCTAACGCGCTCGGTTAGGCTGATGCGTACGCTCGAGAGAGGGAACGTAGTCTGAAAGAGTCGGGTACGAGAAAACGGTAGTGGGGCCAGTTGGCACGGGTGTAGGCAACGCGGTGGCGGGAGAAGAAAGCGGCGAGGGGGGCACCTAAGGTCCGTGGACACGAAAGTCAACCAAGAAGGAAGGGGTGGACGTGCGCGCCGGGTCGCGCACGTGGAGAGAGGGGAGGGGGCAGCGGAGGGTACAGCGCTGCGGCCGAAGGTGAAGCTGCCGAGCTGTCGCAGCCTCGCAGTCGGCGCGAGACCGCGCTACTGGAAGGATCACCCGCGTTGTCGATTGTGCGAACGCGCGCTTATTTTTTTTTCTCTCCTTCCTCGCGCTCGCTCACTCTTTCTCTCTCTCTCTCTCTCTCTCTCTCTCTCTCTCTCTCTCTCTCTGTCTTGTTTCCTTTTTTCACACCCTCGCGTGACAACGAGAGAGCCGGATCGCGCGTGCGAAGATAGTCGTCGAGAAGCGCGAAAAGGAAACGTCAAACGCCAGAGGGTTGATTCGTCGTCCGTCGCTTCCTCGGAGCATAGGCGGGGGACTCTTCGAGTTCGTGGCTGCATCCTAATCTCGTCAACGTGATACCTTCTCTGCGACGACATCCCGGAGACTTCTGTGATTTCGATGTGCCTGATTGATAACGCTGCTGTGGCGCGAAGTTTCTATTAATGATACTAGAATATCAAGAGAGGATCTAGGATCTTTCGTCGAAGAGAGCACATCGCCGTCGTCGTCGAGTAATGCCATTTCCGACGGAAGAGCGTTCGTTCGCATGTGTACGAGGGACGAGGGAGATCGTCGAAGAAATCGATTGATCGGCGAGATTTCTACGTGCGTAACGATGCGATGTGACAACCGTCTCTCGCTATCGTTGTTGTTTGTCGTTATCGTTCGAAAATATCGGCTCGAATCCGACAGTATTAAAACGCCGCGAATACTGTGCGACGCGACGGCTCAAGACGTTCGATTGTTGCTGTGATAACGGAGAGAGGATGGTCTCTGTATAAGATAAGTTCAGTGCCTGCTCTATTGTGATTTGTGACTATAAGAAAAAAATAGATAAGAGGAAGAGCCCCCTCCCGGTTAAAGTGTCCCAAGGTGGAGGAGGTTGAATCTACGAAGGATCGGATGCACGGCAGCCCCTCACTGTTACCCGGTAAGCGACGCGATCTTGATCTCCCTCGACACTTTTTATCTCGGCGAAAGCGCGCCGCCGCGACGTCCCTCGACCTGTCGTAATTATCGATACTTATCGCGAGGAGTCCGGGTTCGGCTCGGGTCGGGGGAACCGCAAAGTTCCTCGTAAAAGCGATGTTTTATTAATAGTGACAAGAGAGGAGCGTCTCCCATATATGACGTCGTAATACTTTACGCTATTTAATTGCGTATCTCTCGTAATACACTGGTTTTTTTCTCTCTTCGAAAATATCGAGTATGAATATTTTGTAATAACGTATTTTTCAATAAGACGATCGACATGCACAAAATATGAAAATAAATGTTGAATTCGTGAGAAGAACATTACGATTTTTTTTGATCGATTATGATTAAAAGTACAAAATGTAATACATTATTAGAATACGATGCATACTTTAATTATCGTGTATTTTGTCTCATATAAGTACGCTGCCTAACATGTTATAAAAATCACGTTAATCAAGGCTTACCCTAGAGTAAAACAAGAGTGTACGCGAAATTCGGTTAACAGAGCAATATTTCGTTGTAGTTTTATTCGCTGCAAATTTATCGTCGCTTGCCCCACATTAATATCACGACTTTAGTCGCCGCTTTTATTGAGACAAAAAAAAAAAATAATTATGTTGCCCCCTGCAAGGGCTGTATTTTTGCCGATTAATTCGTAAATTGGTATTATTCGATATTGAGTGATCATTGCTTATCGTCTTAAATAACGCGACGCATAAAAGAGCCTCGTCGAAAGAATCGAGAGAGATAAAAATCGCGCGAAACGCTATTTAATATCAAAGCCGCTTTTTCCACCCTCGTTGACACTAGAATGCGTTTATAATCGATCTCATAGAGGCCAGAGCTTTTCTGTCCGCCGTTGCGAGGGCGGTTTTAACATCGCACTCGTCAAAGCGTCGCGACGCCGAGCGTCGGAAGTGGAGCGGACACGCGTGTTAAGGTAAATACGTACGAAGAGCGTGTTCTCGACTACTTCGTCCTTTTTTTTTTTTTTTTTTTTACACTCGACCTTTTCCGCCTCGCAAAAGTTTGAAAACGCGACTGGGTATATATGTCTATCGATCCTCGGAAGGAATTGTATCGTAGAGAGAGATGAGAGAAAAGGATATTAAATATGTATGATTAAATATATTCGCTATACTAAATTATTTATGCAGCACGCACGTTTAAGTAATAGTGCAAATATGAATTTCATATTTTGACTATTTATACATGGACTTTTCTAAAATCTTTATCTTTTTATACACTCAGTTTATCGATTTTTATTTAATAATAATATAATCTCCTTGTGTCATACAACTGTCAAAATCAGCTGTGAGAGTTATAACTGCATCTTAGCTTAGTAAAATGGGAAAAATATAAAACAGAGATGACATTGTTTAATAATCTTAAGACTCGCCAATTTTATGCACGTGATCTATTTAATTACATAATTGATAATGGCATAAAAGATTTTTTTCTTTTCATCTCTCTCTCTCTCTCTCTCTCTCTCTTTCTTCCCCTGGGTTTTAAAAATATCTTCCAGCGATATTACGCTGAATGCCACCTTGCTCGCGAGGGTGGCTTAATGTCGGAAGTAGAGCGGACACGCGCGTTAACCCAGCCACGTAGAACGATCTGCCGCGACCAATCTCACGCGCTTCGTCCCTTCACGCCTCGTGACTTTGACGCGTGCCGCGAGCGTGACATGTACATTAAATCTCCTCTCCTGCTACTGTCGCGCACGCGCCGATTTACCGCGCATTACATCGCGGAATTTCGTCACGCCGCGAGTGTGTGTCCGTAGTGTGTAAATTGTCGAATGATACAGATTATAAGAAAGGCGAAATGCCGATTTGATCAAAAGAATAAGAGAATTTAAAAACTCTGTTCCTCTCTCATCCTCTGATTTATTTTTTAGTTTTATGTGTATTATAAAGTATGGTTATACATATATGCTTTCAATCTATAGTCTCTCTCAATTATTTTTGCTTTTATAAATGATGTACCTCGAAGTAAAATATTAAATAGAAAATATAAGATATTTAATATTCAAGTTTCCTATCTATTAATTTTTGTTAAATTGATTTTTGATGATATCGATTTAAAATATATAATAAATAATATATTCTCAATTAGCGTGTGCGTAATTATAATACGTTTTGGTCCGAGATAAATAAATGATATCATTAGTTTCTCGCGCGCTTCGGATTTAACGAAAGTTTATTGACGCCAATGGGACGACACTCGTGTGAAACTTATTTCCATTGTCTTAATGGGTTCTTAATACGACAGCGATCCGAGAAGTCAGCGTCCTTCGCGACTCGCCGTGGTAAAGAAAGTGGCCGGACACGCGGAGCACAAAGTGTCAGATGTCACGGCTGCCCCCGTCTCATTTGCAAACAACGACGAAACCGTTCCCCGATATCTCGATTTCACAAGTGAATCCTCGGGGTGTTTCGATTTCACAAACACATTTTTGATATTTCCATTTGTGTACGAAATATTTGATATTATATTTCGGAACAACTTAATTTTTTATTTATGTAGTTTCACAAAATTCTATGCATATAATAATTGAATGCAACTACATTTTTATCAAATTCATATTGCATATTGAATATTTTATACGTGCTGCTTATTTCAACAGAGGTTTTATGAAAAGTGGATCCTATTAAATTATAAATCGATACAAATTTGAATGACTAATAAAATTTAGTCACTTAAATGTATTCTCCGATACATATGTAATTGTCGCTGCAAGGACAAAGTACACACCCACATGTTGAGATTAGACATCGCCGCCTCCTCTCGATTATTATCGTTCAGCGATTGTCATACGTCGATCGGTATCTATCGGCAGGCAAGACGATTTATCGTGCTTTATGCGCATATTCGCGCCGATGCAGCGGCAGCTGCATCCACGGGATCCTGGGTCCCTGCGCGCGCATAATGATACATTGCGCCGGACATGAAAGTTATAAGCTTTAATTCGAGGCTCGCGCGATTCACCGGTCACCGTATATCGATCGCCAATTTGCTATGCAGATCGGGAGGAGGCCTTTCGGTGCGCCTTGGCGTTCCCTAACGCAGCCCCTGCAATCTTCCTTCTCCTCCTCCTCCTCCTCCTCCTTCCTCTTTCCTTCTCCTTTTTAACCCTTTATATTCCCTCTTCCCATCTCTCCCATCGTACGTTTTCTTTTTCTCCCTGTCTCTCGCGCTCCCACGTGAAAGAAACGGCGGCCGTGCAGAAATAGAATAAGCGAGGATTAAGGTAGTCGCTATCTCGGCGATAAGATTACACGCTCGACTCCTCCGTTACAGAGACAACTACCAGCGCGTCCGAGCGTTTTGTTGCTTCCGCGACCTCCTCGCTGAATCTTTGTTCTCGGAAGCGATTACGAATGGTGTATCGCGCGAAAAACGTTAGGTAAATGTTTCTTAGGAAAGAATTCATGCTATAATTTGATACCGCGATACTCGTTCGATTCTGCATTTCGAAAATTCCGTGTGCCAACAGATCCTTCTGCCTGCACAGAGAGACAGATGGATCGCGAAATTGATCTTGTCAGATCGATTGCGCAATAAATACATGTCTCGCAATGACGCAGAGGAATACGACGGCTCGATATTTACCGATTCGACGGAATGTGATCGAACGTGAGTAATCTCTTTGTGGCACGGCGCCGCAATTAGGAAATCCATTTGGCGTAATTGCGCCAACAACCGCTCTCGGTACTAGCTACCGCGCTTAATCAAACGACCGCCGCTATCCGCCTCGCCATTTACCTGTACCTGTACAGGGCGTCTCGCCCTGAACCCTCGAAGACCTACCGGTGTGTATTTCTCCTATTGCGTACGTATTCGAAAATCGATTAGAAAATCAGACGGAATTATGAAGGCATTTAATAACGGGAATTAAGAAATTTTAATGAATAAACTTTCTTCAATATATAAACTTAAAGAAAGATACAGATGTAATTAGGTTCTTCGATTAATGTGGACTTTGAACAAATGTCGACTCGAGACTTAGCTATTTGATATTTCCACATGATATTTCCTTTTCACTTCTCAACTTGGAAAATGATTGAAAACATAAATGGACTTGTAATTTATTTGTAATTTATAAGTAATATGTGGTTTTCCGTTTCTTTTTTTTTTCTTTTTTATTTCATAACAGTATTTATGTTCTCTACAAGATATGGATTTGAAGTTAAGTTCTTTAATATATCACTCAGAAGATTTGAGCTAAGAAAAAATCGTCCATCGCTTAAAACTGTCGCATTTAACAGTTCGAAAATTGTAACTTTCGCAAAATTGACATAGTCGAAAGAATAATAAAAAATATATTCGACGTTATTTTTCCGAAGTACAAATATTGCTTGCAATATACATAATATCAAAATTGTAATATTATATTACATAAAAATGTATTTCCATAAATTTTATGTCTCTGCTTTCAGAACGCATTCTGTTCTTCGCAAATACTGTTTTGTCAATTTAATCAATTATTGTGAATTTCGATGAAAAAACGTGTCAGATATCATGTATCTGATTAATCAGCGATGTTTCTTAACGCAATTGCATTTGTCGATTGGATATTGTACATTTGAGATTTTGATAGTCGATCGATGTTGATCCATCGGGGGCAATGACGATAACAAAGAGACGATCTTTAACGATCATCATGATGGTCGATTAGCAAACTATAGCTTAAACTTCAGGGAGCACATTATATTTGCTCAATGTACGTTTTCTTCAAAAGAATAAAAAAAAAAAAAATTGAAAAATCACAATTTACAAACGCTCTTACAGTTGGTTTCCTCAATATAAGTTATCATACATCCGTATAAGCCAGATGACTCATAGGAAGTAGCACAGAAAACCGGAGCGCGTAATATTGAATATATCTGTTCGTGGTAAAAGAAATCTTAAAGGAGAACGTACGTTATACAGTGAATGTAAGCGTTGGAGTAAAAGAAAATTTAAAGAAAGACTTCAGAGAAATATTAAATTTATTCATATGAATTCTCTTTACTATTTCAAGAAAATTTGAAATAAATATTAAATCATTTATAGTATTTTACAAAAAAAAAAAATATATATATATATATATATTTACAAATTATAATTTATAACTTACAATATTTTTGAGCAATAAATTAATATATTTCTTGTTTCGATCTATATATGGGGATCATATGACAAATTGAAAACTATTACATTATTCTCTGGCATTTTGCGTGGACGTATTTGATTGTTTCATTATTTTGTTTCCTAGAGAATATTCTGTTTGCGCGTGATTTCAAATGTACGCCCACGAAAAATCTGGCGATGTCGATTGTAATGATCGGTCATTATGCTAATCGCCGAGTCCGCAAATCTTGCGCTACAATACGCGTCGCGAATTGTCACCTGCGCAAAGAACGTATTGCGAATCGTATACTTGCGAGGGGGCGCGACATGCAAATCACACCTCCGAGGCGGTCATAATTGGCAATGTCGATTTTTAGAGACGTACATTCAATACGCGATCGAAAAGCATTGCGAATGTAAACATCGCGGAAACCTATGTTTTGTATTGTTAGTCTAATGATTCAACGAATCGTATAGTCCAGATCGTATAGACAATGTCATTAATAGAAACTCTTCAATGAAACGTATTTGATCTTTGGGGAACGATGCATGATGAGAAGAAAGGCTTCGAGTTATCCTGCGTTAAGAATTCAAATTGTCCCGATTCATATTTTATAAATGATTATATGCGGTCGGTTTGGAGCGTTTGGAAAAGGTAAGTTCAATTTGTCCCATTTTTCTTAATTTCTCTATTGCAATATTTAAATTAATATTTAATCAATATAAATTTAATTACAATACATTAATTTGAATTAAATTTAAATAAATTAATTTATAATAATTCTAGATACGTAAATATAATTAATTTAATTAATTAGATTTACATATCTTGAATAATTGTAAATTTTTTCTATTCAACGTATCGATAATTAACAGACAGATCTAAAAATATTTTCAAAGCATTGCCGAAGAAGCGTCTGGGATTAACGTAATCGTATACACCGATGACGAACGGACGCACAAAGGCGTGTGAATCGTCCTCTAATTAATTCTTCGACCGACCTGATAACGGAGCCCCAAGTGAACGAGCGAGCTATCGCGTAGGTGGACCTGAACGCGGGTAGAGTTTCTTCATCGGTACCGCGTGGCAGGTGTAGTCTTCGCGGTAACGAGCGACCAGTCGATATCTCTCGACGATATTTTATATACCGTTGTCTGTCCTCCTCCGTTGTCGATTCCCGCCGAGAAATTCGTGGAAAGTTAAACGCTTGCGTAAAACCGTCGATCCGACATAGTCTCTCCCCTTCCTTCCTTCCTTCCTCTCCCGTTTCAAGGCGCGCGACTTATTCATGTTGTCGATTTTAAAATGTTCATCTCGAACGGACGAGCAGAGAAGTTTCAACGTCCTACGCTAAATTTTTCCAGCCAGGTGAATACACTTGGCTTACGCGAAGATATAATATTAATTACTTAACGCAGAGCATAATGCGAGATTGATGTAAAACGAGAAAGAGGAAGAAAGACAGAGAGAGAGAGAGAGAGAGAAAATACTTTTTTTAAATAAAGTAACGAAGAAGGATAACGGAGTGAAGTAATCGATGATGTGAAATAGAAAAAAGTATTACGCCCGTGCCCTATATAATCTTAGATATTAACGCTCCGTGTCAACCTATTAACGAACCTATTTGTGCCACTTTCAAACTACGGGATGACGTTGGTTGGTTATGCTCTGACAAGCGCGGGGATTGGAATCGTTAATCACGACACCGTGAAGCTTAATCGGGCGCACGTGCCGGGTGGGTGCGAGGGTCGCACGAGGATAACACGGAGGGTTGATTTCACCGGCCTTGACCGTGAATCCACCCACCCCCTCGATAGGGCACGGCACGAGGTTGTACAGGTCGGTTGGGTTCGTTCCACGGTACGTTGCACACGGTGCAACGTCGTCTCATCTTTCTCTTCTATTCTCTCTCTTTCTACCTCTCTCGCTGGAAATCAATATCGCTCTCTTCGCTTGTCCAGAAACTACGTCGCATATACGGACTGATCCATTAACAGGAATGGATATATGGCGATTGCGTTGTGTTTTTATGAATATGTTGAATAATTTTACATTATTAAATTTATTCGCAAGATCTTGCTCTGTCATAGCTATATCATAATGGGTGACAGCTGATAAGCGTAAGATACCGAGGAGAGTTTATTCAATTGTAACGAACGAATGCACGTTGTGCAGGGAAACCCCGTGTGCGGGCGAGAATTACGATGCAGTATATTCGTAATACAAAACTGGTAACGAGCGGTACAAATGTTATGACGAGCCACGTTACGAAGTACACATACATATCCGTGTTATAAACCGCGTCATTCGCCGCGACCGAGCAGTATCTAACTCGAATATATTACTATAGCGGACGTTGTTACGACCCGGTACAGTATTTCGTGCTAATAAATCTCACGGAACTTCTCGTTGGATCCTAGATTATTTTGTAAGACGATATGTCAAGACAATCCGCATCTCGACAAGCCGAAAGACTCTGAACAGATATTTTCCACATTATAGTCTTAAAGTAATATTACACATTACACTATTATATTTTTACACCTTATATGGTATAACGTCAATGTCCCATAAATACCATAATATACCATAAATATTTTGCTTCAATGTAATTTTGCTGAGTTTTTGGGAGATCTTTTTCAGTAATAAATATTAAATTTATTATTTATTAATTCTTAATTATTAATTCTTTAATTTAATTAATTCAGTTTAATCGGATTGATTTTTAGCGCAATCTTAATACGAAATGTAAGTAATTAATTCTTATCTTATTTTGATACCGAGCGTAATTTCATATTATAAACAAATCAATTTTTTTTATTAAATGTAGCAATGTGTGTGTGTGTGTGTGTGATAAATTTGTTATATTTTTCAACGGAAACTTTTTTTAAGAAGAGAACAGAAAGAATCGATTAAATCTATTAATTGCAATCGCAAAGTTAATCAATATTGATGAAACTAGTCAGAGAGAAAGATATATATGCGACCGCAGCCTCTATCTACTGTTGAGTATAAATATAGGTACTTGCAATGTGTTCGGGACAGGCAGCAGACAGGTCGTATCTGTCGACATTTTACAACAGCGGTATCGCGATGTGTAAGACACTCCCACTAACGCGATGCGACAGATTTAACACAGTAATTACCACCTACACGCGCGGTTTCGTACTGTCGAGCGTTGGCTTGATCCTCTTTAACGCGCGCAGATCGCGCCGATACCTGGCGACGAGGATACGCGACGGATGTGACGCGGCGATCCACGATTTCCGGCGACCAATTTTTCGTCTTTTTTCACTAGCGAGAGAATCGTTAATTGCCTGGCGCTGGCAGGGCGAGATATTGCTTTGTCGCCGGCGATTTGCGCGCGCGCGCGTCAGCTGACAAAAATCAACGTCCGCGCGACAAGCCGCATGTTTACTGTTAATTGGATGCCGGTGAATTTGCATTTTAATCGGTCGCCGGTTCGAAGTCGAATGCGTTTTATTTACTCGTGTGAATCGTCTTTTTGAAATTTTCAAAGCGGCGAGGAAAACGCGCGGACGCGCGTGAAAATCCAAACGACCGAAGGCAACTTGACAATTAAACTAATAGGTAGTAACATATACAACATATCGATTGTCCCTGGGATAATCATCCGACAATATTTCTCGGTGCCTCGTTAATGCCGGCGTCACATGTTACCGATGATGCGATACTCACGTTTAGTTCAAAATTATTGTGCACATGTGTTTGTAGACGGATTTACGTAAACACGCTGCGCGCTTTATCGTCTGGTTTTATATGAGTGTTAAAATCAGCTTCTTCTATTACTCACAGAACGAAATTGGAAGATAACGAGTATCTCTATTATTTTTATAATTTGTCGGATATTTACACGCGAGAAAGATCCCAGGATCCCTCATATGTTCATATTCGCACTCTCGTATTCCCTCCTCCGGAATTCTCCATGTTTATATAGGTCAGGAGACGCGCGTGGCGCCTATCGATCGACCATGGGATACGAGTTCAAGGTCGCGCATCTCGCGTTTCAGAGGCTGCGCCGCTCTCTCGTATATACGGGAAGTGATACACTACTACATTCGCATACTGAGCGCATGCGAATGATAAATCCGAAGCTCTTCGAATTTTTGCACTGATCCCGAATATACACACATGTCGGTATCGTGCTGTATCGATGTATTCGATTGCCGAAAAAATAAAATATACTTAATGTCCGATGCTATTGTCTTAATATGTCATTATCGGAAAAAAGATATTGTATATATTTTCAAAAGCAAAATTTTTCATAATATTTTGCGTGACGTATAAAATTACGTTTATTTTACACTGATTATAAACTTGGAAATTAATATATGTATATATATATAAAATATAATTTGAAATTATATGAGAATCAAATGCAAAGTTGAATAAATTTTGACACATGCGCGCAGCAAAATTCAGTTGAAATACGATATTACGCACGTGGATGATATCGATGTCATATTACAGGAGATAGTAATATGATATGACAACGTTTTATTCACAAACAACAAATCTTCT
This sequence comes from Polyergus mexicanus, assembly GCF_030449975.1. Lineage (NCBI taxonomy): Eukaryota > Metazoa > Arthropoda > Insecta > Hymenoptera > Formicidae > Polyergus > Polyergus mexicanus. The sequence continues at coordinate 3,816,062 of NW_027223327.1, read as the reverse complement.
TCTTTATACGCGAATACCGTCGTCGATGCGTGTTTAATATGTTTGATAACTCACAAAATCTCACATAACATTATATGTATAATTCTTACGTAATAATTCCATAAATGTACATAACTGATTTTCGTTTTTGGGCTGTAAAAAATAGATATACAATGCTTATCTTCCAAAATATTGCGACGATTGTAATAAATTTCCCTTTGATATCGTTGTAAATATTTATTTCGTTTTTCACAACATTTCGTATCAAATAAAAAATATCTAAAATATAAAAAAAAAAAAAATTTTTCCACAATGGCTAGGCTTATTTTGGCATACAATAAAAATAGTATTATGTAGTTTCGGTGTTATCATTATGCCCTTTTATCCGTAATGAATGAAATATGTAAAATTAGCGTAAGATACTTTAACAATAATATATACTTTATCACATCTATTGGAATTATTACTCGAAGATAATACGAGATGCAATGAAGGTTTAACGATGTATCGATCGCGACGCGGGAACGCATTGATTTCAGTCATTTAGCGATAATGCTCGGTTCTCGCTGGCAGCTTTAATCTCCGGACAGCTCTCTCGCCTCCCCTCTTCTTCCTCGACCATCTCCCTTCATCTCGCAGTTCGCTCGCTTCCGCGACAGACGCTGTCGTTGAGCGATCGTCGGCGATAGGAAAACGATCATTCTCTATGGTCGAACAGGTAGCTGAGTTGGGCCTGGATCGTTAAGTAGGTGTACGTACCTGCCGCGCGTGATCGCAAAGTTGCCAAAGTGCCACTCAGCTACCGGAGTTAACGAGTTAAGTCGAGCTTCTCTCGTCAGATTCTCTCGCGATCATCTACTCCTCATTCCGCTTCTTCTAGACGTGAAAAATATTGAAGAGAAAATCGCCTCGGAAATCATCAACGTCGAGTATTTATAGATCCTCTTTTCAAAACGTCGAGGATAATGCGTAATTCCGTTTTCACGCTCGATGAACCATATAATTCTCAATTTATTCATTACCGTTGAAAAATCACGTTTAATTGTGTACATTAATGATAAATTATTTCGTTTATCCTGCAATTATAGGCGCAACACTAATATATATATATAAAGCTGTAAAAGTAAGAGGACATTACAAAACGATTGTCTTACTTAAAACGCGTGTTATATAAATCTATTAAAACTGATTTAATTATTCAAAAATTTGATATCAATATTTTTTCGAAAACGTCAAACTGTAAAATTACAATCTATTAATTAATCGAAATTTGAATAACCGGTTTTAAAAATTGCATGTAATAAGATAAAGGAGAAAAAAATTAATGTAGTATCGCTTTGATTAATCGATCAAAAATAGTCTCTAGTTCTTCGCGCGAGACGCTAATCCAACAGGTATCTGCGTTTCCACGCGGGAGGCAACGCATCGCGAGATATCGATAGTCCAGACCACGCGCCTTGAGAACCGAAGATGAGATACCTCCGTCTCATCTCTCCGGCGTTTTCGTATTCGCGGCTCATATACATACAGAAAGCGGCTCTTATCGGGGATCGGATCGCTATCCTCTTACTCTTACGGCAGCCTCGCACGTTTCACGTTCCGTGGCTCTCGATCAGTGGTTGCCAAGGATCGGCGTTTTTCGCGTAGTATAAGCTTTTTCTTTATTTAACAGAATCAAAAGACGATTAAAAGATTCCTGATTTTTAGAGATTCCTTAATAAAAAATTTCATATCCATAGATGACAAATTTTTTAATCTCGATAACAATGTGAAAAATAGTTGTCGACATCTTAAAAGATGTATCTTTCAGGATATCCGCTTTTACGCTTCCATGTCCCGATGATATTAATTTTTCATCCGCGTCAATTAAACGGAGCAAGATGGTATTAAAAAATGTCCAATAGCCGAGTGGCACGTGGTTCAGGTGTGCGTAATTTCGACGTGTTTAAAATTTACTCCTCACACCTGTTTACATTGGAAGGTTTCTCAGGTTGTTCTCTTCTTCCGCTATCCCTCATTTGTAGGCTATAATACTTCGCTCCTTCTTTCGCCAGGAACTTCTTATTTGTTGGCGCGGCTTGTCCTAAACACTTCTGCCCGCTTCTTGCCTTGTCTTTCGGGACCGCGCGGCAATAAATTCTCCCACTTGTTCCCCGTGCTCATTGCCCCTTTCGAGTCTTTTTTTTTTCTTCTTCCTTTCATTCCATCGGCCTATTGTCCTCCATCGGCATTCAAAACATCGCGCGAAGAAAATACATACCCCGAAATTTGAAAAGTTAGACAATGATTCGAAAAAAATTGTCACTTAATACAGGTAGATCATATTTTATGATACGATTTTCTTCCATAGTACTTAAAAGTTTCATGTATATTTTTGAAATTTTTGGATATATAAACGTAATGTCCCGCTGGGCCTTCGATTGTTTAGTGTCGCAGGTCTCAAACTACAGCTGTTCTCTGGAATTGAGACGCGTTGACACGTGCGCACGATTCGGGACGCATAATTTAGAGCCTGATCACGTGCGGGAAACACATTCAATATTGACATAAGTATGCAAACACCGAAACAATATTTAGACTTTTGAGTATGCCCCAGCGTCTCGAAAATCCTGGTATCCAAATATTCAACTAGTCAAACATCCAGATGTTTAAATAAACTGTCGAATTAGCTCTATATGGGATATTTCGATAAAAAAAAAAAAAACTACTTTTATTTGACATAATATTGGTATATCTTTTAAAGCTTATTTATGGTAAAATAAAATCTTTCACGAATTTTGAATCAAATCATTCTAATATCATTTTATTTTCAACATGCAATATTTTTAATATATCTGATCAATTAAATTTTCCTGTACTTTTTTTTCTAATTTATATTTTAATAGAATTTTTAGAGAAATAGAGAGAAAAAAAGAAATTATATGTCAAAAAGAAACATCTCGTGTAACTGCTTCACGATACCAATATTATACACCATCAGACATAGCATTATCACTTTTTTGCAGGCTCATCGCCTTATGCTATTATTATTTCAGTTTATACTCGATTCATCGCGTAGGAGAGTTGGGTGCGAACATGACGCGCCAGGTGTCTTTTTCGAAAGAAATACGTAGCTACGGGCTCGATAATGGTCGCGAATCTCCGAATACTTCAGATTGCGGTGATTAATTTTAATTGGCCCATCTGTCCCGCTGCCAAGTCGTATACCTTGCTTTTTGAATATCTGCTTTAAAAAAAAAATATCTTTGTCAATCGTGATGTACGTCCGGCGTGATCCTTTTTTAAATAAATTCGCACACGTGTACTCGCATGTAACGAACATAGATTATCGAGCATGATAGGTAAAATCTTTCTGTTGTCCGAATTGACAATAGGCAATAGCGTCATAAATTCAATCAATTCTCTCATTCTAATTTTGTCTTATATCAATGCGCACGATTAAAGAGAGAATGCCATTCTATTTTATGTTTTTGTAAGGGGATGGTAGAAATATCATTCCCTCAAGAGACTTTTCATTCGCTTGGACTTTACCTTTTGTCACGCTTGGTGATTACGTCATGTTGATTACTACAAGATGACGTAATACTTATCTACCAGAAAAAAAATGTTACGTTCCGGATTTGATGCACTTTGATGAACTTCTTAAAATCCCGTCACCTGAATCCTCGGAAAAGCTGCTTGAGGCCCCACGATCTGGTTTAGCGGTAATAAATTTTCAGGAATTTGAAGTCAACGTGCGGAACGGCAAACTTTGTCACGGTCGGTTAAGCACTTGGTTCTTTTTCAAAGCGGAAAATTTATATACCCGAGTATAAATATATAATTAATTTTTTTACCAAGAGTTTGCTTTGGTATATAAAATATGTCTAATAATATAAATATCTTTAATTAATTTTTATTTTTTCTCTCAATGTATTATTCCTTCTTATAAGTATCCGCTATTGATACGTCAAATTTTTACAAACATCTTATAGCGGTGTCTTTTACTACCATCGTGTAATAAAGAAATAACCTTCCTCCGTTCATCCGTGGAGATTTATCACCTTTAGCTACGACAAAAACGGACGAGAAACCGTCTTCTGCGCTTCCGGACGTCTTCTGCCGACCGCGCATTTCCTTGATAAGATCGGCCCCTCTTTTTGCGTGGTATTAACTCTAATCTCCGAAGGGAAGCGGCTAACCGATGCGGAAGTCGATTGCTATACCGCACTCTCAAAATTATTATGGGGAAAATACGTTGAAAAATTAATAGTACCATTCGAATTTTCCGCAGGCATCTTATTTTGACCGATGGAAATTAATCATTTGGTTAAAATGAAATTTGGTTTTTATATATTATATTTTTATTATTATACTTTTTATATGTATATTTTATATTTATTATTATAGTTATATATATTGTATATATATATATATATATATAATAATTTTTTCATTTATCTTAATTTATCTTAATTTAATTGATTGGAATCTTTTCTCTTTTATTATGATCTATGTCATGCATTTGAGATACGTTGTGTTATATCTGTTCAATAAAAACTGCTAGTCGTGTGAAACAATACAATTGTCGACTGTAATCTTCTTTTATTTCCGATAATTTTATTCTTCGGACTATTCTCGTCTTTTCGCCCTGCGGACAGTCTCTTATCGTGGCATTCTTGGATTCTTCGTCCCTTGTAATTTACGACGTGAAAGTTCTTCGTAATGACTGATGTGTCATAATAGATAAGAAAATAATAATTTGGAAAAGAAATTCGTTTTTTAGTTTATATATTTTTTTTTCACGCGATATTGTACTACAAATGCAAATATTGCATTTGTATAAATTTATTTGCATTGCGCTGGATTATCCATAACATTCCGTATGTTCTTATTTATATATTGTTTACAATAACAAATATTTATATCTTTCATTCGTGATAGTATAAAGCTCAAATTCGATATACCATATATACTGTATTTATGAAAATATACTAGCAAGTTAAAAATGCATTAAAATAAATTATTATATATTTTATCATATAAATTTAATTTTTTTAAACATATGATGTACACAAACAAAGTATAAATTTCTTATTGATAAATTTATATTATAATCCATTATTTATACGTAATATATTTTCAATTACACTTGTCGATTGTGTCGTAGATATATAGATTTTCAAGTAATTTCCCAAGTCCAATTTAATTATAGACAAGAGTAATGCATCGATTGCCCATGTTTTAGATAACAAAGTTTTTGCCGCGTAAGAAGTTTTCTTATCTCGCGATGTTAAAGTGCTAAACACGAAACGAAAAATATATAGATACGTCGGAGATGTTGAAACAAATATTTACCGATTGCCTTTACTAACTCTATTGAACAAATGCTATGATCGTGTCGCGATGATCACAAGGTATAATAAAACGACGAGTACAATGCATCGTGTCAATCTCTATGGTTATTTTCCAGAGTTGCGTGAGATAAGCTTTACGATTTAGAAAATTGAAACGTCTCCAATAACCAAACTCTTAACCAAACTCCTCGAAACCAAACTTGCAAACTTCCTATTCTTAGTAATATTTTACGGGACACTTCGACCAGAGATTCGGCGCGAGAGAAATTCTTTGAGACCGCTCGTGTAGTTAGGGCGAGGCGTTCGCTGTAGCGCAGCGAAGTCAAAGTGAAGTCAAGGAGCCTATTCTAGGTTTAATGCACCTGCGACCACGGTTTTACGACCGGCCGGGAGATCGACGTCTCCTCGCGAAAATAGAACGTCATTTGGGACATTGTCGCCGGCTCTCCTTACGTGCGAGCGACGAAGACACGAAACATCGAGGATGACCGCAGGAAAAAGAGAGAAAGCGCGGAGAGTGGCAGTAAGCGATTTAGAAAACGGTGTCCGCCAACGCGCACAAAAGCGCGTACGCAATCTCCGAGCTAAAGCTCGTGCCACACGCGGTGTCTTCCTCGAGACGGATGTAATTGTTCAAAGAAATAAATTACAGTTATATCTATAAATATCTCTCATAGAATAATTTAATTTTCCAATACGCGCGTATATTTTGATTATCGTAATTAATATCAGAAACAATAATTATGAAAGTTGGTATTGTTAATAGTTAATATTATCGTTTTTCGCAAGATCGATATAAGAATTTTTGGTCGGAGTATTTTATCTTTAATATTATTCTAATGTACCGTTGAGATATGCAATTGACGATTTAAGATTCGTATGCCGGTGGAAACGCGGAGCCGCCATGGCTACTTCTGCAACGTGAAGAGATCGACGTTAATATCCTTTGTTTGTCCTCGTGCGGAATCCCAGCGGAGTGAGTGGCTTATTTGCAATTTCGCCCGCTCGAAAATAAACAATCCCGTAAGAGATGTCGGGAATGCCGCGGAAACTTTCCAGACATTCGCTTCGTACGAATCACAAACGTTTCTCCACCGTCCTTCCACGTTTTCGTTTTTGCGCGATCGTCAAAATGGTCGACAGAAATGAGAAATTACCTAAGAATCTCTCTCGGCGAGAGAATCTTCCGTTCGTAATGCACGAACACGTCAAGCGAATGATAAAAGCCTGCGATTAGCCATCGAAAGGAAAGAATCGCGCGAGATAATCGTCCCCTCATCTCGGACGATTCGTCGTCTTGGAAAAGCAACGATGTCTATGCCGAGCTGTCCATCGTTCACCTTTTTTCCCTCCTCTCGGCGCTTATTTTCATTAATTCTCGAGGAGGATTCGGGGAGACGGAAATTCTTCGGAAGGACGACGTCGCGGGCGCGGCGTCGCGTGGGGCCGTCATTATTATGTGAGTCCCGCCAAACAGCCGTAATATCTCGCCGAGCCTCCACGGAAGGCCGTAACGCAATAATGTGTCGACTTTATGCGACAATTATGGCAAGAGCTCATGGCGCTGAAAGACGGCAAAACCTCCGGCGAGATCCCATTAACTGGCCATGGTGGGCGCCCTAGCGTGTGCCACCTGTCCGGGATTGCGTATTCTTTCCTCCCTCCCCCTTCTCCCTTCGAATCCTATGCCTCTTATTTGGTCTTCGTCCTTTTGCAGACGTAAAACTTCTGTCTGTTTCAACATCGTTCGAAGAATCTCCCAATAACAACATACGAACATAAGTAACCTTCCACTAACACAAGAGAGTCGTCGAGTTTTGATTCTTCTTTTCGAAATTATATCGTTGATTTTTAAATTTCCGATCGAGACGAATGTTTGTATAATCTTTGAGAAGAAATCTCGTTTAGATTTATAGCTATTTGTATTTTATAGTATTTGGATTCTTTTAAATTCACGTAATATATATATATACGAGAAATTTTACAAGATACCTGAAAACTAGAGTTTTTATAAGAATTTTTAATACTTCAAAAAATTTGAATATTTTCTTATAACATATTATATTCTTAATGAAGTAACATCAATTTTTTTTTTAAATCAAAAGCAATCAATATCTATGAACTATGAATCATTAGATATTAACACATACAGCCACGAAATAAAACCGCTATAACAATTTTGTCTTTATTTTAATCGGTACAAAACAAATCGGCCGTCGATGGAGCCAATAATTAAATTGGTGCGAATTAGTCATCCGTCTTTTACACGGATGAAAGTATAGCCGCGTAAAATCAAGTCGACTGGCCGTGACTACCGAGCATGCAAGTTATTCTATCTCTGTTCGCGCGACAGACCATATCGAACCGGTGATTATCGATCTCGATCAGACCGGAGATAGCGAAATCGCGCAAAATTTTATCGGCATTTACTGCGATTTCGCAAAGTTCTTCCTTTCTGGAAAATTGATTTAAATTCGCGAGATATAGAATAAAGCAAGCTAAAGAACGCAAAACCGGCGTGCGATATCGCTGTTATAAGGAAAGCGAAATTTGATCGTGATAGTTTTCTTGCCAGTATTATTGTTATATACGAGTATCAACAGATCGTTTTCTAATACTTTTATTTAAGCGATCAAAAAATGTTACGATTAAAATTCTATTATATACAATAGAATAATAATTTCGTAATAATGATTTTGCTTCAATGTCTACGAAACATAACTGATAATTCCCTTGTCACATTGACAAGATACTATAATTTTCTTTTGTACGGATGGCTTGAAAGCAACGATTATATCTCGATTCATCGAGTCACAAAAATAATCCGCTGTCTTTCTCTTAGCGATAAATACTCGACGCGCAACAAAGTCATCGTCGGCAATCATGGCTGATATCATAATGTCTCAATATTTGTCTCGATTCACGAAGCGATATGCGATATGCGGTTGCATGCGTGGGTACGTTGCAGAAACTTAATAAGATACGTTTAAATTTAATTTGTTACGGCAAGTGTGCTGCGTTCACTCGCTGATTTTTCCTTGTTTGCATATTGAGATGTGCGAGGGAGGGAGAGGGGAGGGGGGGAGGGGGATCTTTTATTTAAGCTACAACTTATATACTTTAAAAGAGACCAAACTCTGAAAAACCGTACTTGATAATGTGAGACTCGTAATGAGTGTTAAATCCCGTAACAAGCTTTCTCGCGCGATACCGAAAGCTTCTTCGGAATTCTCGACGAATGCACCGGAGATGAAAGCGGCATGTTTTACTTCGTAATAAATCATTTATATTAACGAGTCAGGGCACAGCGCGAGCAAGATGAAAGTCGATGACTCGGAAGAATTGTTAATCGATCGTCTCATTTTGGCAAAAATGTATCACGCGTGCGATCGGCAAGAGAAGCGAGCGGGGAAAAGCCTCTTTGTCGCGAAACCGGCGCATTCGTCAAAGTCCTCGTAATTATTTTTGATAAATGAACGTGCGGTGCTTGAGGTATGCGGCCGATTCGTGATTTTCGTCGGCGATATGGGCCGCGAGCGTAATTAAAAATGTGTCATCATTATTAATCGTTTCGTCTTTCTTCGCCGAATCGAGGGAGCCGGAAAAAGTTATCGCCAGGACACATCGAGGAAATTGCCGATGATTAAAGCAAGTTAATACGCATTAATTAAATCGCCGATCGGAGGCGCGTTTTCTTAATTTGCGTTCACTTTCTTTTTTGCTTTTCTTTCGGCTCGCGTCTTATGTGGATTTCGGCGAAAAAATGCATTCGCGTTAATCGTGAATTTGAAAAAAAAGAATCGTGGATTTAAAAACAGTCAACGACGCGAATATGGGGTAAAAATGTCGCGATGTTTAATTTCGGATCAAATTTGTCAATATTGAATCACATGCTTATATGATTGATACATCAACTTCGATCAATGGTTTTTTTTTTCTTTTTTCTGAAGAGAGAATCTATACAAATTTCGAATTAATTTATAATACTAATCTTTCTTTCCACAACTATTAATTATGTACTTATCGAATAAGAATGGTAATATGCGCCTTGAGGCTCAACCACCGAGTTGAGTAGCATTTTTCTTCCCGCATTGTAAAAACATGCATATAGTTCGGATTTCCGCGAGGAATTTCCGTTTCGGATTTCTACAGCGAATTAAGCGACTGTTTTATTATTTTCTGTCTCTTTCTCTCTATTTCAATTTCTTTCTCTTCGTCCCGCTCGTCTGTGTCGATCTCTCGGTACGAAGAGAAACTGCGAAATCACTGCGAAACATTTTTATGGCGGCAGTCAAACCTGCGTTTTCTCGCGGAGAAACTCACGGTCCAGCCCGAGTAAAGGAATCAGTTGATCCGTTGCCGCCGATGAAGCCGTAAAACCAAAAGTTTGCGGAAATGCGACTGACTGTCCGTAGGCTTAGCGAGGAAATGGTGACACGAATCAATTTCTGTTACACTTTCTGTCAGTTAAGAAATACATCAAGGAGCGCATATAAACGCAATCACTGAGAAAAAGATCAGCGATATACGCATATATTTGTAAACTTTTATATTATTAGAAAACAATACATAAAAAATGCACTATTTATATACTTATTAACTGATATTAATTATGGAATTATTTGGATTTTATATTCTACGAGAAGTTCATACATTGTCATTTTTATATTTGTAATAACTGCCGATTTATATTTTTTATCTATTTTTTTTTTTTATATTAGTTTTAATTTCTTTTTATTCTACATTTTCTACATTTTTATTTTTTTATTACTTTTCTTAATTTATTCATTACGATTCTAATATATCTGAATTATTATTATATATTTTGATGCGCGAATGTTGTTACTACATGTTTAATAATTATCTAAAGCCATATATTTAACTTACATTTGAAGTATTTACTTAATATTCATTAGAACGATGGGTTCCGCATTGTACGAATAACGAAAGTCCTACGCTACGAACAGATTGTCTTCTCTGTTATCTGTTTTCTGAAATTAGTCGCGTAAATCAGTTTTCGTTCCATGCATCGCCGAGAAATGTTTCTGCGGGGTCGAAAACGCGAAGAGGAATAAGAAGACACGCGACAAGCTATTCCAGACGCCACGTCCCCGCCGCGCGATTTTCTTATCCCCCTTTTCGCTACAGGCCGGTTATAACATTCAATCTCGGTTTGTAATGGCCTGTAACAACAAAACCTATAACCATAACACGATATCAATTACGAATGAGGAAAAATCAATAAAATTAAACGCTAGACTATGCAATACGTATTTTGTTCGGAGAATTTTTTTTTCTTTTTTATTAAAATTGAATTTTAATGCGATTGTGTGTGTACGGAAAAAATTAATAAAGATCTATAAAAATATAAAAGATAATAATCATCTTTTAACATTAAGCAATGATGTAAAATATAAATTATTATAATTCTTTAAGTCATTTCTTTTATATTTATATTTAAAATAAGTATATCTTCATTTATTCGTACGATGTTATACAAGATATATACGAGAAAACAACTCTAATTTACACAATTACGATGAATTTTATTCCAACGTGTCATTAATTATTCATTACGCGATATAATTCCATCCGACACACCTGTTTATATTATGTGAAAAATATTTATCACTGCAACTCATATAATGCGTGAAACCATCAAGTTAAGGAAACTCTCGCGCGATTAAAATTTCAATAAAAATAATGTTTTATCTGCGTCATCTCGTTGCATATTGTTTACACATTTGTAAACGCCATGAAAATTTTATTTTCAGATTTTGAAGGTAACTTAATATTTTCGGAAAGGAAGCTTCGTTTATTACCATTCTTCTGACAATCAACGGCTGAGGAAACGCAATAGTGATATCCGCGAAAAATTGATGGGTGCTCGTCTAACGAGTTGCGGTGATGTGGTGCAAAGTCCGGTCGGTCATGCGAGGATCACTTAGGGCGGTAATGACGATCGGCCAGATGGTATAGTCGCGATAAAAACTCTTCGCTATAGCCATAGTCATCATATAATACTACCTTCGCCGTCCGTCCATCTATCCTAACGTATCCTCTCTTCGTCTCCCCTTCCCGCTTTCCGTTCCTCTCTTGCGGATCATTTACCTTTCTATCTATCGAACTATTTGCCAGTGCCGCTGATCTCTCGCATCTACGAGTCTGCTAGTTATCTCTAAAAATTTTGCAACGGTTTTTTTTTTTTTTTTTTAATATTTTCGTTTATAATTATTTTTACTGTGATATTTTTTTAGTGATAATAATTTAAAATTGGTGTCACAATTCGTAAAAATGTTAATCTTTTAAAAGTCAAGCGCATGTTAAAAAAGAATTCTCTTAAAATTTATTAACATATGTCGAAATTTTCTTTCTTTGATGAAAAAAGTTTCATATATATTTCTTTATCGTGTGAAAAAAGCATGATATCGACATTGTACATTAAATTGCAAAATACTTCCTAAGAATGGAAACACATCATGGCCTAAAATATGAAGAACTCAAGGAACAAAAAATTATGTTTGCCGGGATTGCTTGTCCGAAATACAATAGTAATTAAATCGGATGTATTATTCTTTTTTTTTTCCACTTCTTCGCGAAGGATTCATATTATCGGTGCCGTAATCAGCAGACAGGATCGTACGAGAAACATCGCGATACGGTTAATCGACACTTTTATCCGACGAGATCGTTTTTGTCACGTTCACGAAACGGGACATTTCTCGTTAATTTCTCGCTTCGCGCCGTGAGATTTAATTTCGTAATTTAACGAGCGGCTCATAAGACGCTTCTTTCCTCTGACGAGAAATCGAGTCCATCTTATATATCGAAGTAGATACATCTCGATCCTATCGAGGGTGCTCGCTCGCAGTTGACGACAACGATAAGCGCCCACGTTGGCTGCTGGATGGATCCGGGTGTCGAACCGAGATCACTTCGGATTGATTTACGACAGAGATGCGTTCTTTATCGATCGGCCTAATCACGCTAGATCGCTTCGCGAGTGTTCGCAGCCACTGCTTAAAAGCTGTCAGCTGATCTCTCGATCTTTTGATTCGCGATATTCACGTCAACTCAAATTTTTATCTAGTCGTTATTTAAATTTATTTCTTATTTTTTTTTACATTAAATAGTCTGAGGTAAAGTTTGAAGTTTAAGGTTTGAACTAGAACCCAATTTATTAATCTCTCAATTCAAAAAATTATAATTAGAATAGCATCAAATATTTGCAAAATAATTTAGATGAATTCATATATCGAAAGTTTATTTCATTAAGCCTATATCTCTATAAAATTCCTTTTCTTACCGATAAAGCCGTCAAGTCAAAATCAATCGCAATTGATTTTCTTTTCCGATCGACGAGTGAGGGGCAAAACGCTGCTCGGGCGGTCGATCCGTTGAAAGACGGAGAATGGCAGAGAGCGTGCGGAGAAGAGATCTCCGGCCATCTCGTATCGATACATCGCCATCGATACGAGAGGAGAGGAGAGGAGCACATCTCGCGCACGATGACTCGGTCCGATCTGCCATCTAGATATCTCGCGCGCTGTGCGAGGAACTCTGAAAATCCGCGGGCGGACTTCTCTCTGTCTTCTCTCGTGGCCGAGCTATATAATTTCAAAAGACTCTTTCTCTCTCTCTCTCTCTCTCTTTCTCCCGTCGTCCACGACGGGTGATTTATGTAGGACGCGTCGCGCCCGTGTTGCGGCCTATGGAAACCGCCATGGATGGCATGGCGAAGAGAACGAGGGAGAGCCGTCCTGCGAGAGATCGCACTTCGGATAATTCTGTAAACTGCGGTATATTTCGCCTTTACGATCCACCGGCGCGTTCTGTTTCTCTCTCTTCTCTCTCTCTCTCTCTCTCTCTCTCTGACGTCGCATTTTAATATTGTCCTGACAAAATCACGCGAAATTTCTCAGCGCTCGCTTTACTAACGAACGCGATCCCTTGCATTCATCCTGAATCCGACGAATAGGAATGATGACAAGGATTTATGAACACGCTTCAGAGTTGTATTTCGTAATAAATCTCAGTTTTTATTAAATTTCAGAAATATGTAAGTTAATAAAATTTTATTTTTTAGCTAATGCTTAATTATCGAAAGATACTCGATATCGAAAATTTGAAATTGGTAAAAGAAACGTTTCGAAGAAATATCCGTCAGCATATTACGAAGCAGTTTACTTGTTACGATCTGGTTTTGTACGTGCGGGTACGTTTTCGTCGCCCACTGCTCGACATAATTTCACCGTTTCGCTACGACGGGCATGTGAATGTAAAACCCGTGAAAACGAATCGCCCTTCATTCTCGTTTTTCCTCGCCTCTCGCGTTACCACTCGCGCGACCGCGCACGAATCCCGTTTTTACATAATACACAACATGGTCAGTAGCAATTTTACGCCTTTGTCGTAGGAAAATATTAATAAACGCTTGTTCTCGGATAATATATGGGGTCGATCGTTTCGATACAGTGATATCAGGTTTCCGTAAAGTATTTCGACAAGTCCGTTCCGCCCGTCGACTCGAGTCACGCGCAAAATCGGACCGTAATTTACCATCCATATTATTTCCACGCGTACTTCGAGAGCGATTGAAATGTACCGCGCAAAAAAAAATCATACGTTAAATAATGTTACATAAGTGTTAAACATCTCTTACATATTCCAAACTATACGTAATAGTTTTAAATAATTGATAAAATATTCTTTTCCATGTACATATTTTACATATATAAACGCATTTACATTGAAATATAAAAATACTTATTGTTCTTTTTTTTAACATTCTTCATTTTTACGAATATGTTCAATTTGTAGTACAGTTCTATTATTAAAAAAATTCTCATTTCTGATGCATAATTAATGTCGTTAGACTAAAGACGCAATCGCGTATTCGCAGGAATGCGACGATCGAACGAGAGAAGTGCGTGCGCCGCGTGTGCGTGACGTTTCGACGAAAGAAATAAATTCGTATAATAAGCAAAGCTTGCGTTTATATACTACGTAATGATCAAGTAGCCAGTCGGCAGCCGTGCGTTCACGCAGAAAGGAAAACCGATAAAGGCGCGCGCTCGATCGGTCGGCTTTTTTCCTATTTTCGCATCGATCGCGAACGGCGATCGTGGCCGTTAGATCGGCACCTGGGACAGCTCTAATTATAATAATCGCGAGCGCGGATACTAGATACGGATGTTTACATGGTCGCGGAGAGACGATAGCGAGGAAAAGAGGCGGGCACTCTAATTTCTATCTTGGGCGCGTTTCTCTGTTTCCGCTGCGGTCGAGATTTCCTCGGCATCATTCTAGAGTCGCAGCATCGGCTACCGACACGTTAATTAATTGCGCCCGATCGGGCGATTTTAATTGGAGAGTCCAATCTTACGAAGCGCATGCACTTGACTCTGCTGCCTTCGCAACATCGAGAGAATACTCTAGCGAGCAGAAGAATCTTTAAACTAGGATGCGATGGACTTTAATAATTTATTATAGAGAGCAGAAAATTGTTTATTCGTTTCTTTAGTTTAAGCAACAGAATAATATTAAATATTTAATTTCCATTTTGTCTTAATATAATCAATTTTTACGGTTATAATTTCTCATAATTACTTCAATATTTATGGTCATCTAACGTTTCGAATGTTTGAAAAAATGTATCGAATTATCGGTATAAATCTGGGCCTTTTTTTAAAATAATAATAATAAAACAGCAAAGAGAGAATTAAGGCTTACATCTCTCTCTTTCACATTTGAAGCCGAAGTAAAAAAATTCTTTTAAATACCATCTGATATTTGTTTTTGTGCAGACGTTGCAAATAATTCGCGCGTATCCTTGAAGCAACGATAGACATAATAAAGATTACATAATAGTGTGAAGAAATAGAGAGCAAGGTAAGAACGCTCTCGCACACGACACGCGACGTTCATTACAGGTCCCCGGAGTGCCGGTTGCCGCGGGCCCTTTTTTCACTCGGAAATGCCGGACGCGCGCGGTGTCCCGGTGCGATATCGCGCGGCTGCCCCCTCGTTCGAGCCGTTATACGTCCGCGTCTAGTCGGGGGTGGTTAATTTACGTGCCGGCTAATTTACGCCGGCCACTCATCATCGCGCGCGCCAGCTTATTACGGCTCTCCTTCTTCTCTTTCCCGTTCACCCTCTCCTTCTTCTCCCGCTTTTGTCGCGTCGTCCCTTTCTCTCCATCTCGCATTCACTCTCGGATCTTTCGCGATCGCGACCATCGCACGCGGGTGGAGATACATACTCCTTGACGGTTAAGACAAAGTACAGGCGCGTCTCTCTTCATCATCGCTGACTGTATACCGTGATGATTGTATGCCACATGCGACCGAGTTGTCAGCGCTGCCGCGATTTCTCGCAGCGCAACGCGAAACTTTGTACAATAAAGTTTAGAATTTTAAGAAATTGTTGAATCGGAGATGATCGTTTAAAATTGGAATTTAGAAGTTTCTCTTTCGCGAATATCACATTTGTTAATATTATATAATAATAATCATCAATCTGTAACACTCTCATTTTATAATTACATGATTTTTTATTTATTCTTTTGTTAAAAATATTTGATTGAGACTAAATAAGCAAATTATATTAACGAAAAGTTTAAAAGTATTTTTTTTTTTTTTTTTTTTTTTTTTTTAATATTTCTCATGTAACTCTTCTTTAATTTCCTGAAATCTAAATTTTCTTCGAATGAGAATTATTTTTTAATTTATAAGCATCGATTTGATAAGTAATTTTTCGGGTATAAGAAATCGTTCCCGAGTGTAAGACGACGACAACGTCAAGAAGATATGGAAACGCGGGACCGAAAAGGGACGAGCAGCCTCTTTAGGCTCGATGCAGGCTGCCGCTTTACGCGATGGCGTGCAAACTGCCGGCACGGGACAGGAACGGCAGGTAAAAGGGAACGAGGGAGGTCGATGATATTTGCATACGGGAGATCGCGCGCGCGCGCGCGCGCGAGTTCGCCGCGAATAAGGAGAATGTTTACGATATCCGCATAATGAGAGCGTGGGCGTTTCTATTAAGGCATACGGTCCGAGTCTATACCTGCTAACCAAAGAGGGACCCCCGACCTATCCGAGGCTGATCTCTCGGCAAACTTACAGTTTAACGGACGCGTTGCGTGTGTGCGTTATAAACGCGTACGGAAAATCTTATGTGCCGTCGGCACCGAGAACTCGGAATCGCGTTGCTCGTATATTCCGTCTGCATCGCTCCGTGGCATCCTCTTCCAGGTGCCACTCGTTCCTCAGATTCCTCCTCTCTCCCCGTCTTTAATCCCGGAGAAACGATTCTTTTTTCTCTTTTCTTTTTAACCGTACGAACGAACGAATGTCCGCGCACTCGTGAATAAATGATTGAGTCACGCTCGATGTCCCGACTTTGCCGAGATTGAGACTTTGTCGGTCTTAAAGATTTCCTTCGCTCTGTAGAGTTTATCGGCATATCTGGAATTCTGCATTGCGGGTCATGTGACGCAATGGAATATGGATTTGTCAACTATATTTTCTTATCGCTGTTGCTTAATATGTTTTTTATATATAATTAAGGACTTGCCATTAGAAAAATGTGTTACAGAAGAAAAATCTTAGAAAGAAGCATATTTTTTTTATTTTTTAAGAACATTAGAATAAAAGAACGATATGTGTTCTTTATATATACGTAAGATTTTTTGAATATCATAAAGATTAATTAAGATATATTCTCTGACAAGGAAAAAATTATTTCATCGAAATATATAATACTTGTAATTTTTTATATCAAGAAAAAGCGTTCAATATAGATATGTGATCTACAATATATACATAATTGGTTTTTTAATAAAAATCTTTTTCAACAATTTTTAAATAAATAACAGAAAAATAATTTTGATAAAATTTAAGTCGAAAATTTTTTTCAACATAAATTCCCAAGATACTTTAATATTCTCCATAAAACGATTTTCATGCTTTTCATCAATCCGATGAATAAATCTTATGTGTTTTCGCTTCTTGTAGTGAATCCGAGAGCATTGTAAATGAGCCTCTAGATTTCGCGCTCCTGATTTCCATGTAAATTATAGCCCGAACAATCGTCGGTCTCGCGCGACGAAGCGTATAATATGTTCAACGAGCGCTAGACAGAGATCCCGAGAGACTACTAGGAGACGTCTCTGTCATTTGGCGAATGCGGTTGCGTGCAGCTACGCGAAACGACAAAACGAGACAGGCCTAAGGAATCGCCCACGCCTTGTATGCTGTCGCCTGCCAGCCTCGAATTAACCCGCAATTACGCGATAACGCGCGCCATACAAATGCTGTGGTTGTACGACTGCTTGTAACATCCGCGTGCGTTTACGTGTGTATACGCGTGAAAAATAGTACGTATATAAATATTTAATTCATTAGACTCAAAAAACTTATCTATTATATGTATACATATACATATACATATATATATATATTTGATATATATATATATATATATATATATATATATATATATATATATATAATAGAGAGTATCTAATATTAAATTGACGATGTGTCTTTCTTTCTTTATATATTTTTCATATGTCGTCTAAAAAAATTTTTAAATTATATATGAAAAGTATTTTAAAAAAAGACAGCATCAATTTAATATTGCAATGCATACTTATCCTGTCTGGTTGTTTGGCGAATTTTCAGCCGGTGCCTATCGCATTTTTCCAGCATAGCTGCGAGTTTTCGTGACCGCATATGGCCGCATACTATATTAAATTTCGGAGCCTGCTGCAGTCTTGCTGCACTGCAGTGCCCCATGACTCTTCCGATGCGGCATTGAGATAGTTTCGCGCGCATACAGAATCCCGCTCTGCATCATTTCATTCCGCGATGTCTCGAATCAAAATACGTTCCGAAAAGAGCATTCCATTTGAGGCAGGTCTTTTTATGGCGAAAGTTTTACTTATTTTTACGCAGAAAGTTCTCTTGGTCATCTCCATCTTATTTACAAAACTTTGTACTTTGTATAAGCTATACGATTTATTTTCTCGCGTATAATATTATTTTTGTAAATTATAATTTCAATATCCAAACACTGCGTGATGTAACGCATTATATCTCATATGTGTTAATCATAATAAAGATATTTCAAATGATCGATATATATATTATATATTATATAGTACATCATCACTCGAGAAAATATAATTGCCATTGCATATTCGATATTTCGAATTATAATACACTATTGAATAAATCACAAATTATGTGAAACATTTTTTGTTATCATTAAATATTATATCAATAATTAATAATTCAGAAAATAATTTTATAAAACGTGCTCTTTGAATCTTTTTTCCAGAATTTTATAATTATATAAAATATATTCTTCTCGCTGACAGAGAGAAGAGAAGAGTTTAATAATTCTTGTATGTTATGATTTCTAATTTCGTCATGAGTTTGTATAATCGTCAATCTTACAATCAGCTGGTAGCCAAGATTTATGTCAGACTAATCAAATAATGATACTTATTGCATGGTATCCATGCAATCGAATACACAGCGTTTGAGGGCACGCTCTTGGATCGCGTTTTTACAGCAGCTGCGTACGCTCGTAAAGAATCAATGTTCCTCGATTTTATATGCGCGCTTTTCTCTCTCTCTCTCTCTCTCTCTCTCTCTCTCGATACAAAATTATTATTTTCTACCGAATGTCGCTCTCAGCACAACACTATTCTCGTATCGCATTCTATTCACGAATTTATTTTATGCATTTCGGTAGCAAGTTGCCGTTGCAATCTCGATATTTATGATCCGCGGTGCGTACCAGAATGACACGCGAACACATAAATCGCGAACACACTGTTATAAACGATACTGCTGTTGTCAATGTTACGAGTTCGCGGAACACTTTAGCGTCGTGACGCAAGGAGAAAATCGACTGCGAATAATACGAGCAGCGGGTAAGAGCAAATGTTAAATGAATTGGCTATTTATTTGCCGAGTCGGACATGATCGCTACTATCGCATTGTCGTCATCTCGCTGATATATTCTAAGTTATAACAATGAGCTGATCATTTCCACTTCATTCAAATTATTATGCGACAATCTAAACGCATCTAAATCAATAGTATTGTATAATTTGATAAAAAATTGATATCGATAAAGTTTAATTTGATAGGAAACTTGGCTCATTTTCCTCGTCATCAGTCACAATTATTATTCATATATTAATTTTTGGAGAATAATGGGCTAAATACTTGTGTAAGCTTCTCAAAGTGTATCGCGACTCTCTTTGGCTTTCGTCGTTAGGTCGTTAATGATGGCCGGGCATTTTTACGCTGTCGGCCCGTAAGGCGTCGACGTACGCCACCATGTCTCTCTTTCGTATTGCGGTATGGCGTGGTATGCAAGGTGCAAACCGTAAAAAGCCAACGATGTCGGCCGACGAACGACGGCGAGCAAAGTCGCGCGAGAGTTTAATTATCGGTACGCCTATCTTTCTCTCTCATTCTTTCTTGACACTCGGTGAGGAACCCGGGATCGCGGGACCGACTGACTAACGACTCGACGATCTTCTCGACGCTGCCGCGCCGCGGAGATCCCTTGGCGGATAACGATAATTTCAGAGCGTATTTTCAGACTGCCTCGTTCGGCTCCTCTCTTCGATCTCTCTCATCGTCATCATCATCGTCGTCGTCATCATCGTCGTCGTCGTCGTGTCGTCGTCTCCCTTCCGTAAACGAGCCGACTCGCCAACGGGAGAACAGAAAGACTTAAGTAATAACGTCTCGCGGGAACGGGTCCGAGACTCTCTAGCGGCGGCGGCATCTGAATGCATCTAGAACCTGCATGCACCTCGGAAAATGAGACGAGCGAGTATGGAGCGTTTAAGCACCGTAATGGGACGCCGCGTGGGTTTCGCGGCGACCGCATGGAAATGAGATGCGAGCGGCGTCGCGGGAAAACGCACGAACGAATGAGATCGGGATAATCGGATTATACGCGCCCGTCGAAACCAACTTGCCTTAATGTCGATAGAACGGCGTGACGTCGCGATGAATTTCGGTTGACTCGAAGATCGCGAGGTGTGATAGAGAATTTGACGGACATTCCGAATTATGACAAGCGGTATTTTAAGCTTATTCCTATCGTTATTTAATACATTCTGTAGAATATAACGCGATACAAATAGGAGAACTTTATATTAACGATTAATGATTTATTACGATTTTAAAGCCTTTTTTTTATATTTTTAATTCATTTAAAATTTATCATTTTTTCTGTAAGAAAAGCTGTCCAACTGACACAACGAAATTGCTCTTTGATCAATTATAAAAACAATTTAATGTAGACTACATATATATCCGCGCGCGCGTAAGTCGATTTTATGAAAATTTATAAGCACTAGAAGATAATAATTCATCTATGATAATTATGCAACTTTTATAAAAATGCAATGTACCTTTAGCGTACTATTGAACCGTAATGCATTTACGATTTACGTAATACATAACGCACAGATAAACAATTGAACTAGAAACTATATATAGCGGACAAAGAGAGAATTAATATAATAGTACGCAGAAGAATATACAGCATGCAGGTAGGCATGCTTGTTTTCTATCTCCATCTGCGTATTGTATCTATGTACGTTGCATTAAAACGAAGAATACGGAATTAATGTCTTATTAAATAATGCATGATGCCGTTCCGACGTCACAGGCGCGATCGGTGAATACGGCGTTATTGGCATCGGCGAATTATCCCGACGGCGGTGTGTGATTCAGTGATTTCTAGGCCCGTCCCCTTATACAGATACGAGGGCGATCGATTATACGCCAATCAGATCGCGCTAACTAGATCGTAAGAGTCGAGGACGACAAGGCTCTATACCTGACTACGAGCGCCAAGTCCCGCCTCGTTGTCGTCGCGCTCGGCAAAAAGCGCGACTCGAGATGACATCTTTTCGTGGAAGTTACCTAATGGAGGAGAGACTCTTGGCGAGAATCTTCGATGACCATCGCGGTATTCTCTATGATGCGAAATTACCAATGGCGTGTGATTTTTATGCTCTCGCTCCGGAATATCTTTTTCGAAAAAAAAAAAATAAATAAAATTTTTCATGGTCCATAAACGATCTCGAGGTAATTTAAGCGAAATCGATAAAATCGATTAAATAGTTGCAGTTTTAAGATGTGAACTTTTTTCTTAAACATGCGCGTTTGTAATATTATAAGTAAGCGCTTCTATATAAGCGAAGAATTAAATACATTTCTTGTGTGTTAATCCAGCATTTTTTACCGGCAAATATTTATCGTTTTTCTTTCGATAAAAACCAGAATGTTCAGCGAGCCTATTTCGTTTCCGTTATAAAGTAGAATCGAAGCCACACCGACGAGCGATCGATCGTGCTACGCTTTGATATGCGTCGCGTTGCATGCACCCGACAGAAAAATAGAGACGCGACGACGCGTTAGCATCTTTGTCAGGGAAAAGGAAGAACTGACGAGGATCGAAAAAGAGAGAAAAAGACAGAGACGATACGATCGCGCGCGCTTCTTGTTCGTCTCGTGAAACTTTAAATCAGCTGTAGTTGGCCTGTCATTCGCACCGCGAGCGCGCGCGCACGCACTGTATCTGCGCGGCGCACAAATTGCTACGCGTTTAATTACCGTCCAATATCCAGAGGGGGGCCATTAATCATTATCTTGATAACCCGTAATTTTCCATCGACGATAAAATCTGTCGCGCGATCGAACGCTCGTACGGTCATGCAACTTCTTTGCATCGCTTTGTGAAGAAAAGAGAGAGACGCGGGAAAAAGACGAGACTCAAAGAGTAGATGAAAAAAGAGAGAGAATCGGTGAGAGGGGGGGGGGGGAAGAAAAAGCAAAGTAAGGAAAGTGGCGGCGTGCTTCTCCCTCTGTAACCCGTTCCGCGAAAAAGTGCGTATGTGCGTGAACGAACGAGTCCTCTGGCGTGCAGCTCGTGGGCCTGATATAGGTTGTCAGTCTCCTCCTAGACGAGCCAAACCGGGGCTGGTGTGTTGCCGCGGATAGGCTTAATGGTTAACGAGTGCTCGTTCGTCGAGACAGATCGTCGACCTTCGATCGTCAACCGACTTGATCTCTTTCCCTCACCCTCCCTCAGTTTCTTTTTTGCGGACCTCGCCCTCGCGGAAAGATACGCTTCGATGCTTGAGCCGCGTGCTCTTCCACTCTACCTCCGTAGCCTATATAGATACCAACCACCGGCTTCCCTTCGGTAGCCCGTCCGGTTTTTTGGTAGCAGTTCGCCAGAATCCTATCGCCACCGCGGTAAGCTTGTCTTGCCCTAAGGCTGCTCTTCCTCTCTGAAGCGGGAACGTCGGCCGATAGTGATGGGCGCGAGACGCATTCACATTTACGATATATATGTTGTAAAGATTTGTTTGACGTTTCTTGCTAAATTTCTTTTTTCATATCTTTCCATTATGCTTTTTTCAAATTGAATCTA
This sequence comes from Polyergus mexicanus, assembly GCF_030449975.1. Lineage (NCBI taxonomy): Eukaryota > Metazoa > Arthropoda > Insecta > Hymenoptera > Formicidae > Polyergus > Polyergus mexicanus. The sequence continues at coordinate 3,793,266 of NW_027223327.1, read as the reverse complement.
TCTCACTTATAATATACCATTTAGTCAAGCGAACATGATGATTTATTTGACATATTGAGTGGAAAATTGTATCGAAAAATACTATGTTAATATATGAACTGTGATCTTAATGTATCAATCGTAGTGCGTGCAATCGAAAAAGTAGCTATTTTTAATTGCAAATTTTGGGATAATAAAAGACAACTAAAAATATGCAGAACATTTATAAAAGTTCAAAATAAAGAAATTTATTCCGTTTTCGTGCAATATATCGGTTATTTTATTTATCTAAATATCTCAAAAGAATGTTATACCAGAAGAGGTGTATCTTAAAATGATCGCACGAAATTACTGTGTCTTTAAGAGATGACGAATGCGGAAACTCGCGCGGTGAACGTGCCCATCACTAGCGTCCAGTATATGGGCAGATCGTGCGGGAGAGAAAGATCAAGCGCTCCACCCACGCCCACATCTCAACCTGTTCTGTTTCTCCCGTCGAGCCATGGTTACAGGTGCCTGCCCGAGGGCATTCCTGCTGGAATTCTTCACCGATGATCCCTCTCTCCTACAGACTCACATCCTCGAAACATCGCGCGTGTAATCAAACACGTGTGGATACAAATATATTTCCCGCGTGTACATCCGATATAATTATGTTGCCTATGGCAAACGAAGATGGTTTATGTTTTTCCCTTCCGGAGGAAAATCAAAACCTATTGTTTTTCTCTTTATACAAAGAAAGTGAGTCTTGTAAAAATGTGCGCGAGTCATAAATTATGCTGCATTATTTTCTCTTTCTTTGTAATTATTAAAAAATTTTTTTTTCTTTTTGTTGCATCTTCTTTATTTATGTCTTGTTCAATAAAATAGCAATAGTTGATAACAATAGTTTTATCTAATAATCTATTAACAATATTTTATTTAATAATTTTTGTGTCATGTTCTCCAAATTCTAAACTCTTTAAATTTTTATACTACATTCTTTATTATAATCTTAAGAAATTATATATTATACACTTTCCATTTATGTCTTTATATTGTTAAAATCTTTAACATCAGAATTTTTTATATTTAAATTTAATCTAATCTATCTTTAGAAACCTGAATTTGCATATTTGAATTCTTCATTAATCTCTAGCTTATTAACATTCATTTGAGGGGTAAAATCGTTTCTGACACTAATTTAGTGTATAATTTAGAATAATAATGTATATTTAAAAAAATAAACGAAGTATAAAGAGAAAGTAATGAAATATCGCAGCAGAAATTTCCGAAAGATACAAATATTTGTCTCGACTGAAGAGAAAGAGGAGAAAATCAAAGCAGTGTGCGAAGAAGAGTAAGTACGCCCACACCGCCTTCTTCGGGGACCTGTTCTCGGCGCATTTACGTTCCGACATCTTTTCAATCCGTTTACGAGTCCCCTTTACGTTTTACGACCGATCATCGAGGCCCTTTCTCTCCGTAAATGAAGGCGGGGAAAGATAGGACATGCGACGGCGGCGCCAAGGAGAATAAAAGGATAGCGAGACTGTGGCGAGGAAGAAAGAGTCGAAGCGCCAAGCAAGAAAGACCGTCAAACAAGATTACGTATCCATCGCGAATTTTTTCTGATCCAAGTACTACTTCATAGAATACATGTTCAACTCTAAGATATCTATTGCACATACGTTGCCTTTTGCTTGATGTACAGATTTTTAATTAAAAAATTACAAGTATCCATTTAGAAATAGATAGTAGATGTAGAACTTTTGTCAAAGAGATCTCTCCCTTTCTCTCTTTTTCTATAGCCAAACGCTTTATTCAAGAGATAACTTATTCTTAACGTATATTCTTTTTTGCAACCCGCCTCAGGACTGTCATATCCAGCTGGTAAAAATAATTAATATAGAGACGGGACTTCAATACTTTCGAGCGCATAAAGCAGTTTTTTTTTTCGCACGATAAAGGCGCGACAGCTTACAAGTCCTTATTCTAGAATCCCGGGAATGCCCCGACGGGTGCAAAGTTGAAGGACGTGTTGCACGTGGACTGGAATAAATCGCGCATTAAGTCACTCGAGCGGCATCATTTAAGCGATTATCATAGTCCGCCTTTCGCCGCGAGATCAAGAGACCTATGGCCAGGAGGAATTCGCGTGTTTCGCCACCAATGGTTTTCTCGGTATTCATCGGAGGTATAAGCGACCGGTCGGCCACGACGAAGATCGGTCTCGAAACAACGCGCTACGCACGTACGCGCGTCGGTATGCAGCTCGCTGGAGCCGATGGAAAACCGTTGGACGGTCCTCCGCGTCCCGCGCGTTTTTTCCCTGTCAGAATCTCTATTCTACGATCGTGACGCGCTATTGAGACCGAAGGCAGGCCTGCAATCGAGATTATGCGCGCACGCGTGGCGCCAAGATACCGTCGTATCGAGCCATTAAATGCCACCGGATTTCAGGAGGACAAATCGTGATTTATTTTCGTTTTCATTCCTCTATCTGCGAACGAGCAAGAACCTGGGAGTTTCATTCTTCCTTCCTTTCACTTTTCTTAATTTTATTTAATACATATGTCTGGAAAATTAATTGATTTACCTTTACCGTGCTAAAGAAATGAGTGAGTTATAGCTCTATTGTATTGTATGTATAGTAACATGATAGTATTTATGATTTGATGAAAAAAAAAAAAGGAATTTAAAATTTTAGATTTTTTTAAAAACCTACTCTTGAATTTAAAATTTTGCGTTAAATTTTTGTAAAAATATACATTAAGAGAGATTCAAGATATATCAGATAAAATGATTATATAATAATGTGTATTGTATATATACATTATTATAATTATTATCATTTGATATATCTTATATAAATATAATTAATCGCCTTTGATGTATGAGACTAAATAGCATCGCGTCTCAGATAATTAATTACCACGCCTATGGTATAATCTTTAGAATTCTGTTAATTTTACGGTCATAAAAGAGCCGCAGATAATCGATAATAGAGCATCGCGGGATTAGTTTAAAGTACTAGACGCGCGCTTTTAACGAAATTTCGCCCACGCCGTTGGAGGAAAAAAAAAAAAAATGAAAAGGACACCGAATTAAACGCCAGTCATCGGTTGTCTGTCCGTTGATTCATACATTCGTGCTCGCGCAGTCGATTTAAATTTCAAATATTCAGCAGATACATCTCTCAAGTTACACCGCGCGCAGTCTTATGACAAAGTGCCGTTGTCACATCGAACAAGACGAACAGAGTGTGGTCCACATCGGTGGATTTAAATAACTGCTAAAAAAAAAAACCTCGTGACACACACCGCTTCTTCTCGTTCATCATTTCGTGGGAATTGGGACTCCGGCGAGAATTTTATCCAATGAAGGCCTATCATTATTTACGTGTCGCTCGCTTATCGTAAATCGTCAAAGAGACGCAGCTTTTTTTCTCCAATCTCGGGAACGCAGTGGCGATTGGATATTTGAATTAATTAACCCATGATAGATCTCTTCTGTCTATATTATTAATTAATTTCCTCGGCAACGCTCGTCGTGTCGATGCTGCCTGTTTACAAAGTGGGCGAGATTCCTTTATCGAGAATGTTGGGAGAAAAAAAAAGTTCCGTTAGCCGAATCTGCGCGGCCGCGATAATCGGCTCCGGTCCAGCATCGAGCGCGATCTCGCCGAGAGGCGATCGTCTCTCCTCGTCTCTTAATGGCGGCCGTGCCGCTAATGACAAATGGCCGGCCGATATCGCGGCGCAAAAACGCGACGAATATTCTAATCGCGTCTCGTTACGATAGCTTGGCGCTTTTTTATCGTCCCTGCCGTCTCCCGGAAGGCCTCCGTTACCGTCACGACTGACATTCATTCCGAGACGAGCCTCTACACCTGTTGCCTTCGCACGCCGATTACCTGTTCTTTACGGATTGGTAAAACGGCGAGTTTTTCGATGCAAACGATCGTTTTCGTTGCTTTCGCAATAACGATGTCAACATGATCTTTGAAAGTTTTAAGACTGTAGTGATGTTCACGATAAATTCTCGGCGTATTTCATTTTTTGACGTTATTCGTTAACCTGTTTAGTTTTAACATAGTTCATATTCCATAATAATAACAGCAAAGATACACATATAAATTAACTTTATATAACTTTTCACGAAAAAAATTTCCATTATAAAATTTATAAATTCTATTCACTTTTTCCGTTTCATATTTTACAACACAATCCTGCATTTTATATTAACCTCCTAATAATTTTTTTTTACGTTTATGATAGCTTAGCGCATAGCACATAACATGCTTCAGAAATTTTAATTTATTCGTTATTCAATAATGAAAATTGTTAGTAAGTGGCGATTATATTAAACGTGGTTTTAGCCAATTTTATTTTTACACTATTATCATTATCTATATTGCAGCTGCAGTTGATTCTACAATCGTAAATAATATCATGTATAATTACGAAGTCATGGGTTATTAGCACATGCGAGTCTCAACTTCACGCATATAAATGTCGCCATGACACATGAATTACTATCATTAGCAAACCAGTGTTGTTAATAACAACGTTACTAAAAATACTATTTAATCCATCGGCGTTCAAATCTCGTCATTTATAACATATAATCGGGAGCTATTTTTCGCGAAACTTAATTTGTGTGTAATCGAAATCATATATATGTATATACCACCTATATATAAGCTATGGGATTTATGAGTGCAATTTAATTTTTAAGCAGTTTATACAGATAACGAAGCACTGATATATGTACATGTGCAATGACTTAAGCTAATCTCAAATCATCGCACGTGCGTTGTTTCAGTGTCATCTTCAATGTCGTATATACTGTTTAAATGTGTGCAAGGTTTAAAAAGATTCGAGGATGCTAATACAAGACATCCTCGAATAACCGCACCATCGTCATTTGAATTGTTTCAGGACGAGGTGGGAGGTAGTACGGTGGTAGCCGAGGGTGTCGTAGGTGGCATAAGGGGCCCAGGCGGCGGGTGCCGCGCATCCTCGATGACGATGGCCGAGAGCGCCGTGGAGGACGCCGCAGCCGCGCCCCCGGGTCCGGCCAAGCCACCACCGCCCTCCTGCACCAACAACAACACCCTCGCGGCGACGGCCAATCGTAACCATCGCAACCCTCGCAAGAAACGGAGACGGCTGGAACAGGTCGTGGATACATTGCAAGCTCACCGAAGCTCGCCGTCCGAGGGCGAAGTGTTAAGATTCGAGGGCAGCGGTCCCGTGTCGGAGGAGGAGGACGTGTTCGGCTCGCCTAGATCGTCTTCGTCGCGATCCGCCGCGGACGCTACTCCGGTGATCGGTCAGCTGCCGTTGAGGTTGAAGGACGCGGAATCGGTGACCGAGGAGGAACTCCACGAAGCCGGTCAACAGCATCACCATCATCCCCACCATCGACCGTATCGCTCGTACTCGTACCACCATCATCATCATCATCATCATCATCGGCACCGTTATTCGCCCTACCAGAACAACCATCGGCTGTCGACGCCCAAGTATCCCGACTGCATGTGCAGCCAGTGCTCGCGGTCGCTGGCTGCATCGGCGGCGGCAGCAGCGGCGGCAACGACGATAATGCTGCCGACGGCGACATCTCTGCAGACACCACTATCGCGATCCAGCTTCGCATCTTACAGCAGTATATGCGGCACGTACAGCATATTCGAGCAGTATATGCATAACAAGTACCTGACGCCGTCGTCGTCATCGGGTGACACCTTCCGTGGACGCAGCCATTCTGACTCGGATGTGGTGCCTAGATGGGACGACACGAGGGTGACTGCCTCGACTACTTGCTCCTCGTCGTCCTCCGTCATCGGTCATCCACCGCGAAGCGGTTCCCTCGAGAGTGACGGTACGAGTCCCCAGGAATCGCCGTTAGATCTCTCCATGAAGAACCTCACGTTGCAATCCGCAGCCGCAGCCGCCGCGGCGGCAGCGGCGGCTTCCGCCGTGTCGCCAGCTCTTCAGCTTCTACCATCCGGTGTGGTGACGCGGGGTGCTGTAAACGTGCCCGTCGTGAGGGGCGACGTTGCGTCACCCACGACAAAGGAGAGCGTCGCGGTACGGTACAACCTAGAGGTTTTGCCCGTCGTGGAGGAAATGGCACCGGGCACGGATGTGGCTTACGTGTGTCCCGAGTGCGGGCAAATGTTCAGTCTACACGATCGTCTGGCGAAACACATGGCGTCGAGGCATCGTCGGCAGGGCCTCCACGATGCCTCGGCGAAGGCGTACCTATGCGACGTGTGTCAGAGGAGCTTCGCCAGATCCGATATGCTGACCAGGCATATGAGATTGCACACCGGCGTCAAGCCGTACACGTGCCGGGTCTGCCGGCAAGTGTTTAGCAGATCCGATCACCTCAGCACCCACCAGCGAACCCACACAGGCGAGAAACCATACAAGTGTCCGCAGTGCGCGTACGCGGCCTGCCGCAGGGACATGATCACCAGGCATCTCAAGACTCACAATCGATGCGCGGACGGTCCGACCCCGAAGACGGAACCAGGTTTGCTCGGTAGCGAGGAGTGTCCCACCTTTGGCCAGAATGTGACGGCTGCACCGTCGGCGGTTATCAAGGCCGAATGACGACGGCCGGTCGGATGACCCTGGTCGCACCCCGGTAGCAGATGCCAGCGAGGACATCGCGGCAGGATCGATCGAGGATCCCCAGGGACGACCTTCGCGATTCGACCAGGACTTCGTCGAAACGCTTCGAAGGAACCAAGTCGCCGCTCGGTCAACACATCAAATTGATGCTTGAAGAGATCGCGCGATCTTTCGGTGGAGCGGATCGATGGAAGGGAGGATTTGTTTCGTTATCAAAATTCGGGGTCTCGATAGATGCTAATTAGAGTCTGCGATCGTGGTTAAGATTACGTAACGTCCACTATTTTGGAAGAGATTGCAGCTAAGACACGTTAATTTCACTCTTTCGCATTGAGACTTACTTTTGCAACAAAAAATTTACACTTGATAAACTTAAAGAATTTATTACAATTATGCAAAAATATGATTATTTATTTTACGATACGAAAGATATAGTGATTGTATATACATGACATTCGCAGTGCGCAAGAATTGTTTTGCTGTCAAAGAAACATGGCTATTTCAACGTTCTGCGATCTCTTGTCGTATTTCCAGATTTTAAAACCTTTCTTTACACGCTATTCTCGACGAAAGAGTTGAATTTACATGTCGGAAAAAGCATCATGAAGAGGTGAGTGATGGATAGAAACTTCGCTCCCCCGTGAGTATATCATATTTATACTATTTGTCAAAACAATAAATGATTTTTTGTTTGTTTGATGATTGTCCGCGAATTGTCTAGAAATCGTTACCCTTTCATGCGTCATATGCAATCGCGCTCCTATCACGCGCGTCAGCGAACAATGCCGAACAGTATTATCGTATTTCTTTGATCTTCCGTCTAATTCCGCTTCCGCGAATCGTATATTTTCAACCTTTGAAATTTGCAAATTCGTCTATGCGATTCATGAGTCTCGTACGACTTGGGCCGGAAAACAATCTGATAACGTAACACGCAGTTTTGTAAAAACTAGTAACGAAAAGCCTGTTAAGAAAAAATCTATTTTAAATAATTTACTTTATTTATTGGCAAACTTAATTGTGTGTTTTGTTTGAAATTTATTTTAATAGATATTTTGCACAGAAATGTTTCCATTATTTAATAAATTTCTTAAAACTCGATCTTAAGATTTCTTCGCTTCGATCAGTCACTGCGTCCATGATTGTTCTCGAATGTTCTCTGACCGTCAGCATTCAGAAAAAAACTGTATATCACCGGGTACTCTCTCTTATACGTCTTCTGCTCTCTCGTTCTCGATGCGTAAAGTTAAATAATAGAAGCTGAAAGTGTAAAGCATTCCTGCTCGACCGCGCAAATGCAGCGGACATACATGAAAGCGGTGCTTGACAGCTTGGCGTCAAAGTCGAATCGTGTTTTTCTTTTTCTTTCTTTTTCTTTTTTTCGTTTATCATATTCGTAAATCGACCACGTATCCAGTAATATCGTATGTACATAATCGATCATGTCGCGTGTTATTTCTTCGCGAAAGACTTTCCTAATCGTTGACTATAGTGAAAACTTGAACGTAGCCGCCGTCGGCGCGAATACACGTGCCAAATTCTTCGAAAACATTTCGAATACGCGATTAACACGCATGTCAACCCCATTAAACTGCACATCGAGATCTAATGAAATCCATGATTTTGACACATGTTATTTCTATCTTTTCTATTCTTTATATATATTCTTTAGCTGTTTAGCTGATAGATATATTGAAATGCAAATTGTTGTGAAATAATTTTTAACATGGTTAATAAATCGTATTATATAAAGCAATCGTATCGAAGATATGGCGAGAAATATAAAGAGGATTCATTAGACTCCAGTGAGCAGTTCTAGAATTACGATTGTTTAGAACATATCCGTCGGTTGAGCTCGCCATCTTTGCGGAGAAAAATTATTGGTGACGAATAATTTCGCCAGTAATCTCGATACGAGATATCGATCATTCAGGACCAAGTCTACACCGATGAAGAGATCGTTTCTCTCATCGAATTTATTTATCACCAATATTTTTCTTTAACGTGACTATATCTATAAATAGCGAGTCGCCATTGGTTGCCTCGTCGATTCGCCCGAAACCTGCTCAAATTGTTGTTGCTTGAAAAATTGTTGAGATGACTTCCTATAAAGAAACTGAAAAAAACTTGCGAAAAACAGTGATGTATTGTATTAATAGTTATAAATGTGTAATCGCGGTCGTCCCTTAACGGTGTCGACGATCGCAAGGATGATGATAGTGTAAAAAAAGAAAAAAACATATCTGTACCTGCAGAGGATGAAGGAGAGGAGAAAACTCGATGTTAAAGCGTAATAATGCGTATAGAAATAACGTTAATTAGTGAGTAAATACTATTGACATTATTATTGCGTTCTATTATTGTAATTATTGTAATTATTCGCGCCGTCGCACGCCAGTAAGGGGATAAAATATTTTTTTATACGTACATTTGAAGCGTGTGTAATTTCGCAAGAAACTTGGATTATACGAACGCGAAGCTTGGATATTGTTCTTACCTTGAAATTAATGCTAATTAATTATATCGAACGTCATCAGAGATGATTAAGGTTGACGCTATCGATTTGTTATCGAGGAACCAACATTGAAATTGACACGATCTCTTCGAGTTTTCCTATGAAAATCGAACGTGTATGCGTTGCGGCGCGATTAATCGAAACTGGTTGTGGTGCTTGAGCGAAAAAGGGCAAATCGACAGGTATCTTTGCGCTGTGAATCGACGAAGACAATCTTAAAATATATATTCGAATCATGATCTCTGCGCGAATAAGGTCGCCGGGTCGAGCGAACGCATAATCATTTTAAATTGCACTACGCTAATGTCGTTCCAATAAAATCATAGAGTACGGAAGATGTCACTCCTCTTCCCTCCTCGTCGAGGAGAGATAAAAATTAAAGAGAGGAAAATAAAAGTGATTTGATTATATGATTAATATTGAAAACTATTGAGACCATAATATTTATATATTAGTATAAATGAGATATGTAAAAAGAAGAAATATTCTCCGTCTCTCCGAATCGGTAACGCATCGCTATCATATAGTACAATATTATCCGTTTGTTCGGCACCGCGGACAAGTTCGTCTCTCGTCTCGGAAACGTCAATTCCACATAGTTTTACGAAAATATATCCATATGGTGACTCGCTGAACAGCACACGCCGACATAATACTCGAGCTTATTCGTTTCGAGGAGCCGCGCGCGAGCGCGTTTCGTCCTTAACTCTTATCCTATACATATACGTATGTATAACTCCGTGTATACTTGCCCCGATATGTCTCTTATTCCTCGCCGGCAAATAGAAAATGTATCAGCGCGCACTGATACGTGGCACGCATTATTGCGCGCGCATAGTTACGTATATCTGTATTTTTGTATATCGAGGTTTTTTCTAATTATCTACCTAATACCGATTAAGCGTTTCCAGAGGAATGGGACGAGTAAGTAGCTATTAAGGAGAAGGTATATTGTCGCTCTCTGCTTGCCATTTTACTTGCCCCCTCGATCGAACGATTGCTTGGAAAAAGCAGTGTTTATATCATACGGTGCGATGTGCGAGGGAGGATCGTCGAATCGGGGGATACTTGTTTCGTTCTTTAATCGATAATACTCTAAAAGTGTGACCGTAGTAAAAATAAGTTAAACTACTTTTCCTAATTGTTGGTGCTTCCTTAAATGATGAATTAGAAATTAATCAGCTATAAAAGCGCGTGATTAATATCTGGTATCTAATGACAATAATTATGGTCGTGATGATAATAATTATTTAATTATTTAAACGATTATTAAATTAATTTTCTAGATTGAAAATCGTTATGTGCGTTACAAATTGATAAATTATTATGTTTGTCTTGTAGATTAAAAACTAAAGATCTTTTGCCAATGCACTGTTTCGTAATCGATTAATTTTATTATTTTAATTTTTTAAAAGTTTGTTTTATGTAACGGAGGAATAATTCACTTGCTCGCGTAATTAATACTTGTAGGTTAACGAATGGATTTAATCGTTTATTACATTGAAAAGTAAATTGCTCGATACACTTCAAGATCCTAAGCGGAAAGTTGTTATATTCACATATTCAAGTCAACCGATTAATTCAAGTGCCATCCAGTCGCATAACTTTGCAAACTCTTGTTTTTCTTTTCTTTTATTTTCTCCTTTTTCGGCAATTATCGAAAAACATTGAGATCTCTGACTTGACGTTATCCCTCGCACCGATTCAGCCTTAAATTGACAGAATCTCTTGCGTAATAAATTTGTAGTAATTTAAAGTAAGGAAAGACGTGAGAAAAAGGAATAAACACGTTCGACGTGTCTTCGGGCAGTTAAGCGATTGCCGTGCCAGACTTGTTCTTGTAATTATTAACAAGTATAGCCATTATGATTATTATTTTATTTCTATTATTAATATTATTAATATTATTAATTATTATTATTAATATTATTATTATTATCTCTACTTATATATACGTTGTTAAGTGATTAATCATGTTTAATGCTTCTATTATTTATTTTGTTATTCATGAGTCAAGTTTTCTATTCTCCTCTCGTCTATTCTTTCCTCACTTTCTCTCTTATTTTCTCCTCATTCCCGTTCCAGTTTTCCATTTTACTCATTTATCTCTTACCGTCATTCCGTCACCGAACCGCAAGGGGGAGGGAGAGAGAGAGAGATTTCAATTTACTTTAGTGAAAACGTCGTAAAAACAATTCGTTGCAATGCGTTTACAATAAACATTCGTCATGTTCCCGGCTTTACCGAAACAAAAAATATATTGAATCTCAAGCTCATCTCCCCTTCCTCCTTCTTATATGGCACAAAAATAGCTTGTCTCGGAAAGAGATTTTGATCTCCGATTCCCAAGCGAAAGCATATTATCTTTTGTAATGATGAAACACTCACGAGAATTTGTGTAAATTATTGAAGATGATTGTGTATGTTAATTTATAAATTATGTTGTGTTTACGATTCGTGCCAATGAATGGAAAAAATATAATTTTTCAATGATTCGATTTCGTAATTTGTCATTTTCACCCGTATTTTTCCTCTTATATTCTGTTCCAATTTATTTCTTTTCGTTTTTAATGTGATTTTTTTGAGCTTTGAAATTACATTATTAGGACACTCACAAAAAGTTTAATAGTATAATGTAATTATATTGAATTATAGAAAATTAATAATTAAACAGAGACTTAAGATAATTTTGACTTTATTTAATTCTAATTTAAAGCTATTAAATTATATATCATGTTCAGTGGAAAGTATATGGTGCCTTGCAACGTTTCAGAACTCGTATCTAGAGTAAATAAATAAATGAGTATGCGAAAAATGTCTATCACATATCATTTTAAGGCTGAAAACTAACTACGAAAAGATAACTATGTAGAAACAGGTTCCGAGCAAATTATTTTTTCATGTGATTCTCGGATAAGAGAGTTAAAGAACTCTTTCCTATCTATATACGTAATTAAGAACATATAATCTATCTATACAATGACAGTTAGTGTTGTGCAAGACAATCCTGATCATTATTTGAATAACACGATACCTAGTATCAAGAGTATAAATGTAATTAAATGATACTTCAAATGCTACTTTATACAATTTTATCATATATCGTACAAAGCGATCGTTAAAAATGATTGATTAAGCGACAACTATATCGGTTTATATCATAGAAAAATTAGATTAAAGAGATTATTATACGATGCTTGATATATTACATTTATCTATATATATCGCACAACACTACTCGCGATATTTGCTGCAGTATTGTAAATATTTCAAGGCCTTTAACAAAAAGGGCATAAATTCGTTTTGTCATCTTTGAATTTTTTTCTACTGCCACAAATTTATAATCCACATATCTGTACGTACATCGAAATGAAGACAGGAACCTGTATGTGCTGCACATCTACGATAGAAATATATACATACATGTTACTTGTTCCTTACTAAAGGACCTCCCTACAATTTTTCGCTGTATATTTATTTCACTCCTACCAATGATATGACTTTATCTTAATTTTATCTTGAATAGTTTTAATTAAAAACGCATCTTCTTTCTAATAAATGGAAAAAAAAAACCCACAAGTAAATATGAAAATATTGAACAATGCATAATTTGTTAAAATAACATTATATATATATATATATATCACATGATATAGCACATTTATATTTCATTTATTGACAGCTAGAAATATCTACAAATGTATAGCAGCCATACAAAGTGTTTGACTGAGGATGCAGCGCGAGAAAGGAAAGCAGATACGTCACGATAGAAGCAACATCGATGATAACCCGACCTGACCTCCAACTGTCTTCAACAAATTCTCAAATAATCGATACGCATGCTTCTTCCGGCACTTAATGGATGCACAAGCAACGAAGAGGGTCAATGTCGTATTTTCTTACATTTAAACTTTTCATTACGATTCATTCTTTATCAAATCGACACTTACATATTTATTGTGATTAAACTTATAAAAGAATCTCTCCTTAAATTATCGAAGTTACGTCAAAAATAGAATCTCATATTGTTAGTGTATAATTTTTATTACATAACTTATAAAGTGAATTGTATAAGCTATTTTAACGTTTCTTAATCATTGTGAGATTAATGTAAGATTCGAAATAAGTGCCGCATTATAGTGAAATCGTAAATTCTTTTCGATATACCCCGGCATAGTGGAGAAAATAGAAGCGAGAGAACAGTGATAGCTAAGAACTGGCAATCGCGAATTAATTAATCGCTATCGAGGGAATGAATCGAAGACTTAACGAAGCATGCACTTTAGAATACAATGAGAATCGTTTTATATTTTTAATCAAGAAACGTATATATCGATAATCGACTGAATGAAAATTTACATCACGCGCCTGGAATTTCAGCAATATACCTCATTATACACGCTCACCGGACGTATGTACATCTCCCTTTCAGCGCGATCGATATCCCGGATAACCGGTAATGGAATAATCGACGTTTCGTGTAAGGGATATTCGAATAATCGGCTTGCCGATGCGCTATCTCCGTATCCAATATCCACCGACATAGTTTGTCAAATGAACGCCAGTTGCGGCAGCGCGGATGAAAAGGCGTCATAATTAGATTAATTATCACGGATCCTTAAAAATATGGATCACACCGAATTTGCTGTAGTTCTTTCCATGTGAACGCAAATATCGACTGTTATCAGTCGAAATGACTCCATTTGCCGCGCGCTTGAGAATTAATCAATGCAATACTATATCAAGCGATTATAGTGGTTCGATGCATTTACATGGAGACCTTTATTTCACGTATGCTGTTTCTCGCGTTTATAGAAAATATATTTTATCCTTATGGTATTATTTTTCCAGATTTGTAGAAATTGATAGATGCTTGAGATTTATATTATTTCATTTTTAATAAATACTTAGTAAAAATATTTATTTTTCTTCACGAAAAAGGGAGAGAGAGACAGATGGTAATACGCAACAAAGTAATTTAAGTTAACATATTATGTTGCATAATTTTTTTATCATGATAAAAAAATTATGCAACATAATATGTTAACTTAAATTATTGTTAAAAAACCGATCGATATTTTGTAAGAGTCCTTGTAAAGAATAAGATGATGTTATAGGATATAACATCTTGTCATCGATTGTACGAAAGGTTTTTAATTACAACTAAATTAGAAAAAAGTCTGCATATGAATCTCTTATTTTTTTTTATATATATCATTCTTGGACACCGCATGAAAACAACTCTCGTTATCTCTCTGCAAGAACGTGATGATGATATGATATTTTAAGAGGTACCGAATAACATACAGCCTTGAAAAAGTGCCGACAAGACAAATCATGCTTTCTTCGCCTATTCTATTTCGTTATAGTTTTACTCGGCGAATGTTTTATCAGCCGTCAAACAGTCTTATATTTGCGCAATTCGCGTATAATCTGTTTTATATTTCGCTAAAACAGTATAAATTTATGAAAATAACGTTGAAAAGTATTTTATTGTGTTTATACAATAGAAAAAAATAAATAATTATTTTAATCAATTATATGCAAAGAGAAAATCCCTAAGAAGAAAAATACATGTGTTTGTAAATATATTTCTTTCTATGATTCGCGAAATTAATTAAATACTTCAGATAAGATTTTAATTATATAGCATATAAAAATAAATTTTTTCATTTCCCATTTTAAATAAAACTATTTTATGGTCACTTCTGGAAAAATTCTGTTATATCGTCGTGTGAATTACGAAAAAATAACGAACGGTAGCAGCTTCGGTGGCGATTTATAGATCTTCTCCTCCCATTGTGGCGACGTGTTGGCGCTGCCGCCCCCCCCCCCCCCTCTTTCCTTTCCGCGAATTCCGTGACACCGTGATTCTCTCGCGTCGGTTTCCTCGCTCATTCGCGCGGAATAGCCGGTGCAAATGTAAATCATTACGGACGATGGTAGGAGGAAACGATCCTGAGATGCGGACGCGGGGAAAAAAAAAAAGCAAAACTATGTAGCTCGCGTAGTCCATTAGAAATTATAAGCGCCGCTCCCCATCTTCGAGAGAGATCGGTTCCTCTCGCCGACTCCCGCGTTTTTTCCCCATCATACACTCTTGGATGCTTTTTTCCTTCTCTCTTTATTCGTTCTTCCTCTCGGTAGATCGCGATCCTACTTGTCACCGTTCTTCGTTCCACCCACGCCCCACCATCGCTATATGCTTGCCTTTCTGAGGTCCCCGGACCGGTCCCACTTTTTTGTCGCGACTGCCTTCCTTAAGTCCCCCCGTAAGTTCGTCATTCCTTTCCTGTGATCTATTTGTTCGTATTTGCCGCATCTCTCCTCGTTCACCGACGTCTCGCTCTATCTTTCCTTCTCTCTATCTCTTTTACTCTGCGGAACCACTTGCCCGTCTCACGGAAAAATATCGATCGTTCGCCGAGATAGTCGCCAAGACTGAAATGAGTTGTCGTTGCCGCGGATTGGCACCGTCACTCGATCACTATACTTGGTAATAACAACGATCGTTACAACCTACCCACTCTCGCCGATAGTTATTGAGACCGGAAATAATTTCATTACGTCGAGTTTCTCTTTTAGAATACTTATCTCTCTACACTTTAGATTTTTTCGAAATGATAACAGATATATAAGTTTTATCTATCTCTCGTACATAGGATTTTCAACTTGATAATATCGCAAAGAAAGCTTTAAATCTTTTAATGATTTTTTTTTTAAGATGGATTATTGCGGAGGGATAGAAATTCGAGATAATAATCGATGGATTGAGGATCGATATCTTTGCGAACGAACAACGGAAGCGGATAATCGTCATCGATGATGGGTGCGAAAGATCAGCGCCGAGTCGCTCGATTGCTTCGATTCACGAGCTCCGCTCGTAGCGCGTCGCTAATCGAAACATACCGGCGTCGAACCGTTACGATTATCGGCGCTTGCAGCCGTAACATCTAATTTCTGGTAATGAACGTCGTCGAGCCTCGGCACGGCGTAAATCCGCGGATTCACGCGGATCGCGCGAGCGCCAAGATTAACGAGCGCCATGCGCTCGTAAATTACTCTCGCGAGTGGACGATGAGGTGCGAGATGCGACGAACTTTGCCCAGGACCGAGCATTGCCAAGCGGTCGAACTAATAAGCACCGTATTTGAAAAGAAGAGTAACCTTGAGTCATATACATGTCAAAATTATGTATCATTTGTCTAAACATCATAATAAATTGTTTAAGTTTCATCCAGCTGAGGATATGAACCTTCCATGGGTAATCAAAATTTCTTTTTATTTATTTTAATTAATTTATTATTTTTTATAAGTACCTTAAAATTAACTTTGATCCGTCTGTTGAAAGAAAAAATAACACCTGTTTTTATACTTATTTTTGTGTTTTGTAATTTCGTCATCTTGTCAATTGCAGCCTTACTTAAACGGCTGCTTACTATAACTCAGCCGTAATTATGATCTCTATACTTTTCCCCCGATCTAGATATCACTGACGCCGTTAAATTAGCGACGGTTTCCATTATTGTATTTACACATACATGTACACTTTCGCGAAAGCAGAAACACGATAGACTGCGAATTCAGGAATATAATGATTATGATACAGTCAGTATACTGATCGAGATCACGCTACGTTTGTCCGGCAACGTGACATTAGAGATCGCGACAAAAACCAGTTTACGAGAGAGGCGAGAGACCGGAAACCGACAATAGACAAGCTCGAGCGTGAAAGAGGATGCGGGAGAAAGATGTAACGCGTTTGCGAGAGCGTTCGATGAGAAAGAAACGCGTGTACGTACGCGTAAAGGAAAGGAAGCGCACTACGGTAGGGATGCGCGGCTTTTCTTGCGACGATGACCTCGAGGCATCCGGTCTTTCGCACGCACATCGAGAACTTGGCCGATTAGATCCTCACGGCGTATACAGAAGAACTACCCCACAGAATGTCTAAGACATGTTCAAGTTCGATAAGCGACTGTCAACCTATAATGACGAGTGTCTACGTTACAACTTAATCTCTGGAATAGCGTGGTTTTATCGAGCTCTTGAATTTTGTGATATCTCCATTTGATTCTTGAATTATCGATTAAAAATTTTAAATTCTCTTTATTTTATGTTGGACTTTTCTTTAAATGTATATATCCTCCTAATTGCATCGAATTCACGCTTGTCATTAAATAAGCTGTCCATTCAAAGAGATAAATTATGTCACTCCGCATGTCATCGAGCGACATAGCAATTCTATAAAGTAATGCGCGCGAGCTGTCGGTAAATTTAACGAAAGATCTGTCGTCGCGATATTGTAATCGATTAAAACAGCCATCGCGAGGCCGAATTTATCGCGTCCAATGTCGCGTCCGTTAAACGAGCGATTCTATCGGCAGATGCTACGTGCGCGATGCGAGGAGAAATATCACGCGTCGTTCCCGAAAAGAGAGAAATAAAGGGGAACCACCTTCGCGGTGCGATATGAACGCGGCGCTGGAACATCGCTGTAGCGTTCCCCGCGTAGGCGATCGCGATAGCATCAGAGATCGGCGAGGTACTTACGCCCAGATACCTCTCTATATGTACACGTGTCTCTATACATACGCGTATATAAACTCTATCTCTATTACCCGGCTAATTTTACACGGCACAGCATAGCACGTCACGCCACGCCACGCCACGCGAACGCGACCGGCTGTGGATATAAAGTCTCCGAGATCTCCGAAACGAGCTCACAATGTAAATTCCGCGACGAGAAAGGCGGAACGACGCGAGAAATTTATTTCTTATAAAGAAGAACCGAGAATATATTGTTCAATAACTTGCAATATCGCGGTAGCCAAGCCTCAGCCAACACCTAGTTCACGATATACGCCCGTGTCTTTTTACGAGTCTGTTATCTATTGTGAGATCATCGCGAACGGTCTCCTTTTCTTCTTCTTCCTCCTCTAAAGTCTTGTTTTTTATTTTTCGCTATGTCTCGACTGTATTTCTATTATAACGGTCCTCGTTGTAAACAAGTTTATCGCATCACTGAATTAGTCAAACCATATACTCTTTTAAATCTCGCATATCTTTTAAATACTTTAAATTACAATATTTAAAATGTTTTTCATTGTTTTTTTTTTTTTTTTGAATAATAAATATTAAGAATACGTATCAAATGGTACGCTTTTTTACTAGTTTTAATAATCTGTTTTTCTTTCTTCATTTTTTGTAATATTTTTAATCACTTTTCCAATTCGCAGTAATTTCAGTATTTTCTAAATTTTTCTATGTGATATTGCGGCTTTTGCATTTTTAAAAAATATTTATTGATAGCATAAAAATTTTTTAAATAGACTAATAAAAGTTGTTTTTTCTCAATTTAATTCTTTTCTTATTTTCTACATTGTACTGTTTTTACTTTTCTACACATTTGGATATAGAAGACACATAATGAGTGTTTCTTTATATATTATTTTTTATTTTTACAATGCTCTTTTTGTAATCAACATTCGCAAAAGCGTCGGCAAAAGCGTAACGAATCGCAATTGCGGATAATCCACCTTTGTCGCGTTTTTGCGTTATTTTTGTTGCGTTCAACGCCTACCGCCTCGCCGTTTAAAGTCAGAAGTGCGAGACTCGAGATCTCGAGTATCCGAGAGAAAACTCGCCGAGGATTGCGCGAGATCCACAGCGCGATAATACGCTTATTCATAGCGTAATAATCCGCTTAATACGCCGCGACACTTAGTTATTAACACACGCGCGCCAGTCAATTAGCACGGTTTTTCGACTCACGTTTGAGATTAAAGCGCTCGGGATTAGCACCGGTAATAATACTGTATCGGGCATTAATTATTCCTCGTATTACGAGTCGCCCGGTCTATACATCATCATGATTCTTCAGGAATAGGCGCGATTAAGCAGGCAGATCTTGCGGGATGAAAAAATAATGCGTTGAATCTGGTTGAATATCTTGTAACCATTTAGTTTAATGTTTTATTAAGTTTTATTAAAATTTTATTAAGACACGAACGTCTCCGAGTTTATTTCGATATTACATTGTCAAGTGTTAATAATACATCGTTGCATCAGATCAGAGATATCGTCGTAAAAAAAAAAGAAAAGTGTTAACTTAAATATATATACGAGAAAATTAGATATACTCGATATATCGAGAAAAAAATATACATTACGCGATGGCACCGATAAATGATCGACCCTCGCTAGTGATAATACCAAGATACTAACATAGAAATATACTGGTACATTTGTCGCGAAAAATTATACGCAACGATAACGAAGTATCGAGTAGCATTTGACACGATCGCTATTAAAAGCAATATCGTATTTCTCCGGCGTGATTACGGCGATTAAATTGTATCAAGATATTCGCCGCGCGCAGCGGAATTAATGTCAGCGCATAATCGTCATTTTTCGTAATGACTTCTCATCGAATCGCGTCCGATGCGGTGTGAAATGAAGTAAATTCCGCAGAGTATACTTTATTCCTTGCGAGCCAAGAGCCGGAATACGCATCCAAGAGACGTGCACATCGATCGGCACGATGTACCACGCTCTTATCGTTCTCGCGATTCGCGATCGGCGCGTGAGACATTTATCCCGGCGTAATAGGCACCGATCGGACGCCGATCGAGAATTACGGGCGGCACGACGATCGTCGAGAGCTGCGAGAGAAATTGTTAGCCGACGGGATCGTAATTATCCCTCGCAGTCATTAGTCGGGAATATATCAGCCGGGTGACACGCGAAAATGCGCACTGACGTGGTGCCGTCCAATGGACGGATGGATGAATGAAGGAACGAAAGATGCTTATCTCGGAATATATATCGTACGCACCATTCGTCTTACGCACTGCGACGCGATTGTTGCCGCAGCTGATCGTCGTGTGTGTCAGGTCCATCGCGACAATCGGCACTCTTCAACTTTGAGATACTTATTTGCCAACACGGGCCTTAATCGCCTTACTTGCAGTTGACTGTCTACTATTGGGTAATGAGAATATTATCGCGTCCCCGTGTGTATTACGTATACAGCAGCGATATTGCAAAAAATCGATGAGATGTCGATTAGTACGAGATAAAAATTAGCAGATACAATCTTTTATTTATTGTTATGCAGAATTTTATTTTTTATAATAAGGTTTATTAATAAGATTTAATTACAAATCGGGAATTTAGACAACGATTTTTCTAATTTTCTAATTTGTTCATATATATATAAATGTTTTCATGAAGCCTAAAAAGAACAAATATCAGTATTATATCTTATTGTATAATTTCAAATTTATTTAATTGATCTTAATCTAAAACAAAAAAAAAAAGATTGGGCAATTAATATATAATAAAAAATTATTTTTAATAAGGAGATTTTAAAATACTAAAAAAAAAAATAATGAAACTTTCTTATATTATTGTAAATGACAGATAAATCACGGCACATATACTTTCGATCAGCTGATAAATCATATAAAATTGGTCTATAAAAATCTCACATTTAATTTTCTTTGTTTAATTCATCTTCCACGTTGTCACATGATATGTTAAAAAGAAAGATATACTTTGCAAGAATCCTATCTTAATTTGCACAAAGCGTGGGCGTAGAGATCATTTATCGATCGTTAGCGTCGCTCGATCGAGCATAGACCGATTGTTGTCTCGATCGCCATCCGTTGCATCTCGCGAGACCACACAGGGTGATCGACCGAATTGGGTGGGTTTAATTAATCGGCATTAATTCTTTCCTAGTCCTCGCCGATCACCGATCGAAAACGCTCTTTGAAAATATCGCGGGCGAGGAGGAGAGAAGGCACGAAACGTGACGGAGAGGCGAGGAAAGATAAAGCGAGGAGGAAAGAAGCATGAGACGCGAAAGAGAGAAGAAGCGGGATGAGGGGAGCGGAGGGCGAGAGCGGAGGGAAAGGCAAGGGAGAGAACCGTAAATTTCCGTTATGGGACTCCTCGTAAAGCCGGCTCCCCCCGGTCGGCGCGATAAAAAGGCCAGTCTGCAGGTTGCTGCTCCCGAGGATGACTCCTTCCTCTCGCTCCCCCTCTCGTCCCACGCCTTCCCTTCTCATCCTTTTGGCTGAGAATGACCGGGAAAACTGTGCGAGGAGAGACGGCGGCTGTTGTCCCTCACAAAGGTATCCCTTAAAATTCGTGGGACATAACGATTGCGGCAACGCTAAAGAAAAAGGGTATTCGATTCGGCGAGAGCCCCTCTCCGCTCGTTAAGACGGCGGCGACTTCGCTCATCGGTTGCTCGTCGCATCGTAATTGCCGATGCTCGCCCACGCGAAATCACGCAAGGCGTATTTACGGCTTAATGTCCTCCGTCTCTCCCTCTCTCTTTTTCGTTCGTCTCTTTTATCTTTTTCCGTGCACTGTGTTCGTATTCGTGTTCTCTCGTCGCTCGAACGCTACGGACGATCGGACGTCTTTCCATTTTTTATATTTGTACTTTAGAGAAAAATCGAGGATTTGACAAAATTCGGAGATAAATCATAATGAATTAGTTATTATGACACGATTGATTGATTGATTGATTGTTCTTGCATTGTCGCAATTTTAATATTAGCATTATGATTACTAATCAATTGTCCGATTCTGATTTATTGAAAATTAAACGGATTAAAAGACACAAATGTGCTCTGCGATAAAAAATAAATGTTCTTTCTACAAAAAAGTTGCGTATTTATATAATATTAAGTCATATGTCATTTAATGAAAATGAAAATCTAATGACGTACAATATTTGACAGAAATTACTTTGATACAAATTATTTTGTTTTACATTTATTTAGAAAGATTGATATGCTTTTAAGCGATTAATTTTAGAACCGCATATTTGTGGATAAATCTGAGAGCTGCATGCTCGCTTCATCTATTATTAAAGGACATAAAGCAGGTCGCCAGCCGAGATCAAATATTATTTTACCTCATTCAGAAATACCTTCGCACAAATTTCATGCATTAACGGATGTATCACGTAATTTGGGCTACAGTCCGCGGGATCCACATTTAATAATACATCCAGTATATTCAATTTGGTTAACGTGATTGACATCTGCGCAAGTTGAGTGCACCTTAGCATGAGAGCTCTAGAAATTTCGACCAATAAATAACTGAATCGTGGTATAGATTCGTCTCTGAGTCATTCCGTCAGGTTAGGTATATTTGAATATCCAAAATCGTCTTCCGAATGTCGAATTAAGGGATCTAGTTTAGCGATAGAGAAGCCGCACGAATTCTCTGCATATTTAAAAAGCTATTAAATAATCGATCAAAGTAGTACACACGAATATACGTAGAATAATTTATTAAAATTATAATTTCTTTTCACGATGCTTCGCTGAGTAGTACAATTTAGCTTTGTGTCATTTTGTTCAATAGCTTTTATCGCGATTTCACTTATTCACGTTTACTGCAAGATATTATTTTCCAACAAGTAAGGAAAAAATTTCACAAAAGTAGTATAGGCGGATCCGACATCCTCCATTTCCGATCATCCTGCGTTATAACTTGCGAACATTATTAACGTACGTTGACATTACAAGTGGCTCATTGACATCGATCGTTCGAGATAAAAAGATGAAAGGCATTCGTAAATAGTACAGTCCGACGACCAATAAATCGTAATTCTATCCATCGTGGAAGAATCATTCCGGGACGTAGTACGATGAGTAATAAAACAATTTCGTTTCGCATTTTGTTTTCCCGATTCGTAGTTGCAAGTCGAGCTAGATGGCCGGCGAGATATAAATAATGTAGAACCATCGCGATCGTTAGAGCTCTAGAAGAGCTTCCTGCCTTCCCGCATTTCTTACATTCGTTGTTCCTCTTCATCCAGACAGATTGTCGAGAATCGCAAAGGACTGTCGAGATCGACAGTCTGTCTGGAATTATTATATTATGGTCGTTTTCGTCGACTGGAGAAAATTATTTTCACAAATAATATTCTCTTGAATGAAAAATAATTAAAATTTAATCGAGACGCGAGTAGAAATTGGACGAATAGTGTTCTCTATTTTAGAAATTTATTTCAAAAGTAAATCATACGTTATTTAATTGCTCATTATTTGAATATCTATAATATAATGCAAAATTAGAAATTTCCTGAAACACCGATGAGAGAGAAGGAAAATAAAACTGCGACGGATTTATTATTCTAGTGGCGAATACGCGAGAGAGAGAAAATGATAGCTATTCGTGATAAATAGGAAAATCGATCTTTCTGATTTATTTTGAAACTCGACATTTATAAAAGAAAATTTGTTTTTCCATCAATTACTTTCGAATTTTAAAAACTTTCCATATTAGCCGATTTAAAAACAACCAACAAATGCAGAAAGCTTCTAATGGGTATAAAGATAATTTAGTGGACCAAATGTAGATCTCTGTCAATTTTAATTAAGAGAAACACTTAATTCATTATAAATAACTATATGTTAATTTTGATATTTTTTCTCTAATATTAAATATCATCTCTGCTTTCTACCAAAAATCTCCAAATATAATTTTATAACTAATTTAAAACCTTGTTTCAATTAATTTAGACTTTTTTATATTGTGGATTATTTTGGAACTTATCTAGATTCTAGATAGTAAAAACAACGAGCGAATTATAAAAATGTAAAGATGATGGAGAAGGGAGAAGGGTGCGTTATTTTTCCACAACCGAGATATTTTTCTAACAAGACAAATAACGTTCTCGTTGCAGATGGAACAATCGAGGTGAGAAAGCAGGGAACAACAGTGCTCGCCGCCATTGGTTTTCCCACGGACGAAAGGGGCTCGTGCGCGTCACGGTTGACCATTAACTTCGAAATCTCGATTTACGATCGGTTTCTCGCACACTTTACGTGTGCGAACAATGGCCGCCTACACCGGAGCATTATATTTATTCGTCGATCCAATCAATATATGTACGAATGTACACGTGTGTTTAGGTATCTTTTCTCCCCCGCGTTACATATGTGTATTTATATAGAACAGTCCAGAATGATGGATCATTTTTTTAAAGAATTTTTCTCAAAAATGTTTGATAATAGAAAAAAGTGGCAGAGAAAAAACTCGAATAGTAACAAGGTTATTTTTTTCAGTGTAATAATGTATTGGAAAGATGCATGCTCGCTGTTCGAAGATTAAGGTAATGGATCTATATCTCATATTTTTTTTCTCTCTCTAGTAATGTATTACTAACGAGATATAGACATTTCCAGAGAAACGTTTGAAATATAATATTTTCGTAGATCCGTTACCTCAATATAAAATAAAAATATGTCACTCACCGATCGATGCGCAATAAAGAAGTTGACTACATTTCAGCTACGTTGATCTGTAACATATAAATAGAAGATCCAAATTATAGCAGCGGTCAAAATAATTAATATTTTAAAAAGTTATTATTGAATACGCATTGAATTTTTTATATTCGATCCATATAATAATAAGCAGATTATAAAAATAAAATAATTTTATAAATTTTGGAAAAACTTTATAAATCTCTAATAACTCTATATAATAACTATAATCCTCTAAAAGTAGAAATTTTTACAAGCTTAAAGCTTTTATATAAAAATCTTTTTCTCTGATTGTCTCTTGTTTAAATTATGTGAATATAAAAAATCAAATTACGCCATTAATTGCTTCATTTAAATCGCGCGTACGTAATTCATAAATAATTAATATACAAATAATAAATTATTTACCACAGGACTGCTCCATCGGTGCCCGATGCCTTTCCTAGACCTCCTCTTCTTCGTCTCAGATTCGTCAAGATTTGTTAACTCACACGCGCGATACTTTAAAGGGCACTCCCGCACTTTTATTAAAAGAAGATAAATTATTATTTTTTAAGATATTAGTTCAACTAAAATCCTCGATGACAATCGAAAACGGGGTAGAAGTCCAACGCGAAAACGTGACGAGACGATGCGATAAGCCGTCCGCGACACGATAACGGCACCGACGACGCGATAAGCCATCCGCGGCGCGATGATGGCAACGATGACGCACTAATGTACGTCCAACGCTAAAAATGCGAGTGCTACATATAAATCATTGTGCCATTCGTGGCAATGCTATGCTGGGGTACTTGGCTTCCCCTTCAGGCTTTCCCTCAAGATTTTTCCTAAACCTTTAGGATAAATCTTAAGGCACCGTCCAGGTACTGAGCCCTCCCACCACGTCAAGGTGTACCCATTGGGAGGGTTATATTATACAATTTTATAATATAATATAAATAATTTGGGGAAAGAGGGAAAATTTATTTTTTTCAACAGCCGATCAATTCGCTTTTTTAATTGTAAAATAATAAAATAAATTATAAGACATGTTATATATAGTAAAATTATATAAATGCCGAATGCTTGAAATCTTTAATACATCAGACATTAATTATTAATCACTTGAGATATATACGAATACAAGAATATATATACGAATCGTTAAGGAAATAATTATTGCTAAATATGTCGTTAAATTATAATTGTCATCTTCGTATCGCTTTGATTTCTATTTCAGATGAATAATTTGCGCCTATTTTATTCGATAAATATTTTCGTCTCAATGACATTTACAATTTTTTAATCACGGAGCTAATTGTAGCGAATCAATAATACGACGTGATAATCGCTAAGCGTTCTTAACCATTAAATTATTCAGTTATTTAAAGAATTATCGGGTAATTATTTGTATAATGAAAATAATTTTAATCTATTTATTAATTAATAAATTCTAATTTCTCATTGTCACTGACATTAAATTGTTAATTTGACATTTCATATTTTATTCGTAAACGGATATATTTTGCAACCTCTTGCAAATTAAATTAAGAAGCCATTCCTATAGCAACAAAAGCTGGGTCAACGAACATTTTTATAACTTCTATACGAGAAATCATTGTATTAAATATCTAGTCGAGCGAAAACGAGCGAAAACGGGTGAAAATCTTATAAAAAAAAAACAAAATCGGTTTAATGCGAATAAAGAGAACATCGTTAATATAAAACTTGCCAGATTCGATCAGTGATGAGGGAATTGGTTTTGCAGAATATAGTTGATTATAAAATGAACGAAGCTTTTGAAAAGGCAATGGAATAATGAAAAATCGATTAGACGGCTATTTAGCGGGCTACGGAATAACAACGTAACACGAGGCCAGCGTCGAGCGATTAAAGGCAATTTTGTCGGATCAAAGAAATCGGGCTGACGATATCAGATTTTTTTGTCGTACCGAGCGAAACTCGTTCTCCACCTGCGACTTCTCCTCTCCTCTCTTCTCGGAGACTGCTTTTGGCGTCATCTTCTGCCCCTCGCTTCACTCGCGGAATCCACGATCGCGTTCTCGTTTCGGATTTTTTGTAGGTGCACCGCGAACATGCAGGCACACCTACATCAAATCGTAAATACATTTATTCATGTCAGCCAACGACCAAGTATTGTATTCCGTTCGAGCGACTTCGTAGACAATGAAACGGGGGCGTTTTCGTCAGTGTTTCGTTGAACGCATCGAGACAGAAGGGGAGAGAAGTTGTGGATACTGCGAGAGATGGTAACGTTCTAAAATTCATCTTTGCCGACAAAGATGTCAATTATATGTCTGTGAAATCTCATCCTATCTGACAATGCAACACGCCCGGTACATAAAATAAATCGTAATATCAATAATTCATATATGATATATATCTGAAAAGTACATGTATATAAGATATGAAAGAAAATTCAGATTAATTAGTGCAACATGTATTATAGAAATGCTATTTTGGTAAAAATTTAAATTCTTTATCGATCATTTGCATTGTTCGAACATTGCAAACAATATTTACATTTTATTATAATTATTTCTTAATATTCCTATACGTATATGCGTTTTAATATTATAAATATGTTTATGTTATAATATTTCATTGTGTAGATACGTTAAAAAAATAAAATCGTTTTTGTATTCCGTTATTGTATTGTATAATTGTAATTATTAAATAATTTCAAATTAAAAAATATTATTTTACTTGAGAAGTAAAAATTTAAACATCATGAAAGTACGCACGAGAACGTCGCTTACCGAAGGAATACTATTAAAAACCGATAAAAAAAAGGGGTAAAAAATTTCCGGATTCCTTGATGGAAGGATATCCATTGCTTTCTCGCAATTGGTAACGAGAACGATCGATGCGCTGGACGTTTAATTGGCAATTATTTGTTGAGGCAGCGAGACCGACACCATAAAGCATTGTAAATCGACTAAGGATAAATCCTCCCTTCGCCGAAAGGACGATCACCGACCATTCTCCCCTTTGTCTACGACGAACGAGAAATACGTCTGAATGCAACCACGAGACACTTTCCTCTCGTCACTCTCTCCCACCCCCTTTGTCCTTGCCCTTCGCGATTCCCTCTTTTATGTGCGTGCGGACGAAGATGTACGCATAGAGATGCACAAAGAGCACCATTGTGCGTCCGTTTGCACACGGTCGGGACTCTACGATCGAATGACAACGAAGAAAATGTCGCGAGAAACTTGGAATTGTCGTAAAATATTGAACCGATCAATCTTTCACGTCTGAAAAAAATTTCAATACATTTCGATACATTCGATATTTCGAATATGATTTATAAGTTAGCATTTGATATAGGGGAAAAAAAAAAAAAAAAAAAACAACCCCAAATAATCGACACGACTAATAAATTTACTTTAAATTCCTTCATCCTTAAAGATAAAAATCTCGTATTGCGATTTTTCCAATAAGCGTAAAAGCAATATTGTATTAGTCGCATTATCGAAATATTACTAATAGTTGATATAAAAGTTTTAATATATACAATAGCGTTAATAATTTCTGATGAAATATGATTATCACACTAAATTAATTTTCTTTGTATTTACAAGTTGAATCTGTCGCTATATGTACCCAAAAATTATTGAGATAAATAATACACGCGATCCGGGAAATAAGCGCAATGAGAGAGAAAGGGAGAAACGCATCGATCGGCTCGTTAGCTACATGCACCTGCATAGAGATATGCACATACCATATATATAAGTTGCGCGCCGCCGTAGCAATCATGTGTGGGCCAATCTCGCCGTCCGGCGACCTCGGGGCCTCGGGGGCTGTTCGTGGCACCGTGTGTGGAACCCGGGACCGCAGGGAGCCGCTTATTACCGATGCGGAATCAATTTCAATTTCGCGCGGGTTCACCACCTGCGATGCCGGCCGTGCAGTCGCGAAGGCCGCGCACCTCGCCCTAAGATTACCCGGCAAACTGTACGACGATCTCGTAGTCGCTACTTCTCGCATACATATGTTTTCACGTTCATTCAATGTGAGCTATGCATATACGAGTTACGTTCGCTCAGGGATTTAGTGTGCACGAAGCTATCGAAGCAGGAAACAGAAACAAGCTCACTGATAGAAGGCTTCTTATTATTTTCTTTAATAGTTAATTATATTTTTTTACAAAAAAAATAGTTATATTTTAGATAATGTTATAGTGGCTTTTATTTAAATTAGCATCAAATAATTATTTTTGAAATAAATGTGTGTTTATTTTCTTATGTGTGTTTACTTTCCTTGAATCGTTTTTCTAATTATTTTCTTTATATTTAAGATAATATTAAAAATAATATAAGTAACAAAATGTTTAAAATACGGTCAATACACAAAAATTCGAAAACTTTAAATATTATTTCAAATAAGAATTTTTAATGATTCTTAAATTACTTTAATCAATACATTTTATTTCTTGCATATTAAATATATGGAAAATAAATTTTTACCTAATATTTTATTCAAACGAGACATATACATTATCTAAATCATTTTTGATAGTCCGCATAAAATATATGCATCATAGAAAAAAAAAAAAAGAAATATAGATGCTGCATTTATAAGTTTCGAAATTACAAGATGCAAATAAGAAGATTTCTATCTTTACTATTGCTTAATATGCTAAGAGGGTGTTCAATAGATAATTGAACAATCTAATCTCGATAGCTATAAAGCATCGAGCTAAGGAGCGCTTTAAACGCAATCCGTATATGCCAAGGAGAAATATATTTGTTTGCCGTGCAAGAGGAGTCATTTAAAATTTATTACCGCTGGTACTTTTCGATTCCTCGCCAACTGTGTATTAGCTCCCTTATCATATCTCTAGTATTATATTATATATATATATATATATATATATATATATATCTTTCTTCTATTCGATACTATTGCGTTTAATTAATTACTGCCGGTATACGCTGCCTCGTTTATTACAATCTTTACACCGTTCGATATCGGCGCGATACGGCGAGTACGGTGCACCTCTTATTCGTTCCGAGATTACACGTGTAAATAAAGTCTTATGGTTACTTCTCGCAACTGTAAGGTGCTAAAATTATACATGGAGTGGGAAAATCGGAAGTGTCATTGCCGCGGTGATTGTTATAGATAGATACTGATCTATTTTATTATTACGAACTCCTATTCGTTTCCCGCGCGATTTCATTTATCACGTATTTATCTTCTATCCGATTGGTGAATGTATGTATTGCGATAAAGAAGTAGTTACAGTTGTATGCAGCGGAAATGATGGCAGACGTCCATTTATTTTTTGTCGCAACGGCAGATCTTTCCCCCATTTAGATCTCACACGCGAGATTGTTATTTAGCTACCAACGTTTATAACGGATGACATCGATTGCATTAAAGTTGCGATACAACTCTTTAGTGCGACTATTGTAAGTATGAAAGTATTCGTACAATAGCACTCGCATCTATTCTATTAGTTCTATTCTATTAGATAGAACGTAACTATTTGTCCCTTATAAAATACGATCACGCGCGTAATCATTTGCACATGTTTACGATTTTATATTGAGCTGCAAATATCAAGCTTGGTGCTGCACGGAAGCGTAAGGCACGATTGTGTTATAAGTTGCACAGGCAGGTGTAAAAGTCGGCGAACACGTATGCGAACGCACAATTTAAAATATCGCCGATAAAGTCTGCTATCTCGCCAAGAAGCGACTATGGTTGAAATTGTGAGATTAAAACTATATAGATATAGATATATAACCGTATTAAAGGGATCAAATCGACCATTTCAGCGTCGTTTCATTGATAAGTTAAGAGTTGCCGAAAGTCAATAGCCTCTCAATTATGGAAAATATCGATATACACGAGCTTTATTGACTTTATTGCGGTATGTCTTTTCAGGCATATTCGTGAAATGTGTGAATAAGAATATAATGTGAGTCTTTAAATCTGTAATATTAGCTTATCCGTTATTCAAATATCGAATTCTAAATACATTGTATTTTTTCATCCTGGATCTTGACATCAATTAATTAAAATTTCTGGATCTTATATATTTTTTCTACAATATAAATTTTGTATTTGCCAAATCCTCTTTAGAATAAAAAATTCCAGTAATGAGAACGATTCAACAAGTAAAGTAACGTCATTATGATTATTAAATAAACTTTTCGGTTGCTCCAGCATATTATTATTTACGCGTAGAAATATTAATTAAGCTTGTAAAGTTTCCAAAGTAGCGAATGATTTAACTATTTTGAATAGGGATTAGTTCGCTTCGCTGTCATTAAATTCTAGTCATTGTCATTCGATTTTCAGAGCAGTACATGTATTGCTATCGAGAATGGGTTGAATCTGAGTTTCACTTTCACAGCGAGGAGTAATCGTACGTACACGGATGCTGCTGATGGATTTGGCTCGCTTTCGTTCCGTTCGAAGGATGAGCGGCGACGGCCAAGAGGGCGATTATAGAACCGTAGCAATCGTTGTGGAAGAAATGAGGGGGGAGATAGGGAAAGGGGGGGTTCTCGAAGACCCCGTTCTCGCAGTGGAAGAAGACGAGAAGGTGGCCGGCGCTCCTGCTGTCGAGAGGTTGATTGAGATTGGTGGGTGGCCCCGTACTCTCTCTTTTTTTTCTCTCTTTCTCTCTCTCTCTCTCTCTCTCTCTCTCTCTTTCTCTCGATGTTACCCGGTAATGCCCTCTAATCACGGTCAGCCATTAACCATTATGGTATTTTGAGCGATCTTAAGCGCGGCACAAATTCGACGGAACCGGGTTCGTGCTACTTGCTTAATGCGTACGACTAATGTTATTACGTCATAATTGTTTTGATATTACGTCATAATTAGCGCGTAATATTTCATAAAAGCTCGGTTCGGCAATACAAATGACTCACGTGTTCACGCGGATTTAATTAAAACGTCTAATGTCTCTTGCAGTAATATTATTGCGAAATAATATGTTACGTTCTCTTATACGAAACATAAGCTAGTAACATAAATTTCCTAATGACATATAACTAAAATTCCTCAAATATAAAAGAAATTGTTAGAATACCATAAATGAGACATAAAATTACAGATATTTATTTTCGTTATTAAAGTGTGAGGCTGTTTTATTTATAGTATCTAATATAATAAATATCTCTATTAATTTTTTCACATAAATACCATTAAATTTTATAGGTATTTCTTTCACGCAGAAATTGCCGGATTTTTATTGTGTGTAAGATAAAAGCATATAGAGATGTAAAAGACTAGATAGATAGATAATGACATTTATTTGGTGTTGTGCGATCATGTTCCGGATATCATGATACATTAATCAACTGATAAAATTCCGCAAATTCGAGACTTGGATCAGCCCATAAATTATCGTACGCGCTAATTAAGCAACGGTAGACACCAATTCACACCATTCACGCGCATAAGTACCGTTAGATTTTATCGTGTCACGATGAGATAGCAACGTAGAATGTCGATGCGAGCTTCATCGTAGGAAAAGCGACTATTGGCGATATGAGAAATATATGATCGTCGGATAGAAAATAATACGCAACCCACGGAGTCTGACCTTCGTCGTCCCTTTAACCGAACCGTAAACGTCGCCGGTGAATTTATCAGGCCCAGACAGCAGGTACCACACGCGTAATACAAGATACACTCTCGACATCTGTTCCGCAACGCGGATTATCGCGGAAATTGCGAAACTGCACCGCCGCACGGCGATCAGCGTCGCCGGTGAGGCGTACGGCGTAAAATCGCTCCTCTCTTTCTGTCGGCGGAATTCCGCGGTCGTGGCGGCGGAAACGAGCCGCGAAGATTATGGCAAAAACTGCTCCCGCGCTGGCTCTTTTACACGTGCTGCGATCCGCGCGAGTGCAGGCGCGTAAGAGCGAGTCCGCTCGTCGAGCGAGCGTAGAAGGAACGAGTCATCGCGTTCGACTTTTCCGGAAAAATTCGCGAGCGCGCGCGTTTCCTCTTCCTGCTACTCGTTACTAACCGTTCGTGTCTCTTGCGGTTGTTTCCATTTTTCCCCTTGATAATAATCGAATTTTTGTATCTTTATTATAATAATTGAATTGGATAATTTAATTTTCTTTTCCAAGCTGGTATGTAATAGTAGATATTTATTTGTTTGAATATATTATGAATGCCAGTGTAAATTTCCCAAGTTAATGAAATACGATATTTGCTTTCATCAATTAAAATATATTGGACATTGGGATCATATATATAATTATTAGATTAAAATAAGATTGTTTTACCGCGATATATTGCAAATAATTGAGTTCTAGAATAATTACGATACCACTTTACGACGAGATCTTTTTATTCAAACGCGGTATTGATTTCTGTTATCCGTTATATACATTACATTTTTTTCTTCATTTTTTTCTCTCTTTATTTTTTGCTTCTTTTAGCGATATCCGATATTACGATCAGTCGAACACGCCCCTGCTTTGCTGTTATTTGACACGATCGTAGGCAGGAGTTCGTACTCCTTACAATGGAAAATATTCTCTTATAATTATTAAACATTCGAGTCCTCCTCGTAAACGCGTCGTTGCGGGACGTGGAATTCGTTTTAATTATATAAATTGCTTCCTCTTCCGCGTGCACGTACTTCTATGCGCGCTGTAATTTCTGCCTTCGCGTATGACTTTTCCTCGAGTACTCTCAGTATACAAGAATTACTCTCCATCCTCTCGTTCTATCTTCCCTCTCCGTCTCCTTTTCTCCCTTACACTCTTATCGAAATAAAATTTTAAGTGCAGGTTTTGTGGCCGAAGTTACCGCTCTTACCTACCGCACGAAACGCATCCGCCCGCTCGACGATTTTACGGTGCGGCTCCGAGATTCGGGGCGCATCTCGCGGACCAGAGCATGGTTTAAGTACCAATTAAAGTACCAATTAAAGAGAAAAGACTTCATTACTCGACCGGCGATTGCACACCGTGCCCTACTTGTTCCCGACATTTCGTTTGATTTATTAATCAGGTACTACCTAGTTCACTAAAACTTTCCTCGCCATAATCATCGCAACATATCCACGTGATAAAGCGCGGATAATGAAGCATGTTATTGCTCCGCTAAAAATAAGTAGCCGCTAACCACTAAGCGAACATAAACCGTGTTATGTTTCATTTATTCACTGTTTAACATTAAAACCAACTGAAGCGATTATTTTGGTCGCTGCTTTCTAATCGACCATAAAGAGTTTATATTCCTATCAGCTTTTAATCAACATTATATAAGGAATAAGAATAAATTACATCTTTTTTTTATTATTCGGAAATCGATTTTTGTCTCAAATATTCTTTTAATAATTCTCCTTCTCTCTCTCTCTCTCTCTCTTTCAAATACTTTGTTATTAATATTATGTTAAGAAAGGAACACTTCAATCAATGAAAGATTATTACATTTATACATATATCTCTCTCATATACCTCGACAAAATATGTTAAATTATATATAAATTATAAATTACGCCTTTAATTTACTTTCTATCAAATAGAATTAATATTAAGTTTTTTAAATTTAAAGATTTTGCAATGTAAAATTATATTAGATAATACAAAATTATATATTATTTAATACAATCTTGTGTTCTTTTTATTTTCAACTTTTGCACATTTTTTTCAAAAAAGTTTTTGTCACATGTATTCAATACCAACATATATATATATGTATATTTAAGGATTAAATATGGATTACTTATTATAGATAATTATCCATCTCTTGAATATAACATTATTTCTTATTGGCACTTTGTTGCCGTACCAATTTATCGTAATAATATCGCTTATCAATAATATAAAAATTTTATATTGTATATTGTATGTTCCTAAATTTTTTACATAAATATATTTTATTGTTTCTATTAATGTAATTTGATTTACTCAAAACTCTCTCTTAATCAAAATTTCTTTAGAAATTAATTTTCGCACATTATGGAAATGCGTGAATTAATCTCAGCCAACTTTTGATATAAATAATCCCACTGTGCGGCGACGCTTTGAGCACGTGCCCCTCAGGTAAGCCCTTTGACTCTCGCATGTGCGTACGCGTGCATGTAAATTCTCGCTACTGCAGGGCGCAAATTCAGAATACTCTCGCGGCCGCCGTACCGTGTCGCGCACCACGTCCTTGTAAGGCCACTTGTTCACCGGTTGCAGACTCGTCTTGTATCGGTGTACGGACGAAGTAGTATACGCGATGTATGCATGCGTCGCGCACGCACGCACACGTGACGGTGGTGGCCGCCGTGCCGCATTGACGCAACGGCATTTACTCGTAAATCGATTCCGAAGGAACAGACGGACGGAGAAGAGGTCGGTACCGAAGAGCAAGAAACTGTGCGCCTTAAGCAAAGGCAACCTCCACCTCTCCCATTGACTTCCACTCGTAACAACTGGTATTGTCGTAATAAGTAGTGTTATATCGTTGTGTGTGTACTTTGGATCGTTACTCGACGACCGATCGACTTTTATCCGAGGACAAAGTTTGTTAGACATTAGTGCATGTGGAGATTAAAACTTACAAATTGATTGAGCCCAATTCTTAATTACTATGCTATAAATTTTTATGCCGACAATATATATAATATATTAAAATTTAACATACATTTTGACGAGGTGTATGAGAGAGAAATATAAATGTAATAATCTTTTATTGATCGGTGTTTCTTTTTTTGTCAGAATATTTAAAAGACAAATATTAAAAGAATATTTGTGACTTTTCTGAATAATAAAAAAGATGTAATTTATTCTTATTCCTTATATAATATTGATTAAAAGCTGATAGGAATATATCATCATTATGTATATGTAGTAATAATATGATATCTCATCATTATTAACAGAATTTTAGATATTTACATATTTAAAAATCGTAGATACATCGATAAGGAATAAAAAAATGTTGAATGTTTAATCAAATCATTTTTAAAAAATTCATGTATATGTAATTAAAAAATTTTTTTCGAGATTCCTCCAACACTGAGAAATTAAAGCAACAAGACAATAGGCAAGATGAATTTGTAACGTCGCGATATACCGGAAGTTTCAGCACGGTGCTTGCTTGTCAAATGCGTCGCACGCAATTTCCGAGGATGGCTGCGAGCCTAATTGCATAATTTCGTACCGCGGCACCTCGTATATTGATTACCGCGTCTCAGCGCGTGTATGACCGGCGAAGACAAATCGCGCTTTAAGATTCTCATCGCGTCGCGCAATTTCCTATGCTAATTTTCTCTTGTGGCTGTTCCGAGGTATGTCTATCCAGCAACTGTGACTTTAGCTAAGAGAAAGCAAGGAAGAGAGAGAGAGAGAGAGAGAGAGAGTCCGGAGATCGATCGAAAACTCGCCGATTATAATGAGATAATTTAACGAGCAGCTCTCGAATCAGCCTCTCAGACACGCGTCCGTCACGCATCGAGCGGAAGCGACGAATTGGATTCGGCCCCGAAATGAACACCGTGATATCGTGCGGCTGTTCTCTTCGCGGCCCATCTTCGAAATACGGACCAACGACGTTGGTATTTCTCCTCGACCCTCAGAATTATTCGTGGAGATTCAAAAATCCACGAATAAAATAAATGTCAACGAGAAAAGATTAAAGGATACTTAATTTTTAATTCATATATATCACAAGCTGTCAAATATTGAGAAGGTGATTACAAACAGTAATTTTCGAATATTTTGGCGACATCTCTTATTGTTAATGATATGTTCCATAAAGTTTTGTGTAAAATGATTTTAATTGAAAATGTCCAAAAATATAATTACAGTATCCTTATTAAATATTCGAAATATTAAATTCATCGATGGTGCGAGAAACATGATTAAAATCCAACTCTCAAATTTCTCTTGGATCTAAGTATATCCTAGAAATTCGAGCAAGAATTTAATGATTTGAAATGAATACGATTGCGAATAGACGCACGTGGGACGAGAGTTGTATCCGAGAGCCCTTCGCTAGACCCGTCGTCATCGCGTATCGAGAGTCGATCTCTCCCGCGTCGCGCGAGATATCTTCGGCCGCGGGCGAAGCTGAAGAGACTGTCGAAAGTGAAAGGAGACGAAGAAATCGAGAGATGGATCGCGCGTTCGTTATAACGCAGGTTCTCTCGCTACGCGCAACACGCACCTTCCACCTTCCTCCGCGTGTCCAAGGACTCACGGTAAGCGCACGCGGCAATCGATAGCACTGATCGATGAACATACGTTTTCGCTTTGTGGATGACAAAAGAGCCAAGGATGCGAATGACTGTTCTTAATTTTTACAAAACGCGATGCGTTTAAAATACATTAATGAAATTCATGAAACTTGATATTTTATTATAACGGATTTCGACGTAGATTTTGTAAGATTTATTTATAGTATGTCTCTTTTATTTCGTAATTTTCTTGTTACATTTACGTCACAAAAATTTATAAAAATATCTTTCTGCGACGTAGCATTTTGCTGCCACATTCTTCTCGTAAATAGCGAAGATAATGCGAGTGTCCGAAGACGTAGGAACCGATACTTACGCTCGCGCCTCAGTACTCAAGGTTCTCTTGAAACGAATTCCGTTATGTTTTCGTCCATAAAGCCTAACCGCCGTCCGTTACGTTCCAGTAAAAAGACCCTAACAGCGCTCGTTATAACAATTTCAACGCATCGCCGGCACATCCTTTCGGACAGTAAAGATCTCCGCGATATATATAGCAAATGGCACAGAGATCTTTTATGTGTTAAATGTAACGTATAAAAATCCAAAATAATTATTTTTAAAATTCTATAAATAGCAAAAAACAACAGCTCATAACATAATATAAATTTCACTATAACGTATTTAAATACACAACATCAAAGCGAATCGAATGTCAAAAGTAAGCATTCGATCATCGCGGATACTAAACAACCGTATATTTAAATACGCAAATAACGAAGTACTGAAATGCGCGAAAAAATAATCCAATATCAATATTGAAACGAATCTCTCGAACGCCGCAACTATTAAATTGCTAAAGTAATTAAATATTCGTGTACGGATATCCAACATATATACACGCAATATTTAAGAAATCTCTCGAAACTATCCAAATATTTTACAAATTCTCAAGCGCGTTCAACGTTGAATAATACAAATCCTTGAATACCGCAATAATGATAACTTCGCCGAGCACAGAAGGAGAAAACATTATCGGGACGGCAATTTCATCGTGTATTATTCAACCAAGAGATTCGCGCGTACTTTATAATGTCGAGTTTCGTTCGACCCAGCGGGATTCTGCATGATAGATTCTCTCTCCGGAGAGCAAGAGCGAGAGAGAAGGAGACAGAAGCGCTCCAGATTGCCGGTCAAAAGAGACACGCACATTGCACGAATGTGCACGTCACGTAATCGCCGAGTCCTCCGGGGGCGCGAGAAGAAAGAGAGAAGGGCCGTTCTCTCTTCGGATAATTTTGTGCGGGATAACACAGCGCGAGCGCGAGAAGGATCGACGAGAAACGAAAGAGGGAGGAAGTGGAGGGACAAGAGGGACAAGGGGGACAAGGGGGATAGGGGGAGATCAGCGATACCACGAATTTAACGATTCCGTCGACTTTACGACGGCGATCGCGCCGCCCTTATTATAATACTGCTCACACAGGCCGGTTTCGGAGATCGCCCTTGGGAGACACACTCGCGCATCTTCTGTCTTTCACGAGGAGCACCCGCGCCATTACGTCATTAAGACGTTCAATAAACTTTTTTTACTACTTCCTTGAGAGAGAGAGCTTCTCGTTCGGTTCGTATGCGTTTCGTCGCGATTCGTGATGTCCGTAACATTACGTCGGTCCTTCACCTCCCGCGAGTCGTCGCCCTTTTCCAAAGGACATTAAAAAATTAACCTCTTTGCCGTCTTTTTTTTTTAGAGATATTTTAATGAGAGAAATGAAATGGTTTAAATTAAAAACAAAGCAATAGCAGGGTTTTGGAAAAAATAAAGAATTAATAGAGATAATTTAATAGAGTAAAATTAAAAAAAAAAACGAATTACGAAATTTAAATAGAAGTGTAGAAGTAATGGTTTAAAAAAAAAAGTAAATGAAGAGAAATGAAGAATTGCACAGTTAAACTCCTCTATTATTTAAATTTGTGAAAAAAAAAAACAAAGAATGAAGAAATTTATAATGTGAAACAATTTTCAATTTTTTCATTTCAATTCATTAATGTTGGAAAATTAATATTTTCTATACTTCTATATTTGTATAGGAATCCTAATGTTTATTGTGAAATTTAATGATTATTAACATGTGAAGAAAATGAAGAATATCGTGATATATTTGTTATTTGTAGCTACAATTAGTCGGAAATTAGTATCGTATCGTATTTGGAGATAAGAAATATCCTGTTTTCGATCACTTCGGTTTAATTAAGCCTCGCCTCGAACGGCACTAAACGATGATATGTGACTTTTGTAAGGACTTAGTTATCCTAGAAACTGCAGTTTCATTTAAATTCTGTCGCGAGAAACGAGCGCCTGGAATTTAAAAATAGACGGTAGATCCGATATTTATCGACGATTCGACGACGACGGCGGGGACACCGCTCGTCTCTCTGTCGTGAACGCGAGATTTAATTTTTCTACAATGTGCCCGCCCGATGCATTACGTAATTCATGAATATTGTACATGTTGGATATTTCACTGTTTCCCACAGTTCCGTCGAGGCGGATTATCACGCCGTGTCATCTCGACGGACTTTCGACCCTTTTCTTCCTTCTTCGAAAATCACGAGAGGATGACATCGCGTCGACAAGAGGCGCGAGCGAGAAGGAGCTATTTTTTTTATGTATAACGCGTACATATGTGCGTGTATTTGATCGGATTTTTTTTTTAATTATTTTTCTACGCGACTCTTGGCGGCGCTCCGATGACCGGAGTTCTCCGGCCGGTTGCTGGAAAAAGTATTGTCGACCGACATTTCTTTGGCGCGACGAGTTTGCAACGCAGCATCCCGGTCCAGACTTTCGCGGTATGTGATCTCTCGTTGTGTGCTATTGACCCTTTTTCACTATACACAGATGAGCAGGGAGGGGCCTTGGACAGGTAGATACACCTAACCCACGTACCGTAAGAAACTGAGGCTGACGTCTAACGGGTGTTTGCGCATGAAAAGCATTTTTTTTTTTTTTTATTTTACGTTACGTGACACCTCGATTCACATTCTGTCTCGATCGATTTGCAAATCATCTAATTGGATATTTTGAAGCGATATACGTCAATACATTGATGGATTATAAAATATACATCGCGATATTACAGTACATCCAAGAATATGTCCGTTCAACTTTTATTCTACAATTCAATTTTTTATCGGTGCAAAAGATGGAGAGAGAATATTCAAGAAGAGAAAAAGATCACTTTCCAGCTGGAGAATCATACAAATCGAAGATTGTGAAAGTATAAACGGCGTAGACGACCGCTTACGTCAGTTGCAAAACAATTGGAAATACGATAGCTATCGGACACTGTTATCTTCAAAAATATTCACCCAGTATGTGGCGCGGCATGATGCTGTGTAGATATGCGGCGAGAGTGAGCATGGTGCACAAACCATACATACCCTTGCATGGTATTCGTATGTTACGACACGCTTGCTCGTACTCGAGCTGAGTAGCGTGTCCGTGTATGTTTATATGTGTGCACGCGTGCGCAGATCTGGTTACATCGTTATCTTGGTCATTAACTACATTGTGTTCGAAGGTAATCTCTACAATAGATTCCTATTGCTTATATATTAAAACGGTAGGCCTTTTACAAAGTGCTGCCTTTTCACTCTCGACGCGCATCCACCTTGAAATTATATCGGTATCCGTAATATATCGCTTATCGATCGAATACGCGCAATTAGAAGAGCACGAAAGCCGAATGTTGATTTATACATGTCTCGCAGTGCGTATGGGACGGTTGGAAGAAATTCACTCGCCGATTAAACGAGGCGTCGAGTAATTTATAATTTGAATTATTCATTGGCAATGTATTATCGTCGTTTAATACAAGTCCTAATTGGTCCTTCTCTTCTGATCATGGTTTTATATATCACGGATTTTTCTTATTTTAGCATACACTGTGCATGCGTAATATCTCGACCATTATATGTATTATTATTTTTATTTCCGAAAGGATGTAAGTTTTAAAATCGAACGAGAGATATTATTATATAATTATTTTCATTATGATAAAAAAATTTATACCTTAATATTATAAGTATCTATGAGATAAAAAGCGTGCGACGCGTTTTATTACGAACGAAATCGTACATGGAGATATTCAGTTCAGTTTCATTAATGTTCCGCCGACGCAATGAATGACAAAAACGGATCGGAAAAGAAATGAATTAGCTCAATGTCGATTCTGTTATTTTGTTACGAAAACGAGACAGACCGGAAAGTTCTTCAAGCGTACCAAGATATATCCTCCCTCTCCGCAAAAAAAAACATCCGTTATAACAAAAATACAAGTATTTATCTCGATGAAACGCGATCGCGCGGGCATAGAAAATTACCATAATTTAGTCGCGGGATAATCATAGAATTTTTTTTTCTCTCTCTCTCTCTCTCGCACTCGTGTCCCGCGAAATGTGTGCCGATAGCCGATATTATGATCGTGGTCGTCGTCGTCGGCGTCGACGTTACGGCATCGACGCACGTGCGTGCCACGGCGCCGCGGGAAAGGCGCGTGCGTATTGCGAAATATCGAATTTAACGAAGCCAGGGAGAGATAGGGAAAACAGGTGTACGAGGCGCAATATTGGAAAGACGGCGCGCGCGCTTTTTAACTTTTTATTTTTCTCAGCCTTTTACCTCCTGGCGTTTAATTTTTATTTAAAAAACAAATAAATTATTTAAAAATACAATAAGATAGAAAATGTTTAATCAGAGATTTATAAATATTTATAAATATTTAAGTAATGTGATATTTGCTATAAATAAATTCGTATTGTGCAAAACCTCTACGCTGCTTCTAAGACAATTTTATACTTTTCTACGATTGCACTATTTACTAACTGGAACCTTAAAGATCCGTTAGGAAACGAGAGATTAGAGCGCCCGAGGAAATCGAGGCGCTTTGACGATAATAATCGTAGAGCATAAATATTGTGATTATTGTGTGCTGCAGTCTGGCTGTTTCGTTTAAACGCGGTCGTTTCTCGTTGTATAATCTGGCAATATACAATCGGTCGTTTCTTGTCGAGTAATCTCGTACTTTATATTTAGAATGTTTTACGATTTGTTACTTCGATAATGATGTAAAAAGTATACGATAACTTAAAATTAATCTGTATCTTTTATATCGCCCATAATTTTATCATACAAATAATTATGTGTTTGATATCACGAAAAAAAAAACATTGCGAGACATTGCGCGAGAAAAATATGTCAAAACTAAAAAACGCGATAATATTTTTATCTTTTTAATTCTCTTGTATTTGTCTTGAATATGTCTATTTATAAACTGACTTGTAATAAGAATCTTTCTTCCTTTTTCTCTACAAGCCACTGCACGTTGCAGCACAATGAGGGAGTCATTGCTCGAAAGTGACAGTATGACCGAGAAAGTAAGGCAAAACTCCCAGAGCCAGATTGATAATTGCGTTCCGCAAATATCGCGATTATCCGGTGTAATCTGAACGCGAACGCGAGCTCGTTGCGATCGTTGCTCCAGTCTCTAGTGGAGCAAATAAAATCTCGCAATCGCGTCCGCGATCCTCGCGGGCGGCACGCGATAGTTAATATTGGATTTGTGTCCGAGCGAATATATCGCGCGATTGAATTTTGCTTCCGGCACGTAACGAATATGGGGCCTAATCCAAGATTCTTAACGGCTCGCTAATTTGATCAGTCAATCCGGCATCACGCTTGACTGCGGATCGTCCTTTCTCTGCATTTTTTCGTTTAAAATACGCCGCTTTGCTAATAATCATGGCGAATACACGAGTACGTCGTATCCCTAGATAAGATCCTATCCCTAGATGGGGAATCCGATCCATTCGCCGATTTTTTCGTACATTCAATCAGCTAACCGAGAGTTGGAGCTTCTCGTTCCGGTTATATCGACTTCTCGACGCTTGCTCTTTTACTCTTTCCTCCTACTCATTCGCCTCATCATCGCTACCATTCACTGGTCTTTAGAATAATATTTGCTTAGCTCGCCTGCCTCCGTTTGACAATCGTTTGTATCAACAGTTCCCCGCACGATAAAACGGCTAAATCTGAACAATCGTGTGCGTATGTGTGCGTGTATGTGTTTGCATATTGAGAATCGAAAGAGGAAAAGAAAGAGAAAATTCCGAGAGAGTCTCCGGGCAATTTGCCGAGACTGATTTGAAGCGAGGGAGACTAGGGAAGTGAAAGCAAAACTCTCGGGGCTCTTCTATTTCGAGATTTTCACGGCATACAGCGTACGAATTGTAATACGCAAACGTAATTGCATCGCTCGATCTCGCCTTTGCGTATTGAGCATTCACTGAGTGATTCACATTAAATTTCTTGGAATCGACTTCCGTTCCTTTCTAGCTGAAAATTTTTAATCTGTGCATCTATGCTACTTATATACACATCGCATCGCAATAAATTATAAAAAATATATTCTACAATAAAAATAATTGTGAGAGATTGATTGGCAAATATTTTTTTTTTAATTTATTAGATTATATAAAAATATACATGTATAAAACTAATTCGCAAGCAAAAATTACGGTTTGAGAATCCGATCTATTTGTCGATTTTTTAACACGATATCATATAAAAATAATGAAGATGCATATTTTAAAAATATATTCTGCTATAACAGAACTATAAGCCTATTCTAGGAAATCTAATGTAAAATTACGAGTTAAATAAACAACTGGGAGAACAAATGAGTGAATAGCTTTTCTCGAAAATTATGGCATCGCCGTTGCCTGCAATCTCGCGCGGGTTCGCTTGTCGTCGTTGACCGCGCCGTAAAGTCGAGCAGGATCTGCTACGGCCGTTTCCGTCGTCCGCGAGGATCCTCCCCGAGATTAATAGCCGTCGTAAATAAACGACGTTTCCCGGTATCGGCCGGGTCTTTCTGCCGCATCGAATGTGCGCATGCAAACCGAGCAACGCTGCTGCACGTGCTCGCCGCGGCGAACTGTCACGTTTGCGGTGCACCTGTGTAAACGTTAACCGGCCGCCGGAGTTATTACATCGGCGTTAACTCGTTCATTCGCCAAATGTTACCTGCGTTACGCGAAATTAATTCCGCGACGCGCGCAGCAGGTAGTTTGCGACGCGCGGCCGTGTACGTTCCATAAAATAATAATACGTTGTA
Source organism: Polyergus mexicanus (assembly GCF_030449975.1). Taxonomy (NCBI): domain Eukaryota; kingdom Metazoa; phylum Arthropoda; class Insecta; order Hymenoptera; family Formicidae; genus Polyergus; species Polyergus mexicanus. The sequence goes on along the minus strand of NW_027223327.1, from coordinate 3,749,512 downwards.
ACGAGGCGTCACCTTCATTATATTACGCGAAATGAATATTCGGATCGCGACGCATTTAGTCGATGATACTACCGCGAGTTATGACACCATTGATCAATGGGATATTGAATATCTAATCTTGAATTTCAAAGTAAGTAAAGTTAAATTGAGAATTAGAAATTATTCATATTCTAAAATTTAATTCTGCCATCTTTCATATTCTAATATTTAAAATGTTATGTCTGATAAAATATATATAAATATCGTATGCCTTAATATATATTTTGTAAGTGTCGTATTAAATATTAATACACACACAAGATATATTTACAGACAAAAAATATTTGTGCTAGAGCATAATAAAATCATATGTACGTGCATAAAAATGATTGGATTAATTAATAGTAAGAAAGTTTAATACAAAGTTTAATAAAAAAACTTGATTATTACGTAAAAGGTAACGTTCTTAAATGCCATAATTCAGTTGAAAATATAATATAACGCATGAAAAAAATTATTGCAAAGCAGCGCTATACATACAAATGTATAACTATGTTATAACTTTTTTTATTTTTATTGAATTAAAACTCAATTAACCTCATCATTTTTATCGATAGATAAAATTTAAAACCATTGAAATTTCTCAAGAGTCTGAGGAAATCGATGTAGCTTCTCATCTTTTCGACATTAAGAGGTTTTGAAACTAAAAGTTAAGACTCAAGAGTGAAAGGGACACCTGCTGTGTCGTGTAAAAAATCCACGCGCAATAATTAGCTCCAACTAGCGGATAATAGGCGCCGGTATAAGAAAGACACAAGCGCGGTAGTCGAATATTAATTAGGCGAATAAGAAATAATCAGGTTTAGCGTACATTTACGCCGGAATTATAATTTATCGTATAGCGTGTGACTATGATATGTGCCGTAGCCGAGCATCTCGCGAAAAACATGAACTCTTGTAATTGCAATTGATTTCGTGAGCCGCGTTCGTGCACTCGTTCTTTACCACGATAAATTAAATAATCCTCGTCTCGCTAACTTTACATTGCTATCTTTTTCACGCTACATATATTTTGCTAGTCACAGGTTTATCCGTTTATTTTTAACAAAACTGAGCCAGCGAGAAATAACCGTACGATTCACGTAACCCGTATATCGATATACGGGAAACAATGATGCGATACGAAAAAAATGACGAATAAACGAATAAAGCGACTCAGAAAAAAGGAAGAACATGCATATTAAAAAAAAAAATGTTTTCTAAGAATATAAAATAAACAATTTATCATTTATCGATACGGTACAGGGTACACAATAGCGGAGTCCTAGTTACAATACCCTTACTTTGTAAAATATATATGTAAAATTTAGAATATAGTATATAATATATATGTATGTATATCAAATAATGATTTAGAAATTGATCATATGGCGAAGAGAAACAAGCGATTAATTTCAAAAATGATAAATAATAAATTAAATAACTCATGAATTGCTCACCTCGTAATTGCTTCGCTCTGATGCCTTCTCGGATCTTCTCCTCCTCTCTTATTTATCTTTTATTGCTTCTTCATAGGCGGACTAATAAACAGAATATGTCGATCGCGACATTTTACATGGCACTCCCGATTAAGTGTATACACAATGGATATATGATTTATTATGTAGAGAACATGAAAAGTATGTATAAATTGTTCGTATAAATTGTTCACGCGATTAATTTCGCTCAGATAGATCGCACAAAATATGTTCTAACAAATCATTAACATTCCAATGGCGAATTTTTACTACGCAGTTGACAAGTATTTTATTTAATATTAAATAGTTGAATATAGCTATATGTACTAATATTAACCAACGTCGTTATTTGACTCTATTCGTTCTAGATTCGCGACTTTTTCTTAATGATCGCAAAAATCATCTCGGCGGCTTCATTCTGATATCACGAAATAATTCGCGAATTAATAACATATGATGATTGTGAGAATTATAATCGCGAAAAGGTGATATTCAATAATCGTAATAATCGTGAGGAATATAGTAATCGTATTGAACATATCTTATTGTTCTTTTCGCGATCGTATTGCGGAAGATAATACGACGACATACGGAGCGCCTCGTATCACTACCTGCTCGTCCGAGCCGCGCCATAGGAATGACGAGGTCGTAAACAACGAGGTAGAGACGAGGCGGCTACGTACTACGGAATGTAAACAATAGCGCGCTAACGCCGCAAAATTCGACAATTTTTTGTTGTATAGCGCTTGTTATACGAATATTGTGGCGTATACCGAATTGTCATGTATACATACATACAATATATTGCTTTTTTTGTCAGATCGCGTTCCTCTCTCTCTCTCTCTCTCTCTCTTTTTCTCTATGTGAATTTTTGTAACTATTATATTTGATTTTATGTTACGTATTACGTCTCTTACATTTATTTCGTTTATGATTTATTAAATTATCTCAGTTATATTTGTAATTAGCGTTAAATAAATGATGGTTATGCTTCGAATACATGCTTATATGTCTTGTGTCATTTTCCTAATTATTTCCTTATTATACATAATATTTTATTATTATATTATTCAAGTAATATTTAAAATAATGTAAGACATATTTGAAATAATTAATTAATAAAATAAATAAATAAATAAAATAATTAATAAAATAATTAAATAAATTTTTAAATTCTCTTTAATTTTATTTAAACGAAAAAGTATATATATATATATTTTTTTTTTTTTTAATATAATTATTTTTATTATAATCATTCAATATTTTCGAATTATTATCTACATTTGAAATGTGCATGCTATTAAATATTCCTCCGCGTGGCCATAAATAATCAATGGATAGTCAGATTTACAGAGTGTTCATTACTCCAGTAATTGTTCCAGCTTATATTTCGGTGATAGATAGGCAGAGGAAATAGATTAGCACGAGGCAGGTATCGAGAAAGTATCGTGGACACATACCGCGGCAAGAAGCACCGTCGTTTGCAATTAAAAAGCGATTTAAATGCTAATGCTTTTGTGTGTAATTAATGCGTCACACGCAAACTCTACGCACTGGCGCTCTTCGCGCGTCACCCTCTCGTTTTCTCTCCCCCTTTTTCCTCACCGGGTGTCAATTATTATTTCACCGAACGATCTCCAAAGTGGAGACCTGCAGGGCGGACCCGAGGGAGGTAGATGTATCGATTTTACGAGACACACGTCCAAGCTGTCGATGGATTTATAATAGATTACTTGGCGGAGAAGAGTATCCATTTTGTGCATAGTGAAGATCGTTAATACTGCTCGGCGCGGCCGACAGCTCGGAATATCATTTTCACTTTATGGGAGAGTTTCGTGAAAGGTACCCCCATAGGAGGTATGCCAACATTACATTAAAGTCGGTTCAATATTTTGAGCTCGGCTGACTTTTGCAATCATTGGACTCAACTCCTTTCATTGTCAAATTAAAAATATAAAATAATAATTCTTTAATACGTATTTTTTATTTTTGTGAATATTCAATGATTATTCGATGAAGGGATAATAGCAATTTGTGTTGTGTGAAAAAGGAAACAAATAGCCAACTAATTATGCAGTAATCAGTGCTCGATAAAAAAGATAATAAAATAAAAGAAAAATCGATAGGACTTCTCTGTAATAATCTATATACTCGTTTTTACGTGTGCTAATAAGCCGAGAAATCGTGAATGTTTTCTCATATCGGACGCGACAAATTCTCGCCTGAATAACACGCAGAATAATTTATCTGCGGTTTACCAAGTAATTGGATTCCGTTGACGGGTCGATATTCGTTGTCTGGTTGTGATTGGGATACGCTCGCGGCCGATCCACCACGATCGTAAATAGATTTTTAATCGAGCAATATATCTTCTCCAAACGCTCTCTCTTTCTCTCGGCTCGACGCGCGCGGCACGATCCTGACGAAAAGTATCGGAAAACCGATTTCGGGAAAGTTCCATTAACCCATCGCGTTTCGAGAGCCAGGGCGACGATTTCTCGGCTAAGTGGCCCCGAACGAGCCATTTGATGGATACACGCGAGTTATCGCGCGATATCGTCCCCGCGACACGTCCTACACCGGCATCCGTACGTGTAAAAATCGTAATAATGTTTATCGCCGTCTGTCAATCGTCGACGAAGTAGGAACTCGTTAATTCAATAATACGACCCGTTGCGATAAGCGTATTGGAAAAAAAAAAAACGCTCCCTGAAAGAGACACGCAACTTCCGTCTGTCGTGGTAAAGTACATAGCACGGTAGAGGCAAATAAAACGAGGCAGCTTCGAATGTCTGGAGAAGAGCTAAAAATATTTTCACGATAAGAGAGAGCTTAGAAGAGAAAAGAGAGTTTTATCGATTAAATAATTGAGGATCTTATTCCAAAATCGTCTCGAATAGTTTAAACATTATAAATATTACAATTAATTTTTATAAATTAAATTATTATCTCTTATTATCTTAAATTAAATAAAAAATAGTTGACGTGATGGATGGCACGATAATTTATTTCATTCGATGTAATCTCAGAGGATCAAGAGAGGGAGATACAACTGTGTTCGTGAGAGAAATAATCTTATTGAAATATTTTCAAGCAAGCGATTCTCTCCACTGCACGTACGGTTTAATCCACTTCACGCGCACGGCCGAGAGCGCAGCCGTGAACGATCCGCGATTGACAATCGATTAATCGGCATTATCCGACAATACTGACAATTCGCCGCGCCAATCTCCCGGTTCCCGTTTGCCACTCGCCGTGCAAAATTCTACGTCAGTTTTTTTTTTTTTTTTTTCCGGGATCGAGTCACCACGTTCCGTTTTCTCGGCGGTATCTCGTGTACATCTGCGCTTTTTATCTCGACTGTCATAGCTCTAATTCATTTCTGCAACAATCGTTTCCGACAAACTGCATTTTCCCAGAAAGCTTCGAAACGTTTCTGAACGTTTCCTGACAGTCATTAATATCTTATCTTTGTTGTAAAATAATTCAATATTCATATAATCTCCCTCTCTCTTTTTCTCTTTTTTAAAAGAAAAAACATTATTAAATCAGTAAACACTCAGACATAAATTGGTAAAATCTATATCTTCATCATTAACATATTAATTAGTCATTCAAATGTAACTGCTCATCCGATAAAGACTTTATCCTTCCATATATGTATTTACGTGTATCAAATCATACATATAATAATAAATAATACGTCTTTAGCGCCGCAATTAATTTCAAGATACATGTAATTAAAAGTCGTTCTCATATCGATATGTCAAGCTAAGATTACGGAAAAATTTATTTGGAATAGAAAAACGCTTTAAACACTCATTGAAAAATACGGTGGCAATAATTACGTCCACATTATGCATTTACACGGCGATATTATCGCTATGGAAAATCGTTACGATTATTATTGTAACGAACATAGACAAGGAATGAATGGCTGACAAATGGCCGAAGAGAATCGCGCGCATAGGAAATTGATTTATGTCCATCTCGGCATTCTTTCTCTCTCTCTTGAGATAGTAATGAGTCGACACGACTGTGGTATATCCCCGCGATTGCCAATATCTTTCTTTTCCAAGTTAATAACCGACCTTGTCAATTAGGGGGTTCCTCTAATCGAGGCTACGGGTAGGTAAGTTTTACATTATTACGCGTCGCTCGATACAAACTAATCGCTCGTATACGATACAGGCTCATATCCTTTGCTTCTGAAAACTTGATTTTCTCCGAGAGAGTTCGTCCTTTTTCTGTTTCTCCCTCCGTTCTATCCGTGTATCGTCTCGCGTACGGGCGATTTGGTTACGTTGATGATTGACCCCCAACCGCGGCTGTCGAAGAAACGGAGTGCCCCGTCGTCGATTAAGACGTGACCGATGAAGAGAGACCTATCGAGGTAATTCCGTTTCCTTGCGGGGGTTGCGAGGCGAGGCGCACGATAGGTCGATCGTTTTTCTTCTCTCTGTCACCTCCTCTCTTCCCTCTTTTTCAAGAGGATGATCTACGAGAGCAAAGTGGTTCCCGTTGTCAAAAAAATAGATTTATCAGAATCCAGGCATAATGATGACGCATGCCTTCCGATGGCAACGATCAGCCCGACGAACTTCCTCGCGGCGAGGCGACGAGATAGAATCGATTATATTATACAACCGTTTGACGAACGGTCAGGAAATTATTCAATTTACATGAAAGATCGAGTGGCCTTTAGTATCCTCGTCGCGCGGCTGTTTGCGCCCTTATCCAAAGCGCTCTCGCGGTGATGTTTTTCAACGTTCGTCGACATATCTGTCGAGTCATGTTCTATCTTTAGCGCGACAGTGCGAAGGTCGGTTTTGCAGCCAGGAGGATGCCTCGGCATGCCACGATATCGCGCACTTTTCGCGCGATCCGCGAAACGAATACATCATCCGGAATCGGGCGAGCGCACCGTGAGAATGACGCCTACGTGAAGCGGGCACTGAAGAGAAATATTTGAACGAAGCCCGCGGGATCTGAAACGACGATCTATAACGTGGATCGTGAATCCCGCCGTTCGGTCGTTCAACTCGCTCACGGTCGTTCGCGGCGCGCCATAACGAGAATTTTAACACCCTCGCTCGGCGCGGCCGGGGCCTTTTGCCGGCCATGCCGAAGGGTATCGCTTCCACGTGACGGCGTATTCCGACACGTACGTCTGCTTCTCTCTCTTTCTCTTTCCCTCTCGCCGTCATTGCGCCGTCCTTAATTCCTCAGATAAGGAACATCGAGTAACTTGCCTGCCCCGGGTCCATAGCTTCAATTCTTAAAAGTCAGCTTACAGAGATCATCGCGGATAAGGTAATGTCGTTGCTCGTTGAGGTACGAGGTAAAGCCAGGGATACTCGGTCGTTGATGTGATTCATGGTAGTGAAATTATGGCGTGTCTCGTGATAGTCGGACCGGCACAAAGTTACATACGATATTCTCTTTATATAATTATTAAATAATAATTAAATAAACTAAATCATACAAGAACTTTCGCGACACGCAAGAATAAAATCGCTAATTATGTAGATTCATACAACTATAATGCACAGATTCAAATTAAAAACAAATTATAACTCTGTAAGAAAACCTATAATCAATATGCCTCCTCCTCTCTCTCGTTCCCCTTCCTACGAACTCTCGTGTAATATGTTGCCACGCTTAAATAGTTCTTTAAAACCAGCTACTTTTACCTGGATAGATCTAGTTAACGAGATGTCTGCCTACATACGTTTTAAACTGGCTCTCTTCCCTTTTCTTTCTTCTCATCCATAAAATCTCCAGAATCATATCTCTTCTCTTTTATCTGACCTGAAGGAACGCCACGCAGAATTAAGTAATTACGACATACGCGGATATAACGATGTGAAAATCTCCTCTTTTTTTCTTAATATTGCTGCACGTTAATCGAGGTGTTAAAATGCTCCGATTTCATCAAAGCTCGCCCTTGCCTCTTTATGATGCTACACACGTGTTCGTGTGGAAACGCCATATTTGTTATTATCGCGCACGGAAATCACTAAAATGTTACGGCTGAAATTCTCTGCAATCATGATGAATCGGTCTCATTCTAGTAGTGTCAATATTATCACGCATATTAGCAATGATGTAATACCGAGACGCGAATATATTCGTACGTTTATATTTATTTTATAGATTTTATAGATTCTTAAGATTCTTATTGATTACACGCACACGCAGATAATTTTTATAAATCCTTATCAAATTGTGTGTGTATCTTTTTTTGATATTTTTTTTTCCAAAAAATTTCTAAGTATTTGCACATCTGTATATGTATTAAAGCAACGTGTGCTCTTACATCGCGTCTATTTATTATAATACTCGATCGTTCAGGCAGACTCGATATTATCGAGTTACTCATTTATTTGCTCTTTAACTAAGTACACTGGAAAATATAGCGACGCTTAATCAGCGATAAGAAATCGAACGTGCTATTCCGTTATTTGCTCGTTTGCAAGTTACACGCCCGCCGTAAGTTGCTTTAGTCACGCGATATGTAATGCGCGATCAAAAACAAAGGAAAGACTTGAGAAATAATAAAACGTATGTAACGCGTCCCCCCCCCTCTCTCTCTCTCTCTCTCTCTCTCGTGCGCACAATTTGACTTTTCTATCATTTTTCATATGCATATTTACGACTTGATTACAAAGCTCTCCGTTGCGCAGGGAATGCCGGATACAGCTAATAGGTATTAATTATTGCACCCAGAGAACCGAACTGACAACCTGTTGCATTCTTCCTAACGTTTGCCGGTGTCATTACGAAAGGATGTGTTTGCACCACAAGTTTCCCGGATTCTCACGATAATCTTTCGATACATATATATTCACACATTTATCGAAAGCTAAGTCACCTCTCTTCAAGCTTTTATAAATAAATATAAAAATATATGATACAAATTTTTTTTTCTTGAATAGATCTGTTTAGTAATTTAATCATAAATAAAGATACGATCATGCTGATATTTTTGTTTATTAAACTTGATTCTAATTAAAGTTAAATAAATTTTTTTTTTTTAATTTACTCTAATATGTCTATTATTTAAGGAGCGTCATTCTAAAGCTTCCTTTACGCTTACGCAGTAATTGTTAGTGCGTTTGCGCGCTAAGTAAAATTTAACATAGATCATTAGTATTACTCAAAAAACACCTATCAAACAGATCGGCAGATTCGGCGTAAATGTTTGCGGGATGCAGGAGATACGAATGGTAAAACGGCCGGTGCTGTCGCCAGCCAGAATATATGAGCTATCGCGTGTTGATGAATCGCTCGAAACTTCGGGGACGTCCCGGTATCGCCGGCGCCGGTGTAAACGGAATCGTAAATCGTCGAGACGATAAATGACAATTGCGGCTGACACACGATCGGCTGCCGTACGCGGTGTCGCACGCTCGAAGGGGTGGAGGGAGGAAGGGTGAGATGCGAGAGAGTAGCCCGAGCGCGTGGGCGGATGCGAGATAACGCGCCGCGTGGGATGTTAATAAATTATTATCGCGCCCCGCGCCGAGTTTCCCCTGCCGCAGAATGATATCTCCATTGTCCTTTGGCGAATTAATAGCCCGCGGGGGCAACGCGTAACGCATAGTAACTGTGGTTAATTCGCGTACAACGGCTAACAGTTGTCTTTGGGAATCGGACGGTAGGATCAACGCGATGATCGATGACACGGCTATCTCAGATACTTGCAGATTTTACGATATGATGTTACGCGATAAATGGTTTCGTCGCAGAATAATATTCTCGGAAAGAGAAGGGTAGGATTTGAAAAGTCTCCGACGTGTATTCAGAGAAAGTTATATATATATCAAGTCGCATATACATAAGGCATGAAATGGCAAGTATCTACTTTCGAATGATACTCTAACTTGACCGAACGGTAGTGTATTTAAAAACGTGGACGAGAGTTCGAGCCATTCACCGAAATCGCGACGATGAGTCAAGCGTGAAAGCCTTAGGAGACTATTATCGAATATGACAGGTCGATTGTACCTAATTTATCTCGCTTTACTTCTTATATCTGGCGAGAGACACGCATTCGTATTAGGGGGACGCGCCGCACACGGAACAAAGATCTGTCTCTCTCTCTCTCTCTCTCTCTCTCTCTCTCTCTCTCGCATGTTCCTACCCGGCGATCCATCATCGTAACAATTAGCGATGGCCACGTTTCTTTATCGGCTCGCACGTGGGAGGTGTAGGTGGTGAATGAGCCTTTCGTGCCCGAGGATGATTCAACGTCCGATTGCATTAATGGCACCGTGGAATGTCTTTGTCTCGATTTGGTAGCGGAAATCGTGCATTCCGACTCATTATGTTCTTTTACTTTCATTTTTTATCTGCTCCATTAAATATTATCGATCTCGACTTTCGCAACGAGATATATGTGACTAAAAAAATAGAATATGTACTGAGAATAACTTTTATCGTCGAGTATTATTTTTTTGTGCTTTATTTATTGTATAATAATAATTAATTAAAGATATTGCAAGAATATAGCTCTCTTCGAGAGAAAATTGAATTTTCATAAAATCTAGTATCGCTTATATACATATATATTATATATAAAGCTAATGAAGTGGAATATGAAAATGAATTCACAAGAGAGTTAACGGTTGTGAGTGTTGCAAGATGATTTAGATACGGACTACTTTTAACATATGATTGTACAGAATACAGTTACTAATAGCGACGATGATAATAACATTAATAAACTTTTCTTACTCTCGTGTGTTACACCATCGTACAACGATAAAAGCTACCTTCGCGTATCGACGTATCCGTTAATCATATGCCAAAGAATATATTGTACACGGTCGAGTTACTTAGCGTCGGATCAATCATCTAAATATATTGGCGTCATTACGAATGCGATGTAACGCCGATAAATCTATTCCCATCGCGCCTTTACATTCGCTGTTCTTCTTTGTACGCCTCCCTGTCGCCAAGAAGTATCTTTCGCGCAAGCAATGCGACGAATGACGTTGACGTTCGCCTGGCAGTGTGACAATTATTAATGAACCTACTCCACTGCGCATTCTACATAAATTCTTTACGACTCGTTTACGTCCCGCGGTTTGTAAAATGTGTTAAAGTGAAGTTCGCGAAGTTTACGGTAGCGGAAATTGCGAAAGAGACTTTTGCGACAAATATACGCGTATTGCGTAATTGTTATAATAAACAGCTATCTTTTAAAGTAAAGTTTAATTATAAAGGTGAGTATATTCTATTACTTTCCGTTTTTTTTTGTTTTTTTTTTTTTATAAACACAGAAGAACCAATATTTGAATCAGAACATGGCGATTATTATTCGAATTAAAGATAATTTGAATTTTCGAACATTTTATTAATTTTATTTTGATTTTACGATTGAACTAATTTTGACAAGAATGAAACAAATATCAAAGCGTAATAAACATTTTTATTATATTTTTAAAGTTCTGGTGAGAGAGAAATAACAACTTCTATGATAATATTTATAATTATACGTAAAGACGCTCTCTGGGAATAATTTATTTTTCAATAATAAACGATTTACGATGATCTTTTCGATATCACTGAAGATTAAAGATAATATTATTCTCATATTAATAAAATAATTCTACAAAAATACATATATACACAAATTAGGAAATCCTGTCGTGGGAAAAAACGATATCGTATTGTGCCTATTGATCATTAGGCTAATGAATCGCTGCTACATTACAGAGAATTTGTTACATTTGCGATTAAAGCCGCGTCATTATCAATAAAACGAAAATATTAGCATTTCATTGAATTAGCAATCGACTCTGAAAACCTGCCGAGAATGCGATAAAGGCTCTGTTAATGATCCAAACGTTACACCTGGATGGCTTAAATTTCCTACCGGCATGTTGTCCACTGAACCGAACGACCGAGAAAGCCGGTCTTGAGACAGCGTAGATTTATTGCCGTTAATATCGACGCGATATTAAAATGCGCGCGTTAATTAGGAGTTTCCGTCCCACGGTGTTTCGAGCATACTTTGTGTCGTGCTCTTTTCCCTCTCTCTCGATACACGCTCGTAATACATTATATACTTTACTCCATTCTCGAAATAGCTCCCCAAGATTGTCGGTTAACCGGGCCGCGTCTTGCAAATTCATGCCTTTTGCTTGTCAAATTTCGTCCAGCTGTCGCGAGGAATGACGGCATTACCAGCGTAATTAATTCTTCGATAAACTGTGACGGAAATACCGCTTCAATATACATATAGGCAGCTCAACGATCTTTATCCATGAGGATTCTTCGCGTTTATTTTTCCAGTTTTTATACACGCTATGCATTGGATGATAAAAAAAATTGTCGTCCGTCATTTATACTGAAATAAAGATGTCAACAGTTTTAGTTAGTATTTGAATTGTTGCAGTAATTCTGCGATTATTCCAACGGTCAATCAAAAAAAGGCTGATATGTGACAACGATAGAAATAAAATATTTATATGTGCCAAGAATGGGTGGAGTTTAATATTTCTTTTGTCATAATGAGAAAAAAGAGAGTATAAATATCTAGGGGAAAAAAAAAAAATTAAAAAGTTAAATGTCATTTAAAAATAAATTATTTTTTTTTTTCTATTTATCTTTCTAATTATTTTTCATTCATATTTTTTTGTTTTAATTTAAATTTAACTTCTATTTTCAGCAAATTAGTAATTTTTATCACTCTTATCTGTTTTTTATTGTCAGTGGTTTTTTTCAGAGGTATCATAGAAATTGTATAATTAGCGTGAAAAATACATTTTACCATATAGGGTTCAAACTTGAAAATAATATTCACTCTATTTATATTTATCATAATTATATCGCTTTTAATCCCTATTCTCCGCCAAATGCTGAGTTAAGTTGGTAAAAATAGTTTCTCTTGTTAAACGATAATATTCAATAATACTAGCCCCATTTTCCAATGCTTGATCTCGCTGGTAAACGCGAGATAGCTTCGTGGCTCACCTCATCTCGTCTCACCTGCGGTCGGCGAGGCTGGTAGCACCTGCCGAACGAATCGGCTCGTCGTGCTCGGTGATAGGTACAGCACCACCGAAATAGCGTATAAGCTGTATGGAAACGTCATGCTATGTGCGCACATACGTTACATAGATACTCGATATGATAGCAATCGCATATATAGGGTGTCACATTATACGTGGACTTATACTTACAAGACGAATTCAGTATCTCAAAGCAAGAGAAAAGGATTTACTTCTTTATTTCCTCTGTCATAACAAATACACAATTTTTTTTTTTTTTTTTGTAAAATGTAATTTAAAAACGGCATATTTTCCTTGAGTAAATTTCTATTAGAAATTTCGACGAGAGAGATTTTTTAAACCTAAGAGATTGCTTTTAAACCCTGAGAAATTTTATGATATCTTAATTTCAATAGCTCTTAAATCAGTATGGGAAGTGAGTGATTAAACAAGTTTGTTGTTTAATATGTTTAATTATTTGCGTAGAGATACACACATACACACATGCTGGCAATTCTAAATATTGTTTATCAACGTCGAGATAAAACCCCATCCCATGGTACTTTTCACATATTACGTGACATCATCTCGTATACGAGCGCGTGGTGCGAGTCGCGCACACTCGCGATTATAAATAGAAACCAGCGTGGCGGGTTATGCAGCACCCGCTAGATAGCCGCATCGCGCGCTGTGCGGCGCTATTATAAGGACAACCGCAAACCTGTCAGCGATCGGTGTCGTACGGACGGAATAAAGGACGGACGGACGAGATGCGTTCGCGCGCGAAAAGTCCTCCCTTAGCTACGAAAGAAGGACGAAAGATTTGACCACCGGAGAAAACGCCACTTGCCTCTCGCGTGTCGCTCGTCAATCTCACCCCCTTTCCTTCCTCCCGTCTCCGTCTTCTCCATCGTCGGGAGAATTAACCGGTTGCTCTTCCGTGCGGAGGAAAGTGCGATAACCGTGAAGCATCGACCTACGTGCCTCGTACGTTCTAATCAAAGCCTGGAAGCAAGCTAGTCGATTTTTGAATGGCCGAAGAAAGGGAAAGGGAGAAAACGCCAAAATTTATAAACTTGCAAAATCTACGTAATGGTGAATTGTTATAAGTTGAATCAGCTGAATCGTAATTAAATACGACATGGACTTTAAATTTAAAATATCGAGAAATAGTCGACACTTGGAAGTTTTAGTTTCAATTTTAGTCAAAATGATTCGTGCGTTTTAAACTTTTTTTTTCTTTTTTTTTTAAGAAATATATTGTATTATTTTTTACATCAAATTTAAGAATATTATTTGCTGGAATGTACTTAAAATTAAGACCGATATCAGTACATTAATACTACATTACTATCATACGTTATCGATGTTTTACTACCTATTAATAGTTTTTTTTCTCGCAGAATTGAAATGTACAAATATTAAGATCGGCGGTTTTTAATTTCCAGCGTAATTTTTAAAGTCAGCAATTAAGGAAAGTAATCTCTTTTCTCAGAAACGACCAGTAATAAAACCGAGATTATATCATGCTTGAGAACTCTTTTTGGCCATATATTCGCCACTTATTTATAATATAACGGTGAAACTTTTATGGAACCGGTCGGATTATTCCGAACATTATGCGAACGATAAAATCGGCCGGTGATAATCGCGTAAATAACGAGGCTACATTATATCGTCATTAGCCCGCGGTGCCGTTTAAACGCTCGGGGCGCGTTCGTCACGCGCGATGCCTAATTATATATCCTCCGATCCCGTTGATATCCCGAATTACGTGGGCAGAGATGTCGAGATGACGGACAGGGAGAGGGTCTCGGTGTCTCTCCAGTCCATTGAAATCTCGCGAAAACGACTGAATGGGCTTCGCGGAAGCGGATAATGGGCTGTGGCGGGTGGCGTCGTTTCGGTTATTCACTCGCTCGCGAATCGCAGCTCTGTCAACGTTGTAATCATCGCGGCTGTGGTTGGATCTCGTCGCGGCGCGATATGACGACAAACGGCCGGCACCGTCTCGGAACACCGGTCATCGTTGTTCGCCTAATGGGCTGCGCATTTCTCCGTCTGCTTTCACAGCCAGCTGATTATGACATGTTGGTCGCGTCTGCGACCAGGCGAGCGAGCGAGAATCGGATACATACCCCATACCACGTGTTCCAGGCACCGTAACGTCATTTGCCCGGCTAATGACTCGCTGGCACTTAACGTTACCGCGACGTCCGCGAGCCCCCTTCACCCCCTCACGCGTATCCACGCGCTTTCAGACGGCTTTATTCGAGAGATCGCACGAAGTGTCGTCGAGTAAAATCCTGTAGCTTTTGCTAGTTGATCGCGACACTTGATAGCGAATCGTATGTTGGCGTATTTAAGCGCGAACGCGGCAGTGTTATTTGCTAGAAGATATATAACACGATATATTATAAAGATATGAATGATATATTTAAATTAGAGGAATCTTTTTGCATAATGAAATATTTTTAAATATATTAATATATATTTAATGTGTAAACAAATTTTGTCTTTATTTTAATAAATTTTAATCGTGCGAAAACATTTAAAGCAATTATTACACACAGCAGAGATTAACATCTGCTCTAGAAAAGAGAAATTTTTACATTTTATTTTAAATGCGGGGGAGAGAAAATAAAAGAATTTAAAAGATACTTTCGCAATCTACTAATCTTCTATACCAATGAAAATTATGCTATTAAAGTTAGAATTGCTAGCACATTGGTATATAAATTTTGATATAAGAGTTGCACGACTATAAATAATTACATTTGGGCATAATTTGGACAAGTTAGCCATCGCAGCCTTAGCAAACGAGCGGTTTCCGATCTTGCGTGTAGGCAAGTTAATAACGTGTTATTAGCACTATCGGGATAACAAAAAAATGGATATGATACAAATCTTAGATCGGCTATCTAAAGATACTTTTATACAAGGACGAACGCACAGTAGCATTACGAGAAACCCCCTAGGCGTCCTCATAACTTCTAAGGAGTATGATATTAAAGATACTTAGGATTATCATGCGATATCGATACTAAGTTACAGCTTTGACAAACTGAAAAATCGTAAAGTTTTGCCGCGAGCATTAGAAGCTGTCGTGATCAATGTAGATCGTTACGCTCTCGAACGAAACGAATCGATGGAAAGGGATTAAGATTGGTGAAGACGTCAGCAACCGCCGAGACCATAATTCTCGCGAGTATAAAGAACGCCCTCATCGGCGTCATTGTCGTCGCGTCGCGCTCGTCGTCGTCGTCTTTGTCGTCCCGATGTAGGAAACGATTCCGTCGCCGACGTGGAAACAGCATCTTACGCCTTGGCGGCGTGACGTCGTAATTATTCATCGCGTATGGTTGCGAGTAACAAATCGCCAGTCAAGTGGCAACAGCGTCGGCAGCTTGCGCAAGAGATGCAAGAGAAGGTGGAGAGAGAGAGAGAGAGAGAGAGAGAGAGAGTGCATACGTACAGAGAAGACAAGAAGATCGAGAGAGATTGCGGAGAGGAGAGAGATATATAATGATAATGGCGGGCCGCGAAGGGGGAAAACGCAAGTGTGAGAAAGATAGATAGAGAGAAGCGGTAAAAGAGAGGAGAAGATAAAGCGAGAGGCGGACTCCTCCCACATACGTCTAGATTCGTTTCGCCGGAACGTAAATTTAGCACTAACGCATTATGCACGCTCGGGCTACGTCGCATTGGGCGTGCGATACCGACAACAGTGCTCGTCTATCGCTGTGTCGGATGTATCGCAGACGACGTGAAGAAGGGCGTCGTTCGGTCTCTTATTTCGCGCAAATGAGGTGCGAAAGTCACAGCGAAGGCGATTCGAGAAATCGCAAGTACCGTGGAAATGAGCAAGCTCTCTGTCTATTGCCTTATCTATATCATTATAATCCAAGAATGCAATATTCTATACGATGATATTTTTATGAGGACTAAACTGTCAACGCAATTAAGCGAAATTTTTATTATATGTGACATTAATATTCTGCAAAAACTGAAAAAAAATAAAAATTATCGCGTATGGGAAAAATTGTCATTCTCATTATGAAGCTCAATATCGGAGTTTAGAGATAGTAGAATGCTAGAAACGTTAACTTTTATAAATGTAGGATAATTTTCAATTTTAAAGAATCGACTTGAAGATGAGACAATGCTCTTGATTTTCGCGGACATTACAAGGCGGCCTCATTGAAAATAATCGTAAATCAGCACTAAACAACAAGCGCAAGGTCACTGGTTCGCGTCGTAACGGTCAGAAATCTCAATTAGCCCTTTGTGCTGGATGTACGCCTGCGTCCAGATTTGATTAATGTACATTTTACCGTAGGTTGCCTTTGTGCCTCAAGTCGTTGGCGGAAGAGAAACACAATTTACGCCGACCGCGATGGCAATATCTGTTTTACGCTCGCAAAAACGACTTTGTGAGCGCGACTTTGTGATCCGTTATGATTTACATGGTTGTTATCTACAAAGGCGAGACTAGAATTGTTAATAGAACGACGGATCTTCATTATCGTGGCATCGATAGTTTTCGATTGTCTTGGCTGGAACGTATCAATTAATTAAAATATAAATATGCGATTTCAAGATTATCTGAGAAATAACAAAAAAATGAATAATTGGCATAATAAAATAATTAATATATACATATATTGTATATTGATATGATGTTGTAGTGATTTGCATAAACAAATCATCGAAATAGTTGACGAAATTTTATTATTCGATCTTTTATTCTTATATGAAGTTTCTTTGTTCACCTCGATTTTTAAAATACCAAAAAAAGAATTTAATTTTATCCCCAGTATAAACGCAGTTTATTTATTTTCCAGCTAAACCCGCTACGTTTTCGCCCGTTATATTCTATTTCCGTGATAATTTGGTCCCACAATAGTACCGCGAAGACAAATGTTAGCGATAAAGTCACGTAAATTGAAGTACACCCGTTGCTTCCTCGCTTTATAACAATCGTCCGCAGTTATATCGCACAATTTCCACGATTCATAATAATATTTCATATCGCTCGTGCGCGTGCGAGCGCACGATTAGTTGGAAGAGAAGTCATTCCCACGTCGCACTTCTCTCGATGCTCTTAGATACGGAATTATGCTATAATAACTTCACTCCGCGAGGACATATTGAGAAATGAAATGGCCGACGGATTTGTCTCTCGTACAAAAGCGCGGGAGGATTATAATTCGCGGTTAAATCAGAAGGAACGACTGGAAGAAGAAGTGCCTCGCGGGAGCATAATCCGAGACATTAATTAACCATGTAGTCATAATACTGTCCGGTGGTAAAATCGAGTCTCTGAGAGACGTTTCTTCTCTTCGTTCATTGTGCGTACTTATCGTCGAATCAACAAATGGCGAAAGAGAAGACGAAATTATTCACGAGCGCCCGCGCTCTTTTCCGAGAGAAAAATTTCAGACGAGGGAATTCGAGGATGAAAAAGAAGAACGAAGGAGAGACGGCACAGTAGTCATCGAGGGAAGGACAATCCGGAGACAAAACAATTGTGCGATTTCGCGGCGACATATTCATCCCGAAATGCAATGTCACGCTGCGCAAAGTGTGAGTAAGGTAAAAGCCAAGTATTCCGCTTTACGTCGTATGATATGCTGGATCGCGATGACAAAAGAATACTCGGCTCTCGACAGCGAGATAATAAATCCGGCAACGTGAGCTTTTGTAACATTTTATAATGTGACTGAAATCAATATTTATCGTATATGCATATCGATTATTTATTAACCAGAACATTATGTTACATTTCGTTAAAAAATAGATCGGCGGAAATATTTTTTATATTTAAAATCAATATTTCATTTTCGAGACATTTTCAAGATGTGGGTGTAGCTACGACGATCGATTAATTTATAGAGAGATCAATGATCGTGCTACTAATGTAAAATCTTGTTCACGAGCAAATATTATCTTATACGCGAGGCAAGATTTCAGTTATGAAAGTGCAGAGAACATAAGTCGTCTCCCTGCGAATCGCGCTCACCGATCTCGCGCCTACTTGAGATAATTGCGTCGAAGACGAGGTGATTCACTGACCAGAATGACTGCATGGATTGTGGGTCGGCGATCTATTTCGATCTAGGTACCATCTTCCCTCACAAAAGAGCTCTGATATGTCGAAGCTATATTTTCTTGTCTATTTTTTATGCTAAACAAGTCAACTTTGTACACACTCATTCTTTCTTTTTTTAATTTATCCAAATAAATATGTAATAAAATATATATGTATGTTATATATGATTGTTGGCATTTTAAAATCTATTAATTAGCAATAATTTTAAGATTTTCTTCATTTTTCAAAGTCGATATATAATTTAATTTAAGTAATATTTCCACAAAATATGATATATATTCTCTTTAATATTGTAGATTCTATATATATATTATTATTATTCCGTTGATGTTTTGCACTACGTACAGGCTGTCTTCCTTCTGCTCTCTTTCGATTATTATTATTCTTCCTAATTTTACACGACTGCCAGCGTAAAATAAGTTATCCCGTAACACACGTTACAGACGCGAAAGAAGGGTAGCGCAGAGGAGAGAGGATTCTCACAATGCGCGTCGACTCGTCGCAAAAGGAGGACGACACATCGAGCTTTCGCGCGTTGGTACGTACGTTACCACCGCGCATCTTCTCTTCATCTCTTTTATCTCCTCCACCTCTCTTCCTTCCTTCTCTCGTTGCGCCTCGTCCTTTTTCTTTCTCCATCGGCGGCGTTTCGCTCCCTTCATTTACCGTAAGCATGCAAACCCGCGAAGCAGAGATCTCCGACCCCTCTCTTTTTCTTGTCAACAAAAGCCGACCGACTCTGGCGGGCCTTCTTTTCGGATGCGCGACAAACTCCTTAACTTTCTTCCTTTTTCATTCCCGACGGGAGATTCCATCTCTGTGATACTTGTATTGTTTTATGTAGCCAGCTTTTAATTAGAGCATCGCATCGTAAATACACGCGGCACGCCAACGAAAATACGCGGATAAAATTTATATAAACTTGTCAACATTAAAATATATCATTTTATTTTACTTATTGTTTTTTTTTTTTTTTGTTATTTTGTTATTTATTGATTTCAAACGGTTCGAATTGATATGGTATTTTTTAATTTCAATAAATATGCGTAAGGATAACATTTTTTATATTTATAAACACCCGCGATATATCGAGAGTCATATAATAATATTTTAGGATTCAGATCGATCTTTCAATTCGACTATCGCGTGCGAAAAAGTAGAGCGCTGTCGTTCCCGCTCTAACGACGAGTCTTATTATGGCTTCTCTTTTCAATGGGATTTACGATAGCGCGACTCTTTTCTAGACTTCCATTCGATAATAGTCATCCGTTGCGTCCGCGATGCATCACGACGTGCAATAAGGGGAGTTGTGCGCGCGGTCGACGGCGTTCGCGGTCCGCTCTCTATCTCTCTTTCTACGCCGCCAACTCGAATAATTCACATTGTCCGTCGGGAATGGTAGGCAGTCCTAGGTTTTCTTTTGCCAATTATTTCGGGACACGCCGGTGCGAGGAAAGAAAGCCCCGCGGGACAGAATAGATCGCGCGATTTTCTCCGGACTAATTTAGCCGCGCTCTCTTGTTCAACGTATTCTCTCTCTCTTTCTCTCCCGTTCCCCCTTTTCCTCGTCTTTTACGTTTTGCTGCGTCCATGTGGCGTGTGCCTTCCTGTCTTGGAACACGGCTCGATTATATCTCTCATTAACATCACTCGCATGAGAAGGATATTTTACGGTGGACAACGCGTTATCGACCGACCGGCCGCTTTTGTCGATAACGATAATCGATAGTCCGTTAGCGAATCGTCGAATTGGTAGGACCAGATTCCTTCGTCGAGTAAATCTTCGCAATTTATATTTCCGAACTATTAACCCCGACGCAGTAGCGTTAATATGCGCATCCGCGTCTAATTTTAACGCATCGTTTCGAAGACGGCGCGCGCACGGAAATTTCTATCGACGCCGATCTATCTGTCAGATAACAGCAGATTAATGAGAAGAACAGAAATGATAGTTGCTCCCGAACGACCTTTCGAAACCTCAAGATATAGTGTTCTTTGACCTTCCGGCGTTTCATTATTGCTAATTTTTAACTAGCTACGTTTGAGTCGCTTTTGCTGATAAGATGTGAAAATCATTATTTTCTGATAATTTTTTAAATGTTAAACATTACACAAAAAGAAAAAATAATTTCAACGCAGTTTTATGGATGGTTAAGATAGTAATATAAATATCGATCGATTTAGATTAGAATATTTGATAGTTTTCTTCTTGAAAATATAGCTTCAAGGAAAAATATAATATAGAAAGGAATTTCTATATTTTATTTTACTTGGCTAATATTAATTCTTAGAAAAATGCGCTTTTTAATAAAATTTCTATATTATTATTTTTTAATTTTTTAAAAATGCAAAATAGATAGTTATTCCCATTTGTACTACTTCGGAATCGAGATCGTCTAGTCGGCGAATTCGCATGATTTCCAATCAAAGTTCTTCGCCCGTCGTGCCCGTCGAGAGTCTCTTCTCCCTGCTGTGCGTCACCGCCCTCATCGTCGCCGCTCGCAATTTTCGACGCGCCTTCCCTCGCCCAGCGAATTAATGCTCGCGGTGTTTCAGGGATCGCGCGCGCCATTCATAACGCGAATGTTATTAGTGCAGATCGCAGTCAGATATACCGTCCGGCCCGCGTCGTGTGGTTAAAATAAAGATGATGAATGCCCGGCCGTCCCTCGCCGCGGTGCTGGATGTAGATTAATATCGGCCCTCGCTCGCTTTACTGCTCCGCGCGCGCCTCCTACTAATATCTGCCGCGTAGTAGGTAGGTAGTAGGTACGCGAGGATTCTCCTTATATCGCTACCCTTTCTCGATTTTGCTCTCTATCTCTCTTTGTTTAGTAATATCTTTTTCTTATCAAGAAATGTTTTTAAAAAACAGGCATTGTTCACTAATGCAAAATTTTTAAAAAAATCTAAAACAAAAACTTTTTCTTTCACTTATATGCTTTTAAAATGAGAAAAAGTCTAACGAAAATCTTTGATTAACAATTTCTTAATATCTATTGAAGCATATATGTGTGAACTATATGTAATAATACTTTCAGAGAATAGTAAAATTTAGAATCCGACTATTAAAACATTTACGTAAATGTTACAATTATTTCGGAATAAATGTGTTATATTACTATTTTATTTGCTCTATTTTTTTATACAACTAGAACAACACAGGCGTTTATTTATGGACATTTTCTAATTTTTTTAACTTTTCTTTCCTAACTTTAACTTTTTCGTATAGACGCTTCTCGCATCGCGCCTATAGATTTACCGGTGCGGGACGTTAATGAAACCATGCACGGCTATGCATACCTCGAGATAAATTTGCATAGTAGTGACGCGCACATTTAGTCGGCCGCGCGGCGGTCTTAGTTTAAGCCGGGAATCAGGGAGTTCGATCGACGACATCGCAAGCGAGCCTGCGTCTCGGGAGCTCGTCTCCTTCGCAATGAAAAACGATTCACATGCATTCGCACGTGTGTTCGCGTTCTTGTAAGATTTATATTTCCCATCGCGTACATCGTTTAATGAAAAAAAAAACAATATGAAAGATAGAATGATTTGTTAGTTGTAGAATTTTATAAATCTTCGTGTATTTGTGTGGTATGATTTGAAACATGAAACTTTTAAAAGTTACGTAATGAATGGAAACATGAGATTATATTAATTAATATAAAAGAACGATAATGTAAAGTCATTGTATAATTAATGAACTTTTATATTATCTATTAATCCTAGAACGCACAACTATTGTAATAGAAACAAAAATATACCCCAAAAAAATGTGCCGTCATTTTTTTATTTTTGAATTTTCTTATTCTCTTATACTCTTTAATTATATAATAAATCTAAATAATTTTTTTGGAAATGAGGTAAACAAATATATATAATTTAAGCAATAATTGTCAAGACTATGTTAGCGTCCTAGCCTTAATTATTCTACATTGATGTGCGGGTACTCATTACAAATAAATTTAATTCATGCAACATTAATTTTATCGACGAACATGTATGAGTTTATTCAATGACTGCACGATAAACGTAGCTTCTCGTAACAAGCTCCCATCTCCGAGCAAAAAAAAAAAAAATGACTTTAAATACATACTTACTTATTTAAATGGCAGAACTTAATGTTCGGACCTAGCTTAATTGGATTACATAATTGTAAAGCGGAAGCGACGGGACGAGCCGATACATGTGGTCATCGTTACGATCTCGACGAAACTCATCGACGTCTTAAAGTCCCCTCGAGAAACGTTCCTGAACTACCGTCGACACTAACGATCGCATGAATATCCGCGACACTGACGCGTATCTGTATAGTCATTACGTGTCGCAAGCAGGTTTTCCTTCGCGTATGAAAACGCCTTTTAACGAGACAAGGACGTATCGCGACCGCGGCAAGACAAAAAGACGTGTCTCGATTTTAGATCTATCATTGTCATTATTAAAGCGGACGATCATCAAATCGGGACGAGTCGCGTACGCTATGACAGGGACGAACTGAAAAACTTTTCACGAAGAAACATGCAAAGTTTGCAATTATATACAGAAATAATATAAGCAGCGTGTAAACTCTCAGCCGTTCGCTAATTGTAAAATATTAGATGTAACCGTATTAAATCATAAATGTTTTTTGACTAAAAAAATAAATAAATAAATAAAAATGATTTATGAACAAAATACAAAAACATAAATTTGACTTTAAATTTTATTTTTCCGCCCATTGTATTTTTGTATACTTTTTATTTAATTCTTTAAATAATAAAATTTCAATTCTTAATTGTACGTTAATTCAATATCACACAGACATGCTCACAATGTTCAACTTCATCAGAGCTTTTTAACACGGTCCTCTCTTGAGTCGAGTCGCGAGCACGCGAAGAACGAACGATAATGTCCTGACGACATACTCTGGATGCGTTTCAGATTCTGTTTGCGTTATCCGACTCCGCGAATGGATGTATCTTTCGGCCTGACAAAAGACGCCCTTAAGGTACACCGCTAGTCGCGAATCCGATCGACTCGTGCTAAGGATTATAACTTATAATAACGGCCAGTGTTATTAGATTAGATTCCAGAGTAGAATCGACGGGACTATATAAATCAAGAGTTACAGGTGTAGTCCTGGAAGCTAACAGAAAATATATATGTCATAATTAATGCCTTCTAGCGCCGCTGCTATGCTGTAATATGTAATCAGTACAATAAAATCGCAAGTTTGATTTATTAAAAGAGATAATAATACTTGTTACAAGCGACATTTTTTATCGTTATGGGTTTAATCGTCGTTACCGCTTTTTACGGAATGCTCGAAATTTATTTGATTGATAAAGGTAATACGATCCATTTTTGTTTCATATGTTTTAATATATCGTAGCCGTTGCTCTGTAATAGATATATGTATATTTTAAATATCACAATTTGCGTGTATTACAACTTTGTCTCTGTGCATTATATCGATGAATCTTTCCATTTTAATTTGAAATAAAATAAATACTACGAATATAATTCTATCTTAAGTAATAATTAAAATTATCTTAAGTAATAATTAAAATGTTTTCTTTGCTTTTCTTTATCTCGCGATTAATATCAATAACACGACTAACAAACTTTGTCTTCATTATCTGATCCGATACTTCATTATCGTGGCTAGCTTTTTTGCATCATTAGTTGGTTGTCGTCTCGCATGAAAAACGCCATGTCATGGCATTATCACGACGAAGCGGCTTATTAATACGCGAGAATGATATGCAGCGTTTTTATTACTCCTAACCGGGGGAAGGGAAGGAGCGTCCTCGTAAAATACCGATCATTCGATGGACGGAATTGTTATGGCCGGGCTATAAAAAGAGGCTACCATTTGTTAAATTAGCTTTAACGAGCTCTTAAATCATATGTGTTTTTCCAGCAATATCTGCTTATCAATTATTTTCGAATGAATCCGATTGTTTGAAATTCCGTTTAACATTCCTGTAATTAATTATGTATATAAATATTTTTTTGGGGGAAAAATACCATAGAGTAGTACAACTTCGAGATAATTCTTTATATTTTTCATTAATTTCGTAAATTTTCATTTAAAAAAAAATTGATTTATATATAACAGCTTATTTATATAGAAAAGTGCATTAAATTTGTCATGTTATATGCTTATAGGATTCATCGACATCTAATTACATTACAAAAGAGTACAACAAATTTGGGTTGAGATCTATGAATTATTAATTTATAATTATCGTACTGGTAGAAATGCTCCTGTATTTTTATTGGTTAAAACTTGTGACTAGCACGAGTCCAGTGGCCTCTGCTAATACGCAAGACATTCTCAGACGGCGTCGTCGCGAATTAATATAGCCTCGACGGCACGGTGCATCGGAGATTATAATTGCTCCGGAATAATAAGAATACCCTCTGAGGAATTATATGCAGAACTGCCGCGGTCTGCGCTAAAGTTATTTCTAATAAATTTGATTTACTCTCGTGCGCGACGCGCTATATTGTGCTTCCTCTCAAAAAAGTTGATTATTCCCGTCGTCCTTTCAAGTTTTACACACAATTATGTATATTGACAATAAATATAAAAAACTATCAAAAAGACATTAGAAACGCATAAACTAGGCTTCGAGACATTTTAAAATTTATTATTATTTAGAATTATAAAGAGATATTTTATTGAAAAAAAATTAACGTCTTCTTAATAAATTATTAATTTCTAAGAGTCTATAAAAGCATTTCGTTTAGATATGGATTTATATTTATCTACCGTATTATTATTTATCCTTACGCACTTCATTATAATATATTTGAAATTTTTAATTAGTTTCGACACAAGAACATTTCTTCTATTATATTTATATCCATTTTAATACCGTGGATCTCGTTAAAAAGTGATGATTCTACGATCTAAGCAACTACTAAAAATTTACGGACGACGTCATGCAGCGACGAACGTCCTCCTCGATTTTTATTCTCGGAACAGCCCGAGTTTTCACCCACTTCGTTATATGTAGACAGGTTAATAAGTATCCGCGATATAATGCGTTGAACGTGATTTTTATGACAGAAATCTTTTTATACCAGAATTAAGCTGAACTAGAATGCTGCTCCAGAGATTCCAATGTAAAGAGGCTCTCTTTCTCTTTTGAGACCATTATTGATATTAAAAATAACTGATATATATTTCGATCTGATTTTTATGACATCCAGGATTGATAATATTTGTATCTGTGTTTAGTATCAGCATTTTTCTAAATAATTTAATCTCGTTTAAAAACTCTTATCTATAAAGTATCTTTATTCAAACTCATAAAAAAAACGCTAATATTTATATCATTATCGGATTAATAAAATGTTCTCGTGTTCTCCGTTGATCGTAGATTCAACTCGACCTAAACAGGACTTCGCTTACGCAATCATCTACGTACCACGACCTGGCTTCTTTCGTGACAACGAACACGTTCTGGCCATCAGGCCTTGTAACGCCGGACGTTGAGCGATGCCACCGAGACGAGCGATTGTGTCCGCGAATATTTTACTAAGTCAAGAATCGAATTAAATTTAGATTGCGAATCACACGCGAGACATCAACCAAAGCGGGTGCTCGAATCGTCTTCGATTTCTTAACGAATCGTACGTTATATCATGAAATGTTGATTGAATAGGATATTTAAAACGAATTTCAATATTAGTTATATGATAGATGGACAAGCAACAATAATTGTTTTACTTTTTTGAAAATCTTCGGTATAGATATTAATACATAGTTAATAGATATCCTTATCCTATTTATATTTCCTGCGAAACAAAATTTTATTAGTTTTTATAAGTGAAATAGAAAAGTCATTGCGAGAGTAACGCAAAAATGCAAATGATATTTTCATTCTGATCGGAAATTAAATGGAATTTATTGATTTCTGTAAAAAGCTTGCCTGCTCTCTGATCGCTCACAAATGAATGAACTTAAATTCGTACCGATATCATATATCACGCCCATTCCTTCCGCTCGTAATGCCTTTGCTTTGTCCGTCTTACTGCCAGTATTTCTGGATTGAGCTCTCAACCGGGTTAAAGTAGCTTAAGCGTTGATTGAGCGAACAGCTTGGAAGTCGGATTAGTCCTTTGAACCGGAATCGCGATATATCGCCACTTTCGCCGTAATTGTCATAAGTAATTTTCAGGTGCATTTTTTGCTTCCCTTTCTTTTCAGCTTCTAAGTACTTATGGTAATTTATAATGTCAATTTTATTCGCTTAATTACTCTACTTATCTGAAGCTCTTAATCTATTTGTTCCTTGCTTGTATATATGCTAAATTTCTCATATTTCAATTTTTTTACGTTTATAAAAAAGAATATTTGTTTAAGGAAAAAAATAATTTAAGACAATATTATCAAGATTGTTATATGATAAGAGGCAGTTCAACTAATAAATATATAATACCTGTGGATCTAAATTTTTATTTTGAATTTTCAGCTAAGGACTAGAGCTAGAAAAGGAAATGATATGTATTGTCGATAGTTTCAATATCTTTAAATATTTTAAAGCATTAATTTGGATTTGTTTACAATAAGAACTGTTTCTGAAAAGATTAAGAGACCGGAAGAAAATCCGGTAGCTTTGCTTATATTATATAAACCGGAAAGCACCATCGCGGCCACCTGCGCATCGCGCGGAAATGTATTCAATTTTCACGACGAATATATTCGCGCGACGATGTCTACGCTGAATAAATATGCTAAGGACTCGATTCCAGAATGAACATGTTCCCTTCATTCCGCTTTCGGCGTCCTCGAGGGTTCACGCCGCATCTGCCGCATACCTGATCGATTTTCGACCCGCGAGTGCATTTACCTCAAGGAACCGAGCCGGCAAGGTATAAAGGACGAGGCCGAAGGTGAAAAGGAAGAGATCGGTTTATATCTTGAAATGGGAGCGTCGACGCAGGTTGCTCTACCCGCGCATAATAAATGAGAGAATCTCTCTATCTCTTTCCCCGGAAAGGAAAGCAAACTTCCACAGATCCGCCCGGAGCTCGACGCGTAAATATAATGAAAAGCATGCCCATTACTATTTTATTATCGCTCTCGCGCACACGTGTGCCAGGATGCCGACTCACTGTTGCATTATCGGGGGAGCGTATCTAAGACGTGCGAGTTATTGCGATTAGTAACGGCCACGCGCTTCTCCATCTCTCGGACATTTTATTGTACGTACGCAATCGGACGAAATACAAAACCGGTGATAAAACCTTCCTCGCGGTAAACTATCCGCGACACGCGAACCGTTTACGATCCGTTATTCGAAAAATTAATTTTGTATAACTTCTGGACGTTTCCTTATCGCCTCTCAGCGTTTCTCCTTATCCGCGGGTTATCGAGGGTTCAACGATAATTATCGATAGCTATCTGCATCTCCGTACGCGAGAGATCCAGTTTAAATCCATTTCGCACGAACGCACGTAGATCGATACTTGGTACGATGTTTCAGACAATTAATCAGAACTCCCGTCGTGGATAATCCGTGGTGCGTAACTAGCGAAATGTATCCGAGACGAGACAAAAGAGCGATAGCTAGCTTTAGTGACAATCATCGATAACCGATCCACTGGTAATTAATTCCATGTAGCAGATTTTTTTCTCCGCGGACCGATATCTCTGATGTTATTTCGCTGATTACCATATTCCACGAGACAATGTTGCAAGAGATATACAGTTGAGATCGCTTGGCAAAAATTACATCAGATTCCTCTGCCTATCTTATCTAAATTGTTACGTGTGCGCATTTCGAGCACGCCTAGGCTTTATCTCACCTATTCGTTCTTTCTTGCATCTTGCGCGCGCCTTTCTCGTTAGTGAGCGACCGTGCACGATTATAAATTTGATCGGAACGGGTTAGTGCTGAACAAATTTCGCATCTAAACTATTGAAAATAATTATTTAAATAATTTCGTTTAAATCAAATATTATTTTACTATAAAAAAGAACATATGAACAAGAACAGATCTAAAAGTCATAAGAAAAAATAAATAGGATAAATACAAAACAGTAAAAGAATAATATTCGAATATTTTACTGTTTATATAATAAGAAGAATAATCATTTTATTAGATTAATTAAAGTTTCTATATACATATTTTTGAAATATTTATTCGCGTTAACGCGTACAACAATTTGAAAAGAAATTATTAAAAGACTCTTATCTGGGTTATGGGCGATCCAAAAAGAATAGCAGAAAAAAAGATTTGTGCAAATTTAATAAAAGAAAAAAAATTGAGGAAGCCACAAATCATAATCACTTTATGAAAGAAAATTGTCGGAGAAATCACACAAAGAACTACAATATATACATGCTAATACATGAATATTGAATCGAAAATATCGAAAATTGCAAAATAAATATGAAAAATGAATAATTATTTCCGAAGACGAAGTTTTTATATTCGTCAGTAAATATGTTCCTGTAGTTTAATGATGATATTAAGAAGCTTATATGTCAGAACGTAGAAATTACAAAGATGATATTTAAGCATTATAAGAATCAGGCAAATGTCATAAATGTCAACTTCTTGTCTCTCTCTCTCTCTCTCTCTCTCTCTCTCTCTCTCGATAATACTAAAGTTAACGATCGAAATCTGTACGTTACTCCAAAGTCACAGTGTATTAAGCGCGTGACACGTGGATCTTCGAGTTATCCTGCATGAAGACACCCGCCTCGGGATAGGAGATAGCCTAACCGAAATTCTGGCTCCTGAACAAGCCTAGTAGGGAGCATAATAAGAAGCATTATGAAAGGAGGGAAGAAGGCACGGGACAAGATCCTCTTGCACGTTGAATTCGAATCTGAGCCGTTGGCGAACACCTTGAGCACACACGCGACGCGATTCAATGCGACTCAGCTGTTTGCCCCCTCCGCCGAGAACTCTCCTCTTTTTTTTTTTTTTTCATGACCCTGTTGTGCCTCGGGCAACTAAACTTTCAATTTTGGCACGCGTCCTTTGACAGCAAAAAAACGTTGGAACCGTTGGATTTACCTGCGATGCCGTTACGTTTCGCGTGATGAGACTATAATTTGATTATAGTGTCATCCATTGGTAAGAACGTAAGGATTTTTGCTTTTTATTTGCCATCAGATATGAGAACTGTGAGATATATAAGATAATAATAGCTTCTCCCTCGGATCGACATATTTCACTTTTTTCTTTTGATTAATATGAGACGATCGCTGTGATTATTTATTAAAAAGAGCAAAAAATAATTTAGTGAATTAGTGATTATAATTTGTTTTAATTGACGTAACGATTTAAATAATTCAAATTAACTAATACGATCGATCGAGGCTACGGCAATGAAGATTAGCTCGTCGCTTTTGCTTTGTGAACGCATCAGCTTCCTTATTTTTCGCGGCAGGTACATGTAGAGAATGTACGTTACGCAAGAGATCCGGTAACGTATCCGAGACCTTTACCTGGAACCTTTCAGATGGAGGGAAAGGAAAAAAAGGAGAATGGGTGGCATGGGGATGGCACGCGCCAACGTAAACGGCAAGGGAGTAGCGGCCCCGATCAGCTGCAGCTGCGCTTCTCGGTTCCTCTACTCTTGGCAGCTAAAGCCGGCTCTTTGCTGTTTGGCTCCTGGCCGATCTTGACCCGATCGTATCGAACGGCCGCGCGACCGACCCGCTGTCATCCGAAAACGAATAACAACGCCCGCGTTAGTCTCCCCGGAGGCCCATTGCTATTCTCGAAGAGGCGACAAGTTGACTTTACATTCGTGATGTATATCTCGCCGTATCGCGCCTTGTCGTCTCTAAACGAGCAGTCAGATCGTCGATTTAGCTAGAGATACATACGGAGAGATATATGTTTTCCGAATGAGATATAATAAAATGCAATCATTATCGTTGCCCTTTTCATATAATCCGTCAACGATGGAGGTTGATGTAATATAAGAAGTTTGATAATTAAATGGAACAATCTTATTTTTTCTTGTTAATTATAATTAGCGAGAGATATAGGAAATAGCAAGTGTCAGAAATAGATAAATATTTTTTTACTTGTAATTTTTTGAATTTAAATTTAATTTAATTATTTGTACACGGAAAAAAAGATGCTTTAATTAAAGTCCACGTCACGAGCTGCCAATAAACATGCATAGTTCATTCAATGATATTTTTATTGGACCAAATATCTGGATAGTTGTTTTAATAATTCAGATATTTGGATCAATAAAAATATCATTGAATGAAATATGCATGTTTATTGGCAGCCTGTGACATAGACTTTAATTGAAGCAACAGCATTTTTTTCCCGTGTAAATAATAAAATTTTATAATTTCATTAAATATGTTTATATTGAGATGTAATCTTGACTAATCATTACTGTTAGATTATTAATGTTAGTTGAAACTGAAATATTTGAATTGCTATGCCAACTGCAACAAACTATATAAAACATATGTATATATAAATCTGATTATATAATATAATTAGAGACATTTATTCACAACAAAATTCTATAATAGATGCAAATTATTATATAATAATTATTATAAATATTCTAATAAAAAAATTTCTTAATTAAAATTCTAATAAAAATTTTATATTTGTGCATTTTCAATTGTTAATTATATTATATGTTAATTACATCACAATATAAAATTATGAGCACTCTCGGTAAATACAAGTTTCAATAAAACGATCGTTAAATAAAATTTGCCACATGTATCTGGCAAAAAGTCGTCGTTAACATCTATCTCGTTAAACATACCGATGTGAAAAGCGCCTAAGGCCACCCTCGCGCCATGTTTAGACACGGTCGCTATTCGATTGATAAACGACCGGTGGGCGGCTGGTCAAGCGGTCAGTATACAACGTGTAGTCAGTATTGTCGTTGCATTGTGCTAACTGCGCGGAAACACGTGTACGCGATTAGGCACCCTCGTAAACTCCGGTTAGGCGGGGGATGCAGTTTCTCAGCCACCTTCAAGGTGACGTATATCACGAGGGGAACGACGACGACTACCAGCTGGTGCTATAAGGAGGAGTCCTTCTCGCGGGATTTTTCGTCCCCATTGTCCTCATAAATGCCTCGCGTGAACGTTCGATCGTCACATGCCGCACTTTAGACGGATGTGGGCGCTTAACTTCGATTTTTTATCAATGCTACATCCTCCTCCGTCGCTTCTTTTCTCGCCTCTAAGGCAGTAATCATAGTTCTACTTCGGCAGTTAAAATATATACATACGTATATATAGCATTGACGTATGTGTGATGTATCATAAGACACCTACGTTTAACTCTGGGCCAATTGTACATATTTGTTTTGGAATTTTGAAATAAAAATCATGGAGATAAGAAATTTTTATTATAAGAACAAATATATTGTAATGTCGAGATTCCTGAATAAAAATTTTATTTATTATAAAATATTTAAAAAATGTCAAATGTACATTAATTTGCAAAAAATCAGCAAAAAATAATCGAAAACATTGAAATAATGGGTGTGAATTTTGCTGTCTCGTTTAGAGATCTCAATTACAATATTTAACTTTCCGTAATGTTTTTAATTTAAAAATTCTAGAATTGCGATTTAGAGATCGGCAACTATTTTGTAAAAATTCAAAGAAAATTCCGTCCAAATTCAAACACGTTTTCATGTTTCAGTACCGTACGCAAAATAATCCTGGATTCGTTCTCTGTGTACAGTTACGTCTCTCTCAATATACGTTCATTTTCTCAATTATGCCGGACGTTATCATCGTGCTGCGTAATTACTGTCAGTATACATTTATCGGTTGCACAATTAAATTATCATGGCCCTTTCAAGAAAGAGGACATTCGCGTGATCCAGGAAGGAATAAGCCTTGGGGCCAATAATCGAGTAACCGCTGTACACGTGAGATAATTTATAGAAATATCCGCCATTGCGCGACTGGTTAATGCCGCGATAGGAATGCATTCGGTATTTCTACACGTTTGCGCTTGGCATAATGCATCCCGTTTTTCCCGAGCGACGCTTTTGAAGTAACCGACCAAGATATTATTAAGATAGAGATATTTCGCAAAGAGATTTTCTAGAGATACGAAGCCACTTTTGGAGCCAAGTGTATTGAAAATCTTCAGAACATTAGTGACAATTACAAAGTATCTTGAAAGAATAAAACTCGCTATATAAATTACAATGCGAAATGCGTGTTTTTCATTGCAATAATAGAAAAAAAAAAAAAATGTAATATGTTCAGTCTAGTTTAACCATAATCTTATGAAAATTTATCTCAACACATAAAATTATTTACTTATTAAAGTAGAGCTTATTTATAAATTTATTCATAAATTTTCTTTAAAAACAAAGCAATTGATCTATTAATTTATTACATGGACTGAGTTTCGAATATATACTGTGTGTGTACTTTGTATACTACACGCATTCGCGTGTATTCGAAATATTTCTTATGCGACAAATATGTGCGTACAGGTGTAACTCGACGGAATTGTGCGTTTACGCGCGCGATTCGCATTTCGTCCTGGTGTATCGAGAACGGATAGGTTCTCCGGGATCGCACGACACTCGTTAATTAAAATAGCGAGCTGTTAGTCCCGTATTAACGCCGGGTTTACTGCCGCGCGGAATTCATTGAAACGCTCGTACGACTGTCGCTCAATGTAATTATCCGTACCGTTCCCGGCCGATGGCAATCGCGAGCGATTCTCATTAATGTCCGATGCCCGTATAGCTATCGTAGATGTCCTTTTCAGTCGTACCGCGTGTGCGTATACATAAAAGGCTTTATATATTGCTGGCACAATCGTGCTCGTGATTCCGTTAAGCCTCTTTTATGACGGGTTTCATTTTTTACCGCCAGCGTATAAAGTTGACGATAACGCACGCGTTTCGCGAAAATATCCGCGATATGTATTATTTACCCTCGACGATTCGATATTTTAATGCGACCAATAGCCAGCCAATATTATAGCCAAGAAAAACTATAAAATGCCCAATTATTTCTATTTTTCATTTTACTTGCTTTCTATAATTTTTGTGTCTATAGCTGCTATAAAATTAATTATATAATAATTTTCTTTAAATCAAAGTTTTCATATACACAAGATTGAACTAAAATTATTAAATTTAGAAACATAGTAATCAAATTCTTAAAATAAATATAATGCGCGCGTAATGTGATGTATTTTCGTTAAATTATTGAGTACGATGTGCTTTTCATAGCTAGATCGTAAATAATATATTCTTATTCTGCTACAAGATATGATTTTGATAGAAATTAAATGTCGGCGAAAACATATCAATTTTTTATAAGATATCGATAAAGTTTTGTTTAATTATTTTGATATAATATAATTATCCTCGATAGACGGCGAACAGATGGCGAATTAATAATGAATATGTCGCCTTGGTTTTCATCGAAATTGTAGTTAAAATGATTTAATTGTCTGATATGGAAATAGCTATTCTGCAAAATATAATTTTCACGAAGAATGCTGAATTTGATAGCGCGACATCGTTTTAATTTGCAATGAATGAACAGCTAAACGCTGATTTAAAGATGTTAATTAAATATCCAATTTGCCTAATGCCGATTCAATTTGACATAAGTTCGCGGAAGATGTTACTTGCGCCGTAATGTACGTACAGTTGATATTCTTAACTGTAACGATCTCCTATACGAGACACCTTTCATAAGTATTTATTTAAAAACATCGCGCTTGCGAGTAAAAGGTGAACTATTTGCCTCCCCCCTATACAATAATAAGAAATATTATATTTCATCTACTTTTACCTCTAATTTCTTAAAATATATAAATTATAGATACATAATTGTTATTTAAAGATCTTTTTTTTCTGTGTATTATTAGTTGGGAGAATTTTGTATACTTCATATGTTTGATAATTTAAATTAATCAAATGTTAATATTCATCGCATTGAACGATGGCAATAAACGTTTACCCATTATATCTTGTTGCCTACAAATCAATTTTCGATTTCCTCGCTCGCCTCAAAACGGCAGGTAGGCTCTTGGTCCAATTTTAAGAACGTTCGCGCGATGAATCTCTCAGATTTATACGTTCTTTTTAATTGCATTGAGCGAGCGGAACGATCAGCAGGCGGTACGAGGCGTCGAGAAGAGGACTTTATTCGCGAATTGCATATGTGCAACTTCAGAAGATCAGAATCTCTTTGATAGAGAAATTACCCGAAACGCACATGAATTCTCGCTCGTACGTTCTCGCGTCTTTATATACGATGGAAAGAACATCGAAGGAAATGTCACAAATATAATAAACCATAAATCTAAACACTCCTTACACTATATCGATTATCCGTCATTCTTGAACAATTTTTGTGCACAAGAATAAAATTCAAGAGACGAGGTCAAAATTATTTGCGGTAATAAATAAAAAAGACGGTAGCATATGAGTCATATACTTGCGTGTTTCACCATGACCGTTTTTCTCCCCTTCTCTCTCTCTCTCTCTCTCTCTCTCTCTCTTTCTCTCTTATTTCCTCTTTCTCTTCGGCTCCGAAGCGTGTTCGAGGCACAATTTGCCGGCAGGTGCTCCAAATTGAAAACCCTTCCTCTCCGCCCTTGAAGATGCGCGTCGCCTACGCGCCTCCTCGATACGAAAACCGCCGGTTATCGCGCGGCTTTCCATCGCGTGCGGCCGTTAAAATTCTCGCCGCTCTCAATCGATCGATGCTATCGCGTCGAATAAAGTAACGGACGGGCCGGTAATTGAGCAACCGCCGTCCGCGCACGCCGGTGCTGGTCGTAATCTACGACCGGATTGTCCGATTCGAGCGTCGCGTGCGCATAAGTCACACGCGCGGAAAGCCCGCTTTTATGTCTCGCGCGAATAATTAATCTCTGCGGGGAATTACCATTTACGCGCGACATAAATCTCGCGGTCCGCGAGCGTTTAGAAATCGGCCGAGTACGATATATATCTACGAGCGCACCGAAAAACGATCGGCAAATTACGTGATTGGATTGGATTGGAAATCGGCCGAGAGATCGATCGATGTCGCTTTCCATTCGCGCGTTGCACATGCTAAAATAATGAGCGGACAGCTTATTGCTTCGACGTTTAATAATCTATCTTAAAAACTCGATAGCATGTATGAACAAAGTACTTTTTTATTTAACAACTTGCTAAAAGGAAAAGATTTATCTATCTCTTCTTCTTCTCTCTTATTTCTCTGTTACAAGCGATCTAATATTTTATACATATTTTTTATCACACATATGCTTCTTTATTCTTTACGAAATATGTAATAAGATCCAATTATTATTTTAAAAATTATGTAAAATATAATTTTTATAGATATTGGGAATTACATTTTATATCAAAAGAGTTAAAGTCAGTTTTCTTGTTAAAAAATATCACATTTTTTTCACGTTAGATTTGATATTTTTATATTCCGTTTTTAGTTAATGATTTTTCTATATCGATGTAATATATACGTATATGGTATACACGTATCTCATCTATAAAATACACACTGTATATAACACGGAAATATGTTTTTAAAAAGAAGATATCACGGCATTAAAAATTATATCATCAGTGGCAACGACGACATAAAACTCATAGCTACTACGTCTTTTTGTTTAGCATTTTCTCAAACAACAGTCTCTCTCGGCAGTTGGAATACCAAGCTCTATACCATAAATAATAGGGACATCGTTCCTACGCTCGGATGTACCATGTAAGGCGTAAGTCTCGCTTCGGGTGGTGCCTCGTTAAAAGAGAGCAACGCTACGGCACTCATATCTCCCTGTTATAATACGAAATACGCCGATACAAGAAACGGGCATTTCCGGAAACGTACGAGAGAAAGAGACTATCTCGCGCGTTATCGCTCCGATAAAACATATGTCACGATTCCTCGAGATATGAGCCTCGCTCCGGGTGCTGATGGCGCTCGCTTAACAACGAGCCGTCGCGTTTGCTGTCTACGTTCTCAGTTTGTAACAGGAAATCCGTCATTAATTTCACAAGTTACGTGTATAACCGCATTGAATCCATCATGCGAGACAACGTCGCGCTTTCCGAATACGTCTCACTCTTTGCATTAACCGCGGATGGTATAAAATATCTTACACGTATGGATAATGAAGATTTTTCATATCTGCCGTGCGTGTGATAATAATTTTATATTTTTTGCAAAGCACGCATAGCTTTGCGAGGCTACATTAGAATACCAAATTGTATTTGTTTTTATTAAGCTTTATTAATCCGGAAAGGAAATCCGAGGTATGTGCAATCTCTAGTAATATACTACATTTTAATATCGTACAATTATTAATTTATGAATGTATATATATTTCAAAAAAAATTATTTCTGTTTTATTTCTATTTTCATAGAGCGTGATGTTATAAAAATCTTGTATAAGTAGCTTTACCATATATATATATATATATATATATATATATATATATATATATATATATACTTGTTATCTGTAAATATTTAATATATAAAGAAATATAATAAATAATTATTTATTTCTATATATAATTTTATTCCTAAAAGATGATATTAATTTAAAGCAAAAAGACGATATTAATTTAAAACAAAATCTTTTTTTAACCATTCAGGTATTTAAATCCATTAATTCACAATGAATCAATTTTGTTAGTAAATATTAATTATAATTTTATTGTCTTCCGATCATATATATTACTTTTGAAATACAACTTGGTTCATTGTCAGTTTTAATATAGCCAGTGTATCATATTATCCGATTGGAAGAGTGCAAAAAAACTAAAGGTCGAGAAAGGGAGCGAGATGAAAAGACATATATTCACCAGATAACGGGGTAGATCTGCGAGAAATCATCTATAACATTATCCAATATTTAGCGGCAGTGTGCACCAGACAATAATGCCGTGTAAAATACATACGAGTCTTGTATTAAGTGATAGCTATAATGGTGGTGGTGGTGATGAAGGAGGACGGCTGAGAAGAGAATGGCGCTGCCGAGCGCGGCGCTTATGTCTTCCTCTGGTAATCAGCTGGTACCTCCTGCTGGTCGAGGCCTCGTCAAGTTATGACGCGGTGCACCTGCCACACGAGAAACCATCGCTCGCTCGGCGCGTCAGCTTGATGGTGCCGCTCCTCCGATGCAATGACGCCATCTTACGATCGGTCATCGGCAATTTATTTATTAATGAGCTCGGCTCCGCGACGTGGGCAGTACACGACACTGAAGAGTTTGCTATCCTCTCCGTCTCTCCCTCCCTCTCTCTCTCTCTCTCTCTCTCTCTCTCTCTCCTCTTTCTCTCTTTATCTCCTTCTTAACTCTCCTCTATTGTCTTCCCCCGTCGCCCAAACTAATTAAACATCCAGCGACCGAGAGAGAGAGAGAGAGAGAGAGAGAGAGAGAGAGAGAGCGAATCGAGCGAGTCACGATGCGATGTGCAGTCATGGCGCCGTGTTTGTTCTTGCGACAATACGATGCAGCGCGATAATGGCAGCGATTTTTTGCGGCCGACAGTCGCTTCGTCAGCGTCCGAGACGCAGCGAAATTCAACGAATTTATTCACGCAGCGCTAGTGAATACCTCTTTTGATCTTGCTCGTTAATGATTTTCCAATCAATTCGATTCGTATGTAGATGACGAAGAAATCATTCCATTATTTACGTCACTACTATTCTTATCAATTATCCGAAAGAAGAAAAAAATACATCTACGACTCTACAATTCATTCTTCCTTCCGTAATGTATTTCCCGAAAAGAGAGAGAGAGAGAGAGATCGTCGATGATCTTGCCGAGGGATCGGTAGCCGCGCCACAATCGATGTTTTCTCTCTCGCGTCGCTTTCTGGAAACCGGGCGGGATCGATTATCCAATTATATCCTCAAGCGAACCTGCGCTTATATATACCTAGGGTACATATGTATATGTACATCC
Organism: Polyergus mexicanus; assembly: GCF_030449975.1. NCBI lineage: Eukaryota > Metazoa > Arthropoda > Insecta > Hymenoptera > Formicidae > Polyergus > Polyergus mexicanus. Next base: position 3,710,981 of record NW_027223327.1, on the reverse strand, counting down.
GTACCGACGACGCTTTTTAGCCGAAGGCTGCATGCATGGCGCCGCTGCGTTCTACGCATGTAAGTCACCGTGTAATTTATCATCGCGTTTAGCGAGATCTTAATACAAATCACTTATCGGTTGCCGCGAATACGGTTGAATATACCTATCGAATATACTATATATATATATATATATATATATATATATATATATATATATATATGCACGTCCGCGAGAACTAGTAACCGAGAAAAGCAATTAAAGCGAAGCCAATGAACGTTGCGGGAACTCGCGGCCGCAAGAGTTTGCTCCCTTTTACACGTCCCTCTTCTCATCGCGACATCCCATTTCGACATCCGTGTCTCATGGATGCCGACTATTTCCTGTGCCACGCCATCGCCATCCTCCGTCATTCGTCGCGACGCGAACGATCAGAGAATTCCGATGTGTAAAATATAAGGCGTATAAGTAATTTAGAAAATCATCGCGATAGGAGAAAACCGCCGCGGTTAACACGGCGCTACTTGTAACGAGGCATCTGCGTCGGCTCGTTATCATCGGATAATACCACGTTTTCCGGATCACAGGCCTCTACGCGCACAGGAAAGACAGAGATCGCGGCTGTATCTTTTTTCCTCGTCGATGACGCAAATTACCGGCTGTTTTAATCGAACGTCCATTGAACATCGTTCGCGCAATGCTGTAAACTCGCATCGCGCATTTTTCTACGATTCTTTCGTCGGATTAATTCCACGGGGCTACAGTTATCGCATCATTGTTCTCCTTTTGCCGCGCGTTTACCGTCGTAGAAATTTCCTATTTAATATTATCTTATTGATCTAGAAACATAGGAAGTAAAAAGAGATCTTAGATTAGTTTGCAGCTTACTGGCGAATTTTTTTTTTTTTTTACATAAATTAACTTATAATTTTTTAAATTATATATTTTAGAAATATTATTTCTGGCAAAGAAACTTTTATATGATTTTAATATTATAATTAATATATCTGAATTATACCTAAATAATGAATGCGTTCTTTTGAGAGAGCAAGTACGATATTACATTGTCACTTTTGCTCCTGCACAATCTTATTATTCGTATATCCAAGAACGCGTATGTAAACATAGGCACAGTCGCGATAATTGTACCGAACCAGTTGTACAACAAACCAGTAGGAAGCCAGGATACGTTCTTATATAGGTCTTAATGCGCCTTCATTGTTAGTCGTTATGCAATATCGTTACGTATGGCGGACCAAAGCGGCGATGCAATGACAACGGAAATCAGATCGACAGGAGTATAAAGATTCTCCATATGGTTGATTTCTCATACCCTGCGGAGGTTACGGATCGGTGATTTAACTGGGAAACGTATGGGACCATTCAAGCACATTATCTCTACCTTCATAGATTGCGCGATATTATACGCGGTCGCTCACTTCCTCCGCTGCGGTCGTCAGTTTTTTATTTTCTCTTCTTGAGAGCGTAAAAGCGCGTATTACCACAGAGAAGAGATGGCCCTTCGGCCGTCTTTCTATTATACAATATAAAGAGCATAACACTATAATATAGAACGCAATCTGTGTGTGAACTGTGTGTGCATATTAATTTAAATATTTTTACGAATTTCACGAATTTGTACTTCTGTTTATTTTTTTCTTACAACTCTTTTACGTTTCTTAAATCTCAATTCATGTTTTATTAAATCATATTACTTGTTTCATCAATTAGCATTAAAAATAGACTTTTGGATAGACTTTTTGGAAAATGCATATATCTTTTTATAATTATTTTCCTTACTTTCTCTATATATCATTGGAAATAATATTTAAAATTATATAAGATTATAATAAAAGAAAAATAAAATATTTCAAATAGTGTGTGCGAATACAAGTTTGGAATAATATTTATTTAAACCTATTTTCAAACGATTATTATTAATGATTTGTATTGCATTAGATTTGTACCCGCCACTAATTCTTTCTCTTTCTCTTCATGCATATAATAAATTGTTTACCACTAATTAAATGATAATTAATGATATACAAATAGAATATCCTGCAACAAAATGATATATGATCGTCAAAGTGATAATGAAACCTGATATAAAGCGATTATATTTTAATCAAAGCTCACGTCCTGTAAATGTAAACCATAAATTATAATAATAGAATACAAAAGTTGATGTAAAGTCTCATTCTTTCTGAACCAAAGATAATTTGCGAAATTCCGTTCTGCTGCGATTAGCGCACAACGACTCTTCTATATTACACAAAGCAGTGTATTTAAAGTCGAACATCAATAATGCGCCGATATAAAAAAAGAACACGGTAGCGATAACGCGTATAATACAGCGCGTTTCCATTGCATAGCTATGGGAAGATCCGCGTACGAGGGGCGGGGAAGGGGCAGGGGGGGGGGAAGGAGGGGACGACAGATGGGGGATCGGGGGGACCACACACCGGTAGCGTTCAATTTATATTTTGGGCGGAGTTACGTTATTTATTGCTGCCGGCCTTTCGTGCCTTCGACTGCCATTCCGCGTGCCGCCTTCGATGTAAATGGGACGAGAGCTGCCTTCTTCTCCGCCGAGGAGCTCCGCGAGGTCCGCAAGTATGCGCCTTAAATGCGCATATCGATACAGGGTCCATTTGTTGCTCTTTCGCGCGCAATGTTCTCTTACCAGTTTGTCCATTTTCTCCTTCTTCGTCTCTTCATCCACTCTCTTATTCTCTCGTACGGACTTTTTTTTTTCTCGACCGCGCTCTTGACCCCGCGAGAGATGCGCGTTTTAACGAGCTGCGGCGCATCATCTTACGGGAATGTAAACTTTCAGTTTTGCGAGCGGCTGCTTCCGCGAAGTTCTCACGTTAATTGATTCGCGGGGATCACCCACGTTAAACCTTTCGTCGACAGTGCCGTTTTCGTATAATAAGCCGCGAATGGGATATACAGCCTCGTAACTGTGGCGATCAGCTGACTCAATTAACGCGATACGTTTTTGCTTTCAATGGATTGCCAGTTGTATTAATCTTTGCGGAGGTTGTTGCTTTTATGCCTAACGCGAAATAGCGCTATATTTCTCTCGATTGACGCTGGATTTGTGATAACGATATACTAATGTCGATCTAAGCTGATCCTTGTTGAATATCATTAAAAAGCTAATTTTTTCCTTTCAGAGGAAAGAAATAAAAATCTTTTTCGCGATAAATCGCGTGGGCGATTAGAATAGCGCTCGCATCTCGGTGAAAGCGCATTCTCCGTAGTGATATACTCGATTTATTCCAAGTAACGTGAGCGGGAAGTGAAGGGTTTCGTTTCTAATGATAATTCGCTAAAACGTGCACTCGCGCGGTTAAGAGATTAAGTATTCACGTTCAATTCAGTTCCCCGCTTTCTCAGCGTGCGAGATATTAATGACTCTTCAAACTCTTTTATTTTAGAGACATTTATATGAAATAAACATTATTTCCAGAATAAGGTTGGATAATAATATTCTCTCGGCCACTTAACAAATTAATCTTTTAATAATTGATATCCAGTCTTCTATTACTAAAATAAAGCACATATTAGAATTTAATCATTTTAATTATTAAAAGAAAGAGGTTTATTTATTAAAATAAAAGGAGCTCTTAATACACTTTTCAATATTATTTTAAGTTATATTCTTTCTTTCTTTCTCTCATTTAGTCAAATTGATTATCTATTGAAAATCTACACCGATGCGTACATCAGATATACAAAGGGCACGCGGCAAAAGGGGTATGAAGGGAATAATAAAGCGTTGAGGAAAGATAAAAATGTGAAGAAGCGAATAATAACGGTAGATTGTGCCACGTGTAATGATCTAATGCGATTTATTAAATGCATGAGATGTTAATAACTTGTTCGTGATGTTCGATTCGCAATGCAGTTTTTTGCAGTTCGGTTCTGGTTGTGTCTAGCGCGCGAGCGCGTTACGAGAAATTTCAGCGACAGCCTTTCGAGGATTTACGGATGCGCGTCCTTCGTGAGTGACACGCGGCGGCGGCGGCGGCAGGAACGCGAGAAAAAATGAAGAGCAGGAAGAGACGCGCGAAAGGGAGGACGATGAGAGAAGGAGGAGACGAGGAGGACGAGAGGAGTGAAACGGGCGCTGCCACTCAGCGGCCCATAAACTGTATGAAATATTAATAATGGCGCCGCTCGTCGACCGGCGTGCTTTCTTAGGACGACGTTGCGAAAGAGAGACAGGTCCCGCGGGACCGTCGTCATCGGTTCGTTAACCCGGGCCCCCGCGACTGTCGATCGTGGGGACCCTCCCGAGAGCGAGATTCTCGCGATTTCTTTTTTTTTTTTCCCGCTCACGATTTTCTCCTAACGAACCCGCGGCGTATCGTCAATAACGATCGTCCGGACACCTTCACGGTTGTTTAATTAATTTAACTGGTTTATCACGTATTATTCGACATGTTACACGCGTCATCACGCCCAGAAAAATGAATAATTACATCTAGAGAAGTGTGAGATAATTTTGTTTCAATGTAAAAATTATCATCTTAAATAATTTCTTTTATCACTTATTTTAAATAATAATACATGGAATTTTTTTTGTTTATCGTATCTAAAACATATATAAGACAAATGTAAAGGAATTAAATTTTTTAGCAATATTTATTAACCTGCGCACATATCAACATTTCTCATTTCAAGATAGCGAATTTATACGTGTCCCCCTGAAAATTGTAATTCTAATTTTATTCCACAAAAGATCTCTAGAAATTATAATTTTAATAGACCAGATGTGAGAGAGAAAAGATGAATTTTAAATGGGAAACTAAGAATACTTTGTTGTTGGTTACGTACGGCGGAAGATTTATAATTGGATAGGCTTTTAAGTATCATTCGTGGGCAGCAGGTGCTCTCGAGCTTACCAATGTTCGACCGCTGAGCGCGTCACAATGAAAGACAATAGACCGTATTACTTTGTGACAGCGCTCTCAACCGCCCTCCACGTTCATAGTTCGATGGGTTTGACGTCTGTAAGATCGCGACACACCTGCCAGTACGTAAGTTTATTAGGCGGTTGTCGTTTCACCTTGACGATTGTGAAAGGAAATAACAGCGATTCCTTCTCTCTTATCTTTACCAGAAGATAACGAATATCCATTAAAACATTAAAAAAGTTTAACGACGCGGTTGTATGCGCTAGTATTATTGAACGTATTATTATGTCAGTAATATAAAAAACGTAGAACATGCACGTCAATATTCATATAAATATTTAATGTTGCTAATATGCATTTGATCGACGGCGACAGGCGACTTCTATTTTCGAAACGGAATACATATCTTATATGTTTATCCATTGCCGCCGCCGCCGCCACATTGCGAAACGATTCTTATCGCAGTAGACTGGACATGAAGTAATATTCGAGCGAGTTCGATCATTAAAGAAGCGCGAATGGCTCTCCCTCCCGAAATGGCTGATTACTGTGAAGAAAAGAAAGGAGGGTGAATTGTGCCGATTAACCTCGTCCCCGGCCACGTAGATAGGCCTCTTCTCTCTTCCGCAGATGTTGTTATTCTTAAACGATTATTTACGCTCGCATTGTCGTAATTATTTCGTAAGGACGATCATAAAGCCGGCTACGTTATTACACGTAGCCGCCGTCCGAGACGTCCGCGTCCTCCTTCGTTCTAAGTCTTTTTCTTCGCGTAGGAACCCGTCGCTCGCGCCCTACCGATTCCGCCGCGAGCAGGTGAATATTATGCATAATGAATCGTCCACCTTAGCTCTCTTGCCTGGAAATTCGAGGTGTGCCGTTGATCTCGAGTCAGCGAAGCAAAAGGATGGCTGCTGATGAACGAATCGAGATCGAAATGTCGATCCGTCCCGGCCGTTCTCGAGATCGTTACGATAATGATATTTAGAGAAACGTATTAATAATCGTCGTACAAATGTCGCGATACGAATTTGCTAATCTGTCGCTTGTCGCGTCCGAGGAGAAGGTAGAGCGCCGAGAATCGACCAAGAATTAACGAGCGTACGTCGGTGGAAATTTAATCGACAATGACGCAGGTGGCAAGGAAACACGACCGTCGTCTTGTATCTCGATCTCGCGTCCGTCTGACATTCCATCATTGGTAGAGTTGTCGGACGTGGTGAATGTGATTTTATGCGGTAATTTCGTCAAATTAACGACATGCATTTTCGCAGCCGGCCTGAACGGCATTTCTCGGACACTTCAGTAAATCCTCGCGGGAGACAAATAATCACGCGATCCGCGTATTCCGTATTTAATACGACGTTCCAATATCGTCCGGAACATCGGTAGACACGTCATCCAGGCGCGTAGAAGGCATCCGGTTATATCGCTCGCCGAGATGCCTTATCCCGATCTCCCGAACGGAGTAAAAAAAAAAAAAGAAAAAGAGCCGTACGCGGCTGATAAGGGATAAATTTTGCGCGATCAAATCGATCGATAAGGCGCGAGAATCGCAGCTACGCGGAAATGCGATCCCCGGTTGATTTACGAAACGATCGATCGACGGCACGGTTGTTCCGAATGATGCGATCGAGTATTACGCACATGCTCTTAGAGATTTAACGAGAAAATAGTCGACTAGCGCGATAAAAGATGGTCCACGACTTTATAATTGTCCCTGCATGGGATGTATTCATGCGAGAAGAGAGAGAAGAAAAAAGAAAGGGAAAGAGAGAGAGAGAGAGAGAGAGAAAAAGAAGCATTCCAGAGATCTGCACCGACTGATTAGAAAATTAAACGCATCTAGTGAAGAGTACAGCTCCAATATCTAATTAAATTGCTTTATAGACTGCTATATCTGCTACGATAAAATCTGTTTAATTGTAATTTTTTATATTTGAATAGTTTTTATTAATAAATTATAATTTGAGTGAAAAAATAATATGCAGGAATTAAATTATCGAAGAACGTAATAATTTTTGAACGATAAAATCAATTGCTATCGATGTTTTTGTATCTACCAATAAAATTGCAGAAAAAAATCGCATTGCCTTATTCATTTCTTCATAAATATCAAAAAGTTTAAAGATCTTGTGTAATCGTATATAGAATATAAATCATAAATATCCAAAGGATATTATGGAAAATCGCGACTTTTGCCAGGTTTCAGCAATTCATAACTTTTTGTTTGACCATAAAGATACAATTACACGCGCGTACATGCAAAGTATCGGGCAGGCACGAAAATCAAATATTCTCTCTCTCTCTCTCTCTCTCTTTCTCTCTGAAGGCAGAACAAATTTTTCATTAGCAATACCGTAAAAGCAGCGATTCGGTTTTTTTTTTTTTTTTTTTGTGACGAAAGATACTTCCCGAAGTCATCGGCTTGCGAGAGCCTCGTCGGCGCGCGAAATTTCTGATGTTTTGCGAGTTTCTTCGTACAACGATTTACGCTCTTCTGTCGGGCATAAATAATAATCAACCCACCATCCTTCTCTTCCTCTTCTCTGGAGGAAGGCAGTAAATTCCATCACTGATATTTCCCTCCCATCATCCCCCCAAACTTAGCCTCCGAGCGTTATCCTCAATTACAAGTGGCCGGTTCGTTTCAGTAACGAGCGCTACCGATCACCAATTCCTTTCCTTGCCCCCGTAATTTTTTTGCTAGTTTGTCCCACGTTCTTATTTAATCCCCCTGTTGGCAGATTTGTTACCGCAACGTTCGAATCGGCGAACGCATAACCCTTACGTACCTGGTCAGATTAATCAAGTTGAAATATCAATAGGAAAATTGGATAAAAATAGTATTCAAATTAGAAAATAAAATATTTATATATAAGTTATTTTTGCCCTATGTAATTATAAATATTTGATATAGTAATTTGAATAGTAATTTGTATTTTTATATGTTTATTGTGATTAACTGAACAAAAAAATCTGGAAAGATGATTTAATCCAAAATCACAAATATTTTATAAAATTCGTCCAATTTTTTCTTTTACAATGAAAATCTTTCTGACTATTTATAAGTAAAAATAAGTAAGAATAACGAGAAAATTACCATGCTAAAAATTTATATTATGAAACATTATCGCTGGCATGTTTATCATAGGAAGCTGCAATACACCTACGGAGCGATTAACACAGTTAATCTCGCGCAACTGATCCGCGATTAAAATTTCATTCCACCCGAGCTAATTGCCGATGCTGATGCCGCTGCATTCTTGCCAGTGAAACGTACCTAATTTTGTGATTGGTACAGTGCCCGTAATGAGCACGCCCAGTTCGAACGATTAAAGATTTCGAATCTATTAAAGGGATTGCTATTGTTCGTACCTCATAACGTTGGAGAATATGCGTTTCCTCTTTCTGTAGAAAGTAGGTTTTTTTACTCTCCAATTATTTTATTATAGATACGCGTATATGTATATATATATACATTTATTTTACGTGTAATTATTTTTTTTTTTACAATTCGGAATTATTCGATCAATTGCAGAATCAGTGTAACTTTTATAGTCGATGCGATTCTATCGTGTATTATGTAAAGTCAATGAAAAAATCAATCAAACCTGCATCACAAGCAGTGATTCCTATAAAGTATGTTTCGGTTACACACATTGCTAGCACGTGCACATCTGCTCGAGGCGATCAGCATTTCCATAACGAATAGTACGAATTTATTCTCACGATGCGTATAAATCTCTATCCGGCTGGCACGCGGAGAAACTCATCAGATATTAAGTTCTAATTAATACGTTGGATATTTTGCAGGCACGTCATAGCAGCAAAACTATGATAAAGTTGCAGATATGTTGTTAATTATACGGATGGCTTGGCAAAATGCCTGTTTTTACGGACGGAATTAATGAAACTGACGATATATTATATACGGCGGAAGAATTCGTTAATAAAATTGATCGGAAACACTATACGTTCCGAATACGAATTACGATTCCACATCTCTCTTAATTTATTTTATCCATGTATTTTTTTATCTATCAATCGCATTAATGTTTCACATCACGCTATCGCAATTTGTCACGAGTAATTAATTTTCGTTCGCTCAAATTTATCAAACCTTAGATATATCAAGTGTCATTTTTATATCAATTTTCATGTAATTTTCTAGGAAAAGAAATGCAATTATTTGTTCCGAAATATAATTTTTGATCGTCCTCTCTTTTCTGCTTATTCGGACTGCGGATTTGCGGATCCGGACTGGCCAGTTTCATATACCCGCGCGCATTCGACTTCTAAAATAAGCTTACCGATAAATAACTCTACCTTCTCGTACGATCGTCGCGGTATCAGGTGCGTATGCAGTGCGTCATCTTGATAGGATCTCGAGTCTGGTACACGCTTCTCGTTTCGATACGACGGTTGAACATTCCGCCCACTTGTTCACGGTACAGTTCGTTCGAGACCGTCGAATTTTGTCTCGTGGTTTGCCTTCGTCCCGCCGAGAGATTCGTTCTAGCGATTAGCTCGAGCACGAAAATATTTCGACTACTGACTAATCGGCAGCAATGAGTCTCATGGACGCGATAATATTAAAATCCCGCAATGTCTTTATATATTTCACGAGATTGCGCGATGAAATAATAATTAATTTCCATCAATTCGTTTTCCTAATACATTGACTAATTCAATCAAACCTGATATTATGCATCATGTAACACGTTTAATACACGAATGTAAGGCTACTTTAATAGAGAAAAATATATCAACGCGTCAATCTACGTAGATTTAGTTTAAACCAGTATATCGGCAAACGAAAATTGAATTAAAAAATTTGGACTGAGAATTCAACTAGCCATCCATCATACGAACTGGTTGTCACAATTCAAGATTTAAAGTCGAGAAGAATTTCTTTTTAGTCAGGTCTCGCCGGCCCTTCAGGCATGAGAAAACTTTAAACGATAGTAATTTAGGGCGCTCTCCTCGTACGAGAAATGAGTCACAATAGGATGCAGTCTATACATGGAAATCGTTAATGACGCAGTAATTATGTTAAGATTATGAGCGGTTATCGAAATTCTTTGTATATATATATGTATGTTTGTGATCAAGGATTCATAAAGATAATGATTTTATCGTCTTATTTGTAATATTATATTATTAAAGAAGCAAAAGTGTGTGTATATATATATATTTGATGAATATGAAAATGTAATTTATTGTTTTCATTATAACTTTCTCCATAATATCTTGATGTTATTAAATATTTATATATTATAAATATAATTACCGAATATATGACAAAATTGACAAAAATAAATATATCAAGAATTCTATATCAAAATTTGTACGTATAGTAAAAAAATTGCTGGAATGTAAAATTTATTTTCAGACTGCGCAAAAGAAAATTTTAATATAATTCGGTATTTCAATATATACATTTCTATTTGCCTGATTATTTTAATATAAAAAAACGATTACGCGCTTGTAAATCTTCGGATCGTTAAAAAAAAAAAAAAAGAAAGAAAGAAGAATCCCGATATATCGATGCTCGTTTACATAATCATCGTGGCTCTCATCGATACAATATAAATTACCCTCCTTTTTATACAAGATTATTCGTAATAAATCACTCCTTAGCACACGCGCATCTTTGAGTATTATAAAAGATTACGGTTTATTTGACAGCGATCCGTACTCGGCGCACTTGTGCTGTGATGAGATATTGGCACGACTTTATTATATTATCGTATCTTTATATCGTAGCATAAAAAGATGACATTTCTATCGACTGCGAAATATTGTCGCGGATGTAATGGATTATCCCGCAGTCTCTCGGAATTAGCCGAGAGATCACTTTCTGTGACGTGAGAGATGAGATACGGAATCGATCGGCTCGGACAACGTTTAATGTTCATTCGTGTGTAATCGGCTCGAAATAAGAATAAGCGATCAAAAACCATCCGTGCGGCAAGTCGTACGTACGCGCGCGCGCGAGACGGTTTCCTCCGTCTTATCTCATATTCCATTACGCGGACAAGCTCGGGGACGACGGGTGGAAATCCGCTTTAATGGCAGTTATCAGATTCAAAACCAATACTCTATGCGAGGATAAGCCGGGTCCGGGCTCCGGCTGAATGATGTGGGCAGATAATCACGCGAAGCGGAGGTATCTCGACGCCACACGTCCCTCAATCGCCACGTACGTTTGCTTCGTGACGTGTGTGGATACGTGTGTTTTATATATTATTATACATACATGTACATATATATGACGGGAAGACGCGAGAGACCGGAGCTGCGCGCATTGACTGCTCCCGCGATCTTGCCAGCTGCTGGAGCCGATCAAAACTTTCGATATCGATTGGATATAATGACGTGTTCTCGTAACTATTGGATACTGCGGCGAACCGCAGGATATATCGCCGTCCGAGACCTAAAAGGTAAGAAGACGATGCCAATGCACGCATCGCGCACGCGATTGCACGAAAGTCAACGGTTGCATCGCAACCGCGATGAGTGGGAGAGAGGAAACGATCGGGGCAGAATTCCCTATCATCGAACCTTCGATATGGCGATAGTCGATCAACTATCATGCCAGTCATTTTTCTTGATTCATCATCAGCTGCGAATTGTCCATCTGTTTGTTGCTACATAAGATTAAGGAATAAATACTTTCTTGTTATTTTATATTTCGTCTCTAAAAAATTTTATTGGATTAAAGAGATAATATATGAGTGAAAAGATAAGATCGAAACAATATAACTGACAGATGTTTCTCAATACTATGTTATGATTGTATATTTGTGTTGATAATAATTTCAATGTTTTATCTCTCTGCATCTTTAATGATTTTATCTTCTATTAATATTCTATGTTTTATAATATTTTATTAAAAAAGCGACTTTAACAATTTTCTGCCTTTAATGTGCCACACATTCAGTAAAAAAAGAAAATATTCAGCTTTGTCTTTCTTTCTGTAAATAACAAAGCGAGTATCGCTTAATCGAAATAAATATTCACAATTCAAGATGATAAATCGGAAAAAGTATAATTTATATAATCAACTGTTAAATAGTCATTGTAGACGGTCATCTACTTAAAAAATGAATGGCATACTAAATATTAATAACAATTCCGAGAAAGAAAATATTGTATGACGTTCGTATAATATATATATCTCTCCGACCCGAGAAAAAATATCCGACAAAGAGAAATGAAAAGCTTTAACGCTCCTTGACAGATCTGCTTTAAAGTATCGCGGCGCGTATCACGACGCGTCTCGTCTCGTTTCGAAATCCGAGTTTCTCGGTAAAAGTTGGCCCCGTTGCGCGTGAAGATTCTCTCGTATATCATCGCGGATTACGACCGATGAACGGGAGAGAATTTCTTCGTCGCCACCGCGTGAGTCTGTCACTGAGGAAAAATGTCGTTTATTCTTTGCCGACTGTGATAAACGCGCGCGCCGCCGCACGAATATATCTACCTACCCGACATATGGGCATACGAGCGTAAACGTCTTCATTTCCTGATTAATGAACGATCGTGTTTCTCAATGGTAGATACATATCGAAGATAGATTATCGGAAATAATTAGATATAGTGTCTCCTTTAAATAATCGGAAATAGATTGCTTTATCTAACGATAAGTCAAATATTTGAAAATTTATTATCTTTGAGAATGATAGATATAAATATATAAGAAATATTTATTAAAAAAACGATAATTATAAAATAATAGTTTCATCAGAAATATATCAGAAATTATTCATAGTCTTCAAACTCTCTTGCATTGATCCTTTTCAAATATTAATTTAAATATTAAGTTATGAAGTAAGGCAGAGTAAAAATTTATGAAAATAATATTCAAATATTATAGCTCATGTATAATGAGAAATAATTATTCAAATTGATTACTTGAAATTTCCAACAAGAAATATATATCCGCAGTATCCGTATTTTTTCGTAAAATCCATTAAATATTTCAAAAGATTTTAATGAACATATATAAATAATTGATTATCTCATATTAATCATTCATAATGTGTCCACTCGGAGAAATAGAATTTCCATGTACATATTTTTATTTTCTATTTCATAAATATTATTTTTCTCCATCTCTGCCTTTTCGCACCGTAATGCTGCAGCGTGTGGCCACCGTCGGTCAGTCGGTGGACAAATTAATGTCAAAGGCCAGTTAATTGGAGAGACTCGCGACGCGGATCGTACGAATGCATAGCCGCGCGTCGCCGAGAAGCGGATGCCTCGTCCTAGGATCCTTGATAACGATCCGTTTGCGCGCCAAATGTAATCTACGATCTAAAGTCGCGCGCGCACATGTCACCGTCGAAGAGGAGCGCCACGTATTTTCCGTCCTTCTTTCTGGACATCTAGGGACATTGACCGCTGTTATCTTAATCAAACGGATTATCCGTGGGATCTTTTTTCCTTTCCTTTTCTCTATCCACGGCTTATGTGACTTTCACGTATTAATTAGCGACTTACTCGCACGTCCGTCTCACGCGACTAGCGGTGACGTTTATATGCGTGGGCAGTCTGTTCATTTGTACCGTCTCGCGTTATTGCCAAGACAATCCCGTATCCCGAACAAGCAATCTTCTCGCTTACCTGTGCATTGATCGCCTTATCGTACCTATATTTTCATATAACTTATGATGTTTTATTATATTTTATCTCAAAATCTTAATTATTTTACTGATATTTACATGATTATGCAAATATATATTTTCCAATTAATATTCTATATTAATTTTTTACGTTGCTAATGCCAATTTGGTTTTAAGAATTTTTTAAGATTTACTAATCTTATAATTTTTTAAATTTATAATAGTAAATGAATTAATAAACAAAATTCAAAAATACGATTTTTTTTAAATATATTTTTAATAGATGATTATCAAATATCAGCACAAAACTACAAAGAGTGTGAAATGTATTAATTCTAGAATGCATAATCAAAAAAAAAAAAAGTTAAAACAAAATAACTGCATTGTATCTACCTAACAAAGATTTGTACAGAGATTTAGATGGTCACATCAAGTCACACGTAAAATAGTAAGACGATGATTGAATATAACACGTTAATAAGATACTCGATAAGACCGTGATAATTAAAGATCCTAGGATTGACTCTTAAGCGGATCTGCCAATTATCAATCTTCGATAAATGATCCCTTCGACAAGCAATATTTATTTCGCGCCATCGTCGATAAACGAGTCGCGGCATTAAGTATTGTTATCGTTACTCGTGGCAATTCATTTTCTTTCAAAGTGGCATAATTAATTATCGCGACTCAGATCGTCAACGCGGTGATACCGCAACGAGCATGCGAGCGCTCATAAATATAGTTTCTCGCGTACGCAAGATCCATCGATCCGCGAATCGATCGATCAAACGGAATGCACACGACGCGACCTCTTGTGCGTGCGCGAACACACGCACTCTCGCCGCGCAAGGATAGCAACAGCTGTCCTGTCATTCGCTTCGGAAGAGGTAGGAAAAAAGCCATTTGTATTATTAACGCCGCGCAATTATCTCGCCGAGTTCCCGCAAGTTACGCGTATCGATATTTAGTATTTTCTACCTTTTTTTCTTCCTTCATCGCACGTGCCCGCCTCGGGGTACGAGAAGAAATAGTCGTAACGAACCGGTGCGTGCGTCCCGTATACGAGCTTTCGCGCGAATACATTCGATTATGTTTAATGAGAAAAATCGAGTTAATGAAAGCCGAAGCGTTACAAAATGATGATTTTAATATCGTCGCGCAGCTGGTGCCGTTGATTGACGGTGACGAAAATGACTGCCGGCTATCAATAAGATCGCGCCGATCGTGCCGCCGGATATTTGAGCAAATGAAACCGATAAGCGCATACGGCTCAAAATTGAAAACTAAAGAAATCCAACATACGCCGATGTTAAGGAGAGATCGTTTCGATCCTATATACGTGCGTTTCTTGAAAAAAAAAAAAAAAAATTTCACGCCACTGTTCCCTTATCATTGTGCTTTATCGCTTCCTCTAACAACTATATTTCGTTAATATCTTTTTCCGTTAATAAATATCTTTAAATGTGTATGCGTGTGTGAAATCGTTAACACAGAACACTATTATAAAGAAAGAAGCAGAATTTATTGACGAACCGACTGTCAAATAACAGAGGGTATAATGAGTGGCCAACCAGCACTTCTTTGGAAGAAAGCGGAACGTTTTCGAAGGGTTTTACCTCGAGGGCTTGGTTAAATCTGCAAGATCGGCGTGCTCGGAGAAGCCCGATCGTGCTGGCTGGCCGAGCTGCATGCGTGACTCTTGCGCCGAAAGAAAAACGATGCATGCGCCAGCATATGCAAGGACTGACACAAATAAGGCCGCGAACATATGGTTGATTCACATGCGTATCATTATAGATCGTAGATCTGAGTTTCTACAAAGCGACGCGAACTCGAACTCATCCTCGGTTCGCTCGCGGTCGTCTCAATGACAAGGACGGTCATTAGATCGAGTACGAAATTTCGAATCATCCTTTATATCTTCATCGCTTTTCGCTTTATGTCAAATTGTACAATACGCAATATATCGTATATTTCAGTATGTAATTGCGTACAATATATGATGTCCTATCTCGCAAGTTTCGTAGTATTTGAAAAAAATTGTTTTGATAATAAATAGAATAATTGGCTTCTCTCCTAGAGAAGAAAAGGGACACGAAATAATAACGATAATCGCGTTATTGATCCATCCTCGATCTCTGTCAACTACGGGCAAGAAAACTTGAAAGAAAATCGAAAACAAAGTTAAATTACTCGGCTCGCGTGCGTTTGATTATTCCCTCGAGCTTCCAGTCAGATGGTTGTCTATCCGAACCTTGAATACTCGGGATTCAAAAGCCAGAGAGCGAGGATCCTCGATATAGCAGACTGCCTTCGGGGCCATCGTCTCCTGGCCCTGAAACCGAAGATTTGTCCGCAGAGAGGCTTCTCTCTTACGATTCTTCTGTGAATGTCTCTGTTCAAGGTCGGCGGTGCGCTTGATTGGATAGAGAAAGCTATCGTACTTAACAACTGTTTTTTTTTCTGGTATGGAAGACAAGCCGTCGAAATTTTTAAGATCCGTTTGCTCGCCAAAGTAAGAAACTTAATTCCGCATGATTTATCGAGGGGCACAATAATTTATGTGGCTTCCTGGATAATTATCATCAATGCCACGTACCACGCAACTAGCGCGATCCGATAATAATAGATTCTTGATTTTCTATTATTTTCCGCTATTATTAATGTCCTTGCCCTCTCTCGAACTCATCTGCCTGAACCAGTATTTGTGCACTGTACCTGATATATTTAAATGGATACGAACGGAAGTAATAACGAGGATTGTTATTCGTATTGCTTGCACTTGCTTCTTAATCGATATTCAACTTGACTCCCGAGTCTTCTCACGCCTTTGTATAATATCAGTTCTATAATTTGGTTTTTGCCGAGACATCATTTCCGTATTAAATGATCGTTATTCGCGTGAATGTACATTTTATAATAGATTTGTACAACAATGTTTAACAATAATAATATAAACTTTTTTTTTATTTTTCTAATGATATAAAAAATATTTTTTTAAATATTTCCTTGAGAATAAATTTCACGATGTCTTCTATTATTGAACGCAAAAAAATAAATTTATTTAAAACGTGCAATATTAATTTTTTGATTCTTAAAATTTTCGTGTTCTCGCTATAAATGGCTGTTCGATTGTCAAACACCAATGTATTTTTTTACATAGAATATTACGCGGTCCGCATAGAATAATTATAAGATAGCGCCATGTTCCGATTGCTGATGTTTCCGATTGCTAACTTTCTCCTGATCGCGAACTCCGTCGGGAGTCTTCCGCGAGGAAAAGGTGGTCCTTGTTCCGGTAGAGCGGCGGACATTCTTCCGCTCTCTCTCTTTCTCTTTCTCTCTCTCTCTCTCTCGTCGGAGGGTCCTGCCGCACGATGATGGATGCGCGTTAGCGCGGGAGTGCGCGAAGACAAAGATCCTGCGGACTCCCTCCCGGCGTGCGCAACGTGCATTAGTTTCGCGTCGCTCCCGCTGCGCGCAAATTAGAACCGAGAGTGCAGCGGTGCGCAGCGCATCGCGGCGCGGAACGAAGAGGTTTCCTGGTAGCGAATGGCCGCGCGAGGACGAGGACGAGGTCGGACGTGAAGGGGAAGCAAGCGGGGGAGAAAGCTAGGCGGGCGGAGGAGGAAGCGAGGAAGATGGTACGGAGGCGAACCCGCGATGAACGACCGCAATCAACGCAACACCGCCCTGCGAAAATTGCCTGGAATACACCCGGAATATATTATCCACACGGGGGGGGGGGGGGGGTTCCCGCAGGCCGCGGCGCGTCCACCTCGCTGGGTCAAGGGGTCGCGTACCCCGGAACGGCCCCGAAGGAAGAGAAGCGTGCCCGTGAAGAGCCGCACGATCGGCCGCGTCACGCTGATGGAAATTGCAGTTGCATTTAACGAGACCACCCCAAGGTTTTGAGACGTTTCTTCCTAATCGTTGATCCCATTACATTGTTAATTGTTCGGATCGATATCGAGTTTCTTCTGCGCGCTTAATGTTTTTTTTTTCTTTTTTTTTTTTTTACACTCGCATATGTTATATCTTTTCTTTATAATATACGATGAACAAAACTATTTCTATTTTTATTTCAATTAAATTCAATTTAAGAAATATATATATATCGAATACAGAGGTAATCTCTCTTTAAGCACGACAAGTGTTTGAATTGCAATAGAATTGCAAGACATCGAAATTGAATTCGTTTCACGTGCAGTATCATTTCCCGGCACGACCTGCAACTTTTTAAAATAATCCTCGATATTGATTTTGACGGTTGTCCCCGCGGGACAGTGGCGCGTAAATCATTACGCCACCACGTGGCAGCGGCCTCGGCCGCGTATCCGCCCGAGGTGACTACGGGCAGAGTAGCGTATGGAAGTCGGTACCAATACTAATCGAGATATGTTGGCTCATTATTGTGACGTATGGCTGCCGTTGCCGGCGGTAACGCGATGCCGGCAAGGTTCTCAATCGATGATTTCCGCGCGCGCGTTCTGGTAGAAACGTTTATTGGCTTCGTAATAGCGAGCAACAACGGGAGATAGGTTTTGCCGATTCGTAGCAACCGATAGCTACATTACATAGTAGAGCTCGCTTCGAATGCCGCGCCCTTCCGCCTCTGCATCTCTCTTTGGATAACTTTATTCAATGCGCATTCAATATCTGCTCTCCTCCCCTTTCCACCGCCCCACACATGCTCCATCGAGCCGCCAACGATGTTGCCCCATAGCGATTAATATGGCTAATACGTTTCATGCATACCGCGATTTTTTTCTGATCTTCGCGACGGGATGCACGGATAATTCTTGTACGTGCACAGAGGGTAGAAGTAATCTCAGTTTCCTGCCATTTTTTGAGCACATTCTTCGATAAGTCTAACGATAAGACTCAAGTGCCTTTTATGTACGTTATAATTTATTGTACGATAAATTGCACAATAAGTTATACGGAAAAATGTACAATAAGGTGCCTAAAATAATCATCGTCCTATCTATTTTGATAATGCAGCAATTTATATGATATTTTTTCTTATTTATTATTTACCACGTTATTATATATATATATATATATATATTAAAAAGTTACACACATCAATTTTTTTTTTTTTTTTTTTTTTTTTTATTTTACTTTGTATCATATATATTATATTATTATATATTATAATATATTATAACTATATTATTGCGTGATATATATTATTTAGCATAGCACTACTATATAAACACTATTCGCTATATATTCATTAAATTTGGTTTTTGCGTAAATGTATGTGTATGTATTTTGGAGAGATTTTTCAAATAATTATTTCAAATTAAAACGTAAAACCAAGATATACATAATATTATGTAATCTCAGAAATGTATTACACAGAAATGGATAAAAAAAATGTTATTTTGTATAATAATATGTATAATTTTAATTTTACGTACACGATTGTATATAGATTTCGAGCTTAAGCTCCCGTAATCATGAAATTGATGTCGTATCGTATACGTATGACAAGAGAAGAATTAAAATAGAAAATATCTTTCCCTCCTTTCTACCAACAGATAATTACGGATTGCCAGGATAATTAATCACGTCTGGACGTTTCTTCGTTGACGATCTCTGCGCCTGGTAACCAATTCTACACCGTGAGAAACTATCTTCGACAAAATGTTACATCGTCGGGCACTTTAATCGACCTAAAGAACCGGCCCGTAGACGCGTAGGTGTCTACGGGACGCTCCTTCCGGAGCCGCTTCGAAAATATGCATCCACACTCGACGCGACGAGAGCCACAGACGTCTCTTCACAGGTGTGGGACGATCTCGAGTGTTCGGTCGAATTTATATAGAATACTTGAAAGATATGCCTGAGAAAAGGGCGGAAGCCCTTTGAAGGGATACTATTTTAATGATTTCACCTGCCCAGTTATCATTTATATTGTACTTTACATTTACAGATAAACTCTTACGTAAATCTGATCGTTGAAACTTTACTTTTTTTTACGAGCAAACGCATGTGGAATATTAATTACTTACAATTAATTTATTACATTCACAGATTGTCAACGTCTTCTTCTTTTTACATATATGATATGTTAAGATAAAAAAAAAAAAAAAAAAAATCAAAGTCCATTTACATAGAATTGTGAGAAAGTGACTAATTCAATTTGTTGACGCCGTCACTTTTTAATCATCGACGTATGATTAGCAAAAAACGCCGACGTGTACTCAGAAGGAGCGCGTAAAGTTCTATCGAAAGAACTTGATTAATTGATTCGCGGGTCGGAGGTTCGATACGGTCTTCAGAATTTCGCGTTGGGCCTGCGTTTTACATTTATGTATATAAAAAGGCCGTGTCCGGCGGATAACGAGATTGAAAAAAGGGAAACTTTATACGTTAATGTGCGCGATAACCACGTTGTCGTGCGTTTACAAATGATTATATTAATAGCGTGAAACAGGCGACTTGGAAACACCATAGCTCTAACATTCCGAGTAGGATACTGGAAATGGCGAGGAAAAATGTTACGCAACGAATATACTATTTAATTCACGGCCGAAGCTAATCGATTTAGTTTTTGTACTCGTTGTTATCGTCTGTGTTACGCGACGTTGAGATATAATCCGCGACGGAGAGATAAAGAATTTATTATCATTTGGAACTTGCTGCTGTTTTCAATATTATTACATACGTGACACATCATTGTGTTTATTACATCATTTATTTACGCTATATTTTTGACAAAAGAAGTTGAATTTAATTGTTCGATAACATGAAAAAAAAAAAATGATTGAATAAATAAGAAAACATGTATGTAAAACGTGTACTTTAGACAGTGTAATCAGTATTTTTATATTTATTTACGTTGCAATTAATAGAGATTAATTCGATCGGTTCGGATGGATAATCAATTTGAGCGTGCTTCCGTTTGCGAAATAGAAAAATTGTTAATTGCGTGATAAATGGAACGATATATCGTTCGTGCAACTTCAAAATGTATTTTATGGCGTAAAAAGAAGAGACGAGAGAAATTTTTATAACAAGATCCCCAGGAAAAAAAAAAGAAGAAAGACGAGAAGAAGAAGAAGAAGAAGAAGAAGAAAGGCATGCTCAAAAGAATAGTGCCTCTTTAATTTTACGTATATCATCTAATGGTCGATCGTTTATCACCCTCGCTCTACACACGAAATATAAATGTATTTTCAATTAATTCCTTCTTCTGCTCTCGTACAGCAACGCGCCCCCGCCTTCTTTACCTCCCCTCGTCGCTTCCCTCCCCCCTTCCTCCCAGGCGCGCATTCACAAACGCGGTGCAAGGATGCAACCGGATCACGCGAGCCTGCGTGATGATAAACCGAACGGATGTTATAACCGCGTCTATTTATACGAGATCATCTCGCAATCGATCTTTTGTGAGCGCCCCGTTTTGCTTTCTCTTTCTTTCCCCTTTCTTCTCTTTTTCCTCTCGCTACGCATGGATGTATCGAAATTTAACGCACGAGTGAACCCGCGAATGTACATCGCGTCACGTTCCTCGATTTATATCTTTATCGATACGTAAGAGTGTTCCACTTTTTATTGATATTCCGTTTAGAAGGCAATTAATATGCGCGAAATTAAAATTCATTAAAATATACGCGCGTTAAGCCGGATGGACGTCATACGAGGATAAAAATAAAAATAATAATATTAACATTATACAAACTCATATATCCGTGATTTAATGAGCATTCATAATTCAAGTCTAATCTAATCTAATCGAAAATATATAAGTGAATATATAAAAAGCAAATATCTTTTCTTTAGCGAAATATTAAAATTCATGTATATATTTAACATTATATTAATTTTATATCATAATTATTTATGTGCAATTTACTTGCACACAGAACAACCTGTGACGTATTTTGATTATCTCATTAAAACCAAACGCGATAATCTCACAATTTCATCCGGCGCGTTTATCTTCGCACTTTATCATCGCGTTGTTAAAAGTAAAGAGAAACTCCGATTAATCCACAAAGACAGTGTACGTAGCGGCGGTGGCGGAGGAGGAGGAGGAGGAGGAGTCCAAGCTCCTAAGTCATTAACGTTGCCCATCGATGGGACTAATTAGCTCCGCATCGCGGTACTTTAAAAGCGCGCACGAAACGGTAGCAGCTGTTTCGCCGGGAAGCAGGTGAATCTCGCTACCGTATTCACTACAAGTCGCGCTACAAAAGTCGACGAGCACTCGGCGACGTCGACCTAATCACCATCGCGCCCCTAATGACGTCCAACCCCTTCGTTCGCGCTGCCACGTTCCTTTCGAAATTCGCTTAATTGGCCGCGCTGGCCGGTTATTTATCGCGCCGCGATATCGCCATTGGCGTTGTCTTTTAAACATCGTAATGGCCTGCTGACCGAGTTGTTCAGATTTTTCATATTCGTCTAATTTCCTTTTAAAACAAGTAGCATAGACATTTCCGATATATTATACTTGTATACGATATTTATTCTCTTATTAATTTTATGAATATTGGTTTTAAACGAAATATTTATTATAGACGTCAAAATGTCAATTATTGTTAAATAGCGATCGCGCGACTTGTGCATTAATGCAAGAAATTTACGTTAGCAATTAATTATTTAATTATTATTCTATTCGATGGAAGATTGTTGATGTTAATAAATAATATAACACGTTATATACATATATAAATATTCAAATATTTTCACGAATCCATTATTTCGTAAATAAATATTAAAAGAAATAATTTATAACTCACAGATACGATGCACAACAGCGTACTCGTCCCCGGCCCTCCTCCTCCTCTTCCTCGCCGGTTTTTCTGCTTTCTCGTCCTTCTCGTCCCTGGTCCTTTTCCTCCTCGGTTCTCTTCGTCTTCTCGTGGTTGTTTTTATGCTTGGTTTTTTCACAGCACTCGTTCGCGTTAATTACTATTACGCGCGCACTAATAAACAGAATATAACAATCGTGTGATATTTTACACGACACTTCCGATACTAACTAGGCGACAAATGTTTTACTTTCGCGTATTATTATGGCGGAGGAACGACGCGAAAAATTTTTATCCATTCGCATTGTTTTACTTTTACTTATTATTATAACGAAAGAACGAGACGCGAAAAATATTAACCTCTTTACGCGACCATATGGATTACAAGTACACGAAGAAAATACAGTTTTAAAGTGGACGGATCTTCGAACACTGTCGACAAGTATCGAATTACGATGTTTATCGCGTTGCTAGGCAACGCGACTCGCGACTCGAGCTCGATCCGTTCCATGTTCGCGTCGTCTTATCTACACTTGAAACTCGACAATTTCACTTTGCCACCGCGCGACGCTTCGTAGATCAAATTAATAGTTAAATATATGCGATAATCGCCGATATTAATTGCTCTCACATACCTTGATAATCCTTAATTATATTAAAGAGATATGATTGCGTTTTTTAATACTTGCACCGACCGTTGATGCTTCGATAGACAAGGATAGCGAGCATCTTCCCGCCTGCTCGCTGGCGTCTCTGCTTTATTTATTATTACGACGAAAGAACGCGAAAAGTATTAAAGAACGACACGATTGATCTCGATCGAATAGATTACGCAACGTACATAGAGTTTTAAAGTGGAGGATCTTCGAACGCGGTCGACAAGTATCAAATTCTGTTATTTATCGCGTTGCTAGGCAACGTCTCGCGATTCGCGAGCTCGATCCGTTACATATTGGCATCTTTGTCTATGCTCGAACGTCGACAATTTCACTCTGACATTGCGATGTTATAGACCGAGTATTAAGTAGCGGGGATCGTTGAATATTAGACAGAGGTAGCGTGCTTTGTACCATTCTGTCTTCGTCTTTTCGCTCCCTCTACTTTCCTGTTTACCGACGAAAGCTCTTCATCCTACCACGCGTCGTTAGACAAAGACAGATTGACGATCGTACTATCTCTTTCTATTTGTTGACGCGTTTCGTCTACGGGACAAGGTAGAGACGCGCAGACTATATATTATATGTCTATGGATATTACGTAAAAAAAAAACCTGTTAATAGTTAAATACACGCGATAATCGCAGATATTAATTGCTCACATATCTTCGCGATTCTTAATTATATTAAATAAATACGATTGCGTTTTTTCAATACTTGCACTTACCGTTGACGCTTCGATAGACAAGGATAGCGAGCATCTTCCCGCCTGCTCGCTGCCATATATGCTTTATTTATTATTACGACGAAAGAACGCGAAAAGTGTTAAAGAACGACACGATTGATCTCGATCGAATAGATTACACGACGTACATAGAGTTTTAAAGCGGAGGATCTTCGAACGCGGTCGACAAGTATCAAATTCTGTTATTTATCGCGTTGCTAGGCAACGTCTCGCGATTCGCGAGCTCGATCCGTTACATATTCGCATCTTTGTCTACGCTCGACAATTTCACTTGGATATCGCGCGATGCTACGAAAATTACGTTAATGGTTAAATACACGCAATCATCGCATATATTAATTGTTCACACGGCTTGATAATCGTTAATTACATTCATGAAATGCGGTTTTTTAATATTTTCACCGATCGTTGACGCTTCGATAGACAAGGATAGCGAGCATCTTCGCGCCTGCTCGCTGCTGTCTCTACTTTATTTATTATTACGACGAAGAAACAACGCGAAAAGTATGAATTTAGTCGCGTGATTGACCTTTATCGGACAGATTACACGAAGTACATAGAGTTTTAAAGTGGATGTTTCTTAAAATGCAGTCGATAAATATTAAATTACCTTGTTTAACGGGTTGCTAAGAAGAGCCGTACGACTCGATCCGTTCCATATTCGCGTCTTTTCGTCTATGCTTGAAAATCGACAATTTCACTTTGATACCGCGCGACACTACGTGAATCAAGTTAATAGTTAAAAACACTCGATAATCTCGGATATTAATTATTCACATGACTCGATAATCTTTAATTAAATCAAAGAAATACGATTGCGTTTTTTAAATATTTGCATCGACCTTGACGCTTCGATAGACAAGGATACTGAGTATCTTGCTACTTGCTCGCTGCCATCTATGCTTTATTTATTATTACGACGAAAGAACAGCGCGAAAAGTATTTAAAAACGACACGATTGAAATCGATCGAATAGATTACACGAAGTACACAGAGTTTTAAAGTGGAGGATCTTCGAACGCGCTCGACAAGTATCAAATTACGTTATTTATCGCGTTGCTAGGCAACGTCTCGCGATCCGCGAGCTCGATCCGTTACATATTCGCGTCTTTGTCTATGCTCGAACGTCGACAATTTCACTTTGACATCGCGCGATGCTACGTAAAAAAGAAAAATCACGTTAATAATTATATACACGCGATATTCGGGGATATTAATTCACATGGCTCGATAATCGTTAATTATATTAGAGAAATACATTTTCTTAATATTTGCTCCAATCGTTGATACTTTGATAGACAAGGATAACGAGCATCTTTGCGCCTGCTCGATGTCGTCTCTGCTTTACTTATTATTACGACGGAGAAACAATGCGATGAATGTTAATCTATTCGTGCGATTGATCTCTATCAGACAAATTACGCAAAAGACAAAGTTTGAAAGTGGATGATTCTTAAAATGCAATCGCCAAGTATTAAATTACCTTGTTATTAAGAAGCATTGTGCGACTCCGTTTCATATTCGCCTCTTTGTCTATGCTTTAAAATCGACAATTTCATTTTGACTCCGCGCGACACTACGTGAATCAAGTTAATAGTTAAATATATGCGATAATCGCGGATATTATTTATTCACATGGCTTGATAATCGTTAATTATAAGAAACGCGATCGCATTTTTTAATGTTTTTACCTATCATAAATATTTCGACAGACAAGTATCGCGCGCGGTGTCAAAGTGAAATTGTCGACGTTCGAGCATAGACAAAGACGCGAATATGTAACGGATCGAGCTCGCGAATCGCGAGACGTTGCCTAGCAACGCGATAAACAAGGTAATTTGATACTTGTCGACCGCGTTCGAAGATCCTCCACTTTAAAACTCTGTGTACTTCGTGTAATCTATTCGATCGAGATTAATCGTGTCGTTTTTTAATACTTTTCGCGCTGTTCTTTTGTCGTAATAATAAATAAAGCATATATGGCAGCGAGCAGGCGGGAAGATGCTCGCTATCCTTGTCTATCGAAGCGTCAACGGTCGGTGCAAGTATTAAAAAACGCAATCATATTTCTTTAATATAATTAAGGATTATCAAACCGTGTGAGCAATGAATATCCACGATTATCTCGTGTATAATTATTAACGCGATTTTTTTTTATATATATTATCGTGCAGTATCAAAGTGAAATTGTCGACGTTCGAGCATAGACAAAGATGCGAATATGTAACGAATCGAGCTCGCGAATCGCGAGACGTTGCCTAGCAACGCGATAAATAAAGTAATTTAATACTTGTCGATCGCGTTCGAAGATCCTCCACTTTAAAACTCTATGTACTTCGTGTAATCTATTCGATCGAGATCAATCGTGTCGTTGTTTAATACTTTTCGCGCTGTTCTTTCGTTGTAATAATAAATAAAGCAGACACGCCAGCGAGCAGCGGGAAGATGCTCGCTGTCCTTGTCTATCAAAGCGTCAACGGTAAGTGCAAGTATTGAAAAAACGCAATCGTATTTATTTAATATAATTAAGAATCGCGAAGATATGTGAGCAATTAATATCTGCGATTATCGAGTGTATTTAACTATTAACAGGTTTTTTTTTTACGTATATAATATCCATAGACATATAATATATAGTCTGCGCGTCTCTACCTTGTCCCGTAGACGAAACGCGTCAACAAATAGAAAGAGATAGTACGATCGTCAATCTGTCTTTGTCTAACGACGCGTGGTAGGGTAAAGAGCTTTCGTCGGTAAACAGGAAAGTAGAGGGAGCGAAAAGACGAAGACAGAATGGTACAAAGCACGCTACCTCTGTCTAATATTCAACGATCCCCGCTACTTAATACTCGGTCTATAACATCGCAATGTCAGAGTGAAATTGTCGACGTTCGAGCATAGACAAAGATGCGAATATGTAACGGATCGAGCTCGCGAATCGCGAGACGTTGCCTAGCAACGCGATAAATAAAGTAATTTAATACTTGTCGATCGCGTTCGAAGATCCTCCACTTTAAAACTCTATGTACTTCGTGTAATCTGTCCGATAGAGATCAATCACGCGAAAAAATTGATACTTTTTGCGTTGTTTCTCGGTCGTAATAATAAATAAAATAGAGACAGCAGCGAGCAGGCGCGAAGATGCTTGCTATCCTTGTCTATCGAAGCGTCAACGGTCGGTGCAAGTATTAAAAAACGCAATCATATTTCTTTAATATAATTAAGGATTATCAAGCCGTGAGCAATTAATATCCACGATTATCTCGTGTATAATTATTAACGCGATTTTTTTTATATATATTATCGCGCAATATCAAAGTGAAATTGTCGACGTTCGAGCATAGACAAAGATGCGAATATGTAACGGATCGAGCTCGCGAATCGCGAGACGTTGCCTAGCAACGCGATAAACAAGGTAATTTGATACTTGTCGACCGCGTTCGAAGATCCTCCACTTTAAAACTCTGTGTACTTCGTGTAATCTATTTGATCGAGATTAATCGTGTCGTTTTTTAATACTTTTCGCGCTGTTCTTTTGTCGTAATAATAAATAAAGCATATATGGCAGCGAGCAGGCGGGAAGATGCTCGCTATCCTTGTCTATCGAAGCGTCAACGGTCGGTGCAAGTATTAAAAAACGCAATCATATTTCTTTAATATAATTAAGGATTATCAAACCGTGTGAGCAATGAATATCCACGATTATCTCGTGTATAATTATTAACGCGATTTTTTTTTATATATATTATCGTGCAGTATCAAAGTGAAATTGTCGACGTTCGAGCATAGACAAAGATGCGAATATGTAACGGATCGAGCTCGCGAATCGCGAGACGTTGCCTGGCAACGCGATAAATAACAGAATTTGATACTTGTCGACCGCGTTCGAAAATCCTCCACTTTAAAACTCTATGTACGTCGTGTAATCTATTCGATCGAGATCAATCGTGTCGTTCTTTAATACTCTTTTCGCGTTCTTTCGTCGTAATAATAAATAAAGCAGAGACGCCAGCGAGCAGGCGGGAAGATGCTCGCTGTCCTTGTCTATCAAAGCGTCAACGGTAAGTGCAAGTTTTGAAAAAACGCAATCGTATTTATTTAATATAATTAAGAATCGCGAAGATATGTGAGCAATTAATATCTGCGATTATCGCGTGTATTTAACTATTAACAGGGTTTTTTTTACGTAATATCCATAGACATATAATATATAGTCTGCGCGTCTCTACCTTGTCCCGTAGACGAAACGCGTCAACAAATAGAAAGAGATAGTACGATCGTCAATCTGTCTTTGTCTAACGACGCGTGGTAGGGTAAAGAGCTTTCGTCGGTAAACAGGAAAGTAGAGGGAGCGAAAAGACGAAGACAGAATGGTACAAAGCACGCTACCTCTGTCTAATATTCAACGATCCCCGCTACTTAATACTCGGTCTATAACATCGCAATGTCAGAGTGAAATTGTCGACGTTCGAGCATAGACAAAGATGCCAATATGTAACGGATCGAGCCCGCGAGTCGCGAGACGTTGCCTAGCAACGCGATAAACAGAGTAACTTGATAATTGTCGATTGCGCGTTTGAAGATCCATCCACTTTAAAACACTGTGCGCTTCGTATAATTTGTCCAACCGAAATTAATCGCGCGAACAGGTTAGTATTTTTCGCGTTGCTCTTTCGTCGTAATAAAAAGTAAAAGCAAAATATTCGTCGTCAAAATATACGAGATTTACATTAGGAGTGCCGCGTGAAATGTCGCGCGATCGTTATATTCCAGTTATTAATGCGCGCGCAATTGCAATTAACGTGAATGAGTGCTAAAACGAAGCTACAACAGAATAAGAGAGGAGAATGAGGCCCGAGAAGGCATCGAGGAACGATAAAGTGAGTAATTTACATGTACCGTCATATCACATTCCTCGAAATGTGATTGTGATAATATCAGAAGATATCGAACGCGATTATAATTGACGATTAATGACATGTCGAGACAGTGTCTATTGAAATATGTAAATATTTTGTAAATATATATTTATCTAATTACACATTTCCTTTCGAAAAATAAATAATCGAAGAATAAATTTTATTAGACGAAACTATAGAAGTAATTAGTTTTAATAGTTTGCGTGTGAAATTTATGTATATCCGTTATTGACAATAATAACAAATAATAATTTAAATAATAATTTAAATACGCAAAAAGTTTCTTCATTTATTCATTATGTAATGTTAAAGATTATTTTTCTTACGCAGTTAAATCGGAACGATATCTTCAAAAATTAGATTTAAATAGACTTTTAAATGATTGCATAATACGCATAATATGCGATATTTTATATTATCCTGCGCAGAAAAAGAAGAGTAACAATCTATCTTATTCAGAAAAATTAAAGAGAATTTTGAAGAGAGTTTAGATCGATGAAAATCATAAAAAATTCAATTTTTGCCAATTAAATTTTTTTTTTTTTTTTTTAATCGAAATCCACGCTGTTTTTTCCTTCTTTTTCTGCCGCGAAAGCAAGTGTACGTATAAAATGTACGCACACGGTGCTGCGTAAACGCGCGTCGGCATCTCATTATCAGCTTATTGGCAATCGCGCTTGCACGCTCGCAACGATACCATTCGCCTTTTGCGAGAAGGTAAGTATCGGCGAACGCGCAGAGGGAAACGGAAGGAAGAATGGACGAAGGGACAGAGAGAGAGAGAGAGAGAGAGAGAGGGAGAAAGAGAAAGCGGTCGGTTTGTGAGGTAGATCAAAGAACACCGGCAATAATTATAGAAATATGCGCGTTGATGCGTACCGCCTCTTGTCGGACGAAGGACACTCCTTGTACAGCGGTTGTTGCATTGCCACCGGATGTTATCGCTTCCTCCTGCTTCCTCTTCGCCTCCCCCTGTTCCTAATACAGTTATTTATTCGCCACCCGGTATCATATCGTAATCTATAAACACGCTGTACCTCCACCGCTTTCTCTCTGCGGCTATCTCCTCTGTCTTCTCTGTCGCCTACTTCTTCTTATCGTGCTTCGACCAACGTACATACTATGTATGTATGGATGGTATAACTAGGGAGGAAGAAAATGAAGGTGATTAAGGGAGGATTTCAACAAAATAAGCAACATTTATAGCTACATTTATAGCATTCATTAGTTTGAAGTGGAGATAAATCTACCTTTTTACTCACAATAAACTTGCATATTTGCAAATATATCCGTACGTATGCGTGTGTACCAGTGTACAAGAAACATTGTAACATTCACGCGACAGACGGTTGATATACGAACATACCGATAATTATCTTAAGGGAAAGGCTATTATCTCGATCCGATACAGCACCCGCGCCAAACTCGCCGCTCGATAATTCAGCCGATTGGCTCTTTTTTTATTATACAAGGTTTCTGGATTCTTGAAATTATCGCGTCTCTTTACGCGGTCCCCGAATGCCGATCGAATGCGCGCCGATTCCGCAATAAATTAACATTATTAGCGGCGAGATATAATCGATTTTCCATTTTTATCGTAGAAATCGCCGACGAGCAGGAGAGCTCCCGGTAAAAATTATTATAGATTTATTAGATCGCGTTCTCTCGATTGTGGGATAAGAAAGTATTCTATAAAAAAAAAAAAAAAATTCATGCTTTGGTGGAAGACTTTTCTAATAAACGCCATTATTTGCGAATTACGAACGCTTCGTTAATTCATTCATTGGAATATTCAACGAGGAGCAGTCATCGTAGCGTTATCGTTCGCGTGCAATAAAACCAGGGATCCGTAAAACATTTCCCTCATATCCTCGGAGAAGTTTCTCTGGAATTAATTTTTTAATCATAATTTTCGAAAATTAATTTCTCGATTTAAAGTAGACTTCTTTTTTCACTAGTATTATAACGCGAATAAAAAGTGTAAATTAGCCAACGCTTGGATGATAAATGTGAGCATTCGGTTTATGAATTAATATAAATGCTGTACCGGAAACCGCGCCCGATGCTACGGGCTATTGTCGAATAGCCATCCGTGCGGCAAACCAATCGAAAGATTAGAATGGTGCGGACAATGTGGAATTTCTCGTGATGTTTAACGTATTGTGTCCGTCGGGATTACGAAAAATATTTCGCCCGGAAGCGACAAGAACGCGAGACTTGGCGCTCGCACAATCGCGTTTCGGCTCTAAGGGATATCGTGAGAGATCGTGGGCAGAGATTATTGTGATCTTTCGGCGAGATCACTCGGACAGTAACAACGTTACGGAATCAGGAAATGTATCCCTAAAGCGACAATGTAATGAGGAACGATGCGAAAACAAGAAGTCGGCAATAAGGCATGAAATATGTTCTGGATATTGCCGGTGAAGATGGCGGAACGAACGGTTGGTTTGACGCGCCGCGGAATCTATCCTTTATATTCCTATTTTGTATAAATATATACCCTTTTCTCTATTTCATACTATCGCGAGAGATGAGATTTATGAGCGATAACGGAGATCGATTTTGAGAAATCGAGTAGGCGATTTATAAACGGATATTAGAATTAATTGTCGGAAATATACAAAAACAGCTGATGCCCAAGCTGATGATTTCCTTAACGATGTCTAAAAATTATGATAGGCAAAATTCCCGGAGGCAGCAAGAGTCTTGTTACGCAAAAGTGTCGATCTACACGAAAGTTAATGGATTTTTAATCTTAGGCTCTCAATTCTCTGTCAAGGGAAAATATTATTTTCAGAAAGAGAGCAATATTTTCGTTTCAAATATATATTATGGAAAAATATCATTTTTCATCGAAAACGATTTATCTAGAGAGATCTCTGTCTAAGATTTCTCTCCGAAATAAATATACTGCTTGAAATTGAAAGAAACACGATTTTCCTTTAATATCTCTTTGTTTATCTAAACTCTTTATCTTAACTCCTGCTGCGATTTCTAAAGAGACATCGTTTTTTTTACGGCTGACATTTTACCAATTGTTGAATGGTCCTCTTATATTCGATAAAGCTGCTAACGGAAGGCAGCATCTCGATTAAAGATATATTATAGCGGGGGTATATCGTGTTACATTATCAGAAAGCTACCCTGAAGACGACCAACTTATCACTCGCAATTGCATTTCGCGTTAATCTCTCTACACGTCGCGTAATTGCCTCTCCGACAATTCGGTTAAAGCTGTCGCATCGTCAGAAAGATCTTTAATCTTTGTCGTGCGCAGTTTTATCGTCTCCGTTTCTTGGCAGGGCATACTCTTTAATCCGCCCGGAATTTTACTCGGCAAAGAAATGACCGTGAGTCAAAAATACATACACCTTCTTGCGTCGCTCTCTCTTTTGCGAGAAAACGCGAGCATCGTCCGTATCTCCCCGGTTTATTACAGGATACGTCTGTTTCTGCTCTCGGACGATGGTAGTAGCGTGTAATCATGCGCGTAATTCGAATGCAGGGAGAGGGAAATTGCCGATTAGCCGGGCGCGTTTCTTAATAGCGCCGGGCATTATGCTTCGAGTGCAATCGACAGTCGTCGCAGAGTCGTTCTTACTACTTACTGTTCAGAGGTAAATGAGAAAAATCAGATCGGCTAATCTATTCGGCTGTATAATGAAACGCGATAAAAATTGCTTTCGATAGAGTGAAAGCGACCGCTTTTGATGTGATAAATATAAAGTTTTGAATATATATATTTCTTATTTGTGTGATTTAATATACAATGACATTGAACAATTCAATCAAAATCAATATATATATATATATATATATATATATATATATTATTTTTAATGATTGCTGCAAGTGAAAATAATTAAATCTATATTTTTATTTCTCGAATTATGTAAAATAAGTTAATTATATTACACTATATTAATTTATTAATATTATCGATTTATTTTTAGTCTTCTTTGGTCTTCTTTGACATTTCTTAAAATTACGTTTATCTTAAATAAAATATTATTAGAACTTTCAAAAATTTAATTGATGACTAAATAGTAAACGCATAAAGAAACTAATAGTGTTGCGGAAATTTTTTCTTATTTTATCTAATAAAATATAACGATTATTTACGGATGTATCTGATTTATTTGCATTAGTCTAACTTTAAGCAAGATATCACTTGTTCCGGAAAGGTGTGTTCTAGCGTGTCGTTTCAATATTGCGTTCGTTATTCTGCACAATGTGCGTGATGCATCATAATCATGAATTACGGGCGCGCGTGTGCCATGATTTGAAGTTTCGCTTGAGAAACGTCGCGGATCTCTTCGCGAAGAAGACTCTTCCGACTTCTCGTAGGTGGTACGAATCGCGCTCCGGAAAAACGTAACGTAACTCGTGTCTCGTCGCGGGACGAAAACACATGCGTTTCTACCATTCGCGAAATAATACGCTAAGACGTATAATGGGTGGCGTCTTAAATAATGCGGTCTGCCAGCTCGGTGAGCGACACTCGTGCGTCTTCTCTCACGGCGGAGGCATCGTTTCGCGGGCACGACAGTCACGCGTGTTGCGTTGATACGTGCGGCGCGTACGTTTCGTAAACTGCGTTAAATCACCGTAGCTGTGCAATGCGCGTTGAAATTCTAGGGTCGGATATTAAATATTTCAACATCACTTTTTCGTCTAATAGTTCAAATTATATATATATAAATTATAATATTACACCAATTTTTTTATAATTTTCTTTGTAACTTCCATTATAATAATTAAAAGATTTTTTTGTCATCAAGACTTAAATGTCTATCGAATGAATCATTTAAATCAAAAACATAGATATTTTTTTTGTTGCGAAATAATTTATTCAAACCAAACACGCCAGTGCTGTGTAAAAATATCGTTTGATCGATAGCTGGTTATTACTTAAAGCTACTAGGAATTACGAGTTTAATGATTTTTTGTAATATTAAGCGCTTGTAAATTTCGACGTTCGATTCGCACAAATGGAACATGCGATCCGATTTATATGCAAGAAAAGAGGATTTTCCAACAGGATGCCAAGCACTAGTAATTCATATACAACGACACATTGCGAATTCTAAACCTATTATTATCTCCTGTTGCAATATCGTACAGGTGTGGAGAATGTTTCGACCGGAAAGAAAAGTCTCGCGTATACGTCACGACTATTTATAAAAACTAATGGCGGTTAAACACTATAACTCATAAACTCATTATATCTAATAGCCCCCGGCACATTTACGTCGAACGAGTTCGTTACCCCTTCTCAGGTCTACGCGGTTCGCAAATTACACGCGAACCAGAATTATCTTGCCGGGATGCGTATAAAAACGTGCTAAAATTACATAGAGACTCAATTCTAATCAATTAAAAAATTTTAGGTAGACCGGATATATAATTACTAAAAAAGAAAACCTATATTTTTACGCGATTGTTGCGATTTAAAGCGATATATTTAACGATTTAACAAGAGATCATAAGAGAGTATAATACACTGTTATCGTGAAATTATTTTACGGGGATGAGAGTGAATTATGTATATTTTGTCGTTTGCATTTCCTTAAGCAGAGAAATACGAATGTATAGATGAAATTACCGTGAACATCTTTCATCTTGTCCGATTGTTACGTCAGCCGTATTATTCGTATCAACTGTTGAAACATCGTTCGAGTTCATAGGGCAACGGCGTTGCGCGACCGGGAAGGAAGAAGGAAATTCTAATAACATTCGGAGAAGGAAGATAAGAGTTTAATTATTCACGCAAAGCGGAGTTCCGGGCCGCGCGGAGGATCTATTGGTCCCGGCATTCGCGCCTATATATATGTAGACGTAATCGGATTTACGCAGTGTTTGTGTGTATTACGTAGGTACGTGTATACCTTATATCTACCCATCGTGAGCGCGATAAATCTCGCGGAGTCAGGTGGACGATGGTCATCAGCTAGTCGCCGCGTGTAAGAGGCTCTCGCCGAGAGAAGGCCGGTGCCTGGGTTTAAACCGTGTGTTCTCATGATGCCGGACGGTCTAGGTACGACCCACGACCCTGCTGGCCACAACTTACTGCACGATACACCCGCAATATGCGCTTTCTGCTACGATCCCTTCCACGGCATTCTTGACCCAGCAGACCGGAAATACGCGATTTCACGCTGTGAATTTCAACGTAGAAAGTTGTAGGAAGTATCGTATCGATCGTGACATTGCCTGTGCTAATACGTCGAATGTGATTGTGCTCGACACATCTATGACTGCGAAGTTAGAATTACCTTTGACGCAAGCAATGTAATATGACAATTTGACGTGCGTGTATATTGTAAATTTTAAATATACTCACTCATATTCAGAAGTAGCGCCATATATACACGAGAAAAAGAGAGAGGAGGACAAAGAAAAGAATTCTTGAAGGTTAAAAAATAGATTCTGTCAAAATCAGCTGTTCTCGGAGTCTACCCGCGAAGCGCTCTCTTCCTCTCGTTATATTACAGATTTAGTCGGAGTACAAAATATGCCAGGGGCGAAATGTCAAAATGATTCAACCGCGTTCAAACGACGCGAACTCTACAAATTATGGCAACAACGAGGAAGAGAATAGGGATTGGGGGGGGGGAGAAAAGGCGGGAGGATGAAAATCGCACACCGTAGGAATCCACTTCTCCTCATAGGTAGAATGAAACGAGTAAGGGAGGTCTTGGCTCTCATTAATCTGGGGATCTAGTCTCGTCAAAGGGGACACTGCAAGATACGCGAGGACAAAGGGCTTCCCTCAGCGCGGTATCGCGGCGCAATCTCGTCACATCGTACGATCGCGAGGCGGCGATCGCGGAACATCGAGGAGCGGGCGGGAACCCGCAGCGCGAGATAGGATCTCGACGAGCGACCACACAATGCCAAACATATTAATTAATGTGCTTCGCCTCGGGAGCCGCGCGCAATGACGTGTAACTGTAGGTGGTACGTTTTTAAAGCTAAATATATTGTCTTTACGATATGGTACACAGTACTTTATATATAGTACAATCACGACAATGAAAGAGACATATAATATAATAAAATAATTATTATATGCTTAATTATATATTTATCTTTATATTTTTATTATTTACTACATCAATGAATATCTCGAGCGTAAAAGGCAGATATTTTTCGGGTAGAAAAATATAACCTTCTGATAAAAAGAGATTTTATGTTATAGATTAGAAAGATTGTATATATATATATATATAACTTAAATTAAATTTACAATGCCTATATTTGCAATTTATTAAATATATATATTTGTCAAAATACAAACTTAAGGCATTTAAACGATTCTCACACTCATTCTATACATCGCGAAGCGGATGTTGGAACATAATAGCGTGCGTGAATATTATTCGATCGTTTCGTCGGAAAGTAAATTGCGACTTCGTCAAATGGACCAGAGTGTGAACGCTCGCGCGCATCCTTATTACGGTTTTCGTCGTAAAAGTTTCCGCGAACCATTACTTCGTTTTACACGATCGAGAGAAAAAGAAGAGAATTCACACAACCATGCAGTTATTCGTCTCGCAAAATATTCTTCTCTCGCTCTAGCGAGCACTTGTCGTAAACGCGGGACAAAAATATTGATAAACTGGACGCAAGCTCGTTCGCTACACTTTGTACGATCTTGCAACTTCGAAGTCGCCTTCGAAGTAGTTTACGAGCATTTGATTGATTCGTTTGAGATAACGGTACGAAACTTCATCGGACGATAATTCGTTGCTTAATTAACGGATTGGATACGATTGAGAGAGAGAGAGAGAAATCTTGGTATTTATTATATTTAATTCGCACTGTCCGGCGAAGCGCGCGTAATCCGTCGCTAAATAAGAACAGATGAAATGTTAGAGTCGTTTTATGAGCGCACTTAAGCGACATGCGGAGGCGATCTTGATATCTCCTTCTCTCTCTTTTTATCCCCGTCCCTTCCTCTTTTTACAGACTAGCCTTTCTGACTCCCTTGCGAAATCATTTTCCTAGATCTTTTAACAAAGATGATAGTGCTTTTTGCCACGAAACAAGAATTCGCGAACATTAAATTCAAGAGTCTTCTCTCACTTGTCTCTCTCTCTCTCTCTCTCTCTCTCTCTCTCTTATGCTATATAATGCGCCGACACGAAGGATCGTTTTCTTACGTACAATATGCCGTCATTAGTCGTCAATACCAAGAAGAAACAAAACGCGCGCGCGCAGTCGGCTTTATCACAGGCGGCGTTATCTACAGCCGTTTCTCTCTCGTTCTCTTTGCTCCTCTATCTCTTTCGTCCCTTTCTCCTTCGTTTTTCCCCATATTTCGTCGCGTGATAGCGCGACCACACATACAAATACACACACATACATACCAGACGCCTTTTATGGCGCTTTAACGCCCCAATGCCGCCGTTCTTCGTCGCGGAAATCTAGAAGCACGGATTCACGGTTGTATACACCGTGACGACGTTTTACAGAGGAGATTATTCCGTGCCTCGGCGCCTTTCTAGACACGATCTACGATGCACGGTGATCGTAGCAAAATATGTTAACAAATGTAGTACTGTTATTCACTTAGCCTTTGGACTTTAATCCGACACACTTTTTCAAATTCCAATATCGAATACTTTGAATTAGTCTTGGATAAATCTATCGGATACGCTAAAGAATTTCGCTCGCGTATTGCTCATCGCTCCGTAATTGCAGCTGTAATCGGTTTGGTCGATAAATTCCAAATGGCTGAATTTGCCATTATGCCTCGACGATCATAAACTCTTCCTCACGGCGATATATCCTTTGGATCGCATTAACGATGCAATATAAAATTTGTTATAAAATTTCAATGACACTTTATTAAATAAAACCGTTGCACATAATTAATTCGCCTGATTGTATTTGCGTGGATCCGGTCGATTGTTCTTTTTTTTTTTTTTTGCATACTTTTCGGCCAAGTAGAGAAACTAATTATCGTGACCTGATAATACGCTGCCGATAATAGACATTGTCGTGTTGGTGCGTTATTGTTCTCCGGATCTATTATAGCGGCGTGATAAAAATGCATCGTCGTAAGCGAGCCTCGCCTCTCGCTCATTCAAATCGGCGTGCGTCGCGCGTGTTTCCATTCCGCACGTGTGCACGAAAGAGACGCATGTGGGTGTCGCGTGATTTAAGTGTCTCGGCGAGATGGCCGATTTTCTCGATCCCAGATTACCGCTCGTGAATCGCCCCCGTCATTGGGCAATATATATTCCGTGCATTATTAACTGATCAATTACTCCGCTTAATAGCGGAGACGCATCGCAATTGCCATCGAATGTGTTTAATCAAATTGGCGATCTATATCGATTCCGCGATGCAAGAAAAGTTCCGCTCGCAGGCCGTATTCTGGCGCGATGAAAATCTACGGAATCTCGTCAGGATATCTCGCGGTGAAATCACGCGAAAGAGAGAACGATCTATATGTATTTTAATTCGCGGAACGTAGCAGGAAAATATTTTTGAGATATATTTTTATTGATCATTATATATTTTGTACGAGATATATACATTTATTCAAATATTATTTATATATATTTTTATTATTAAGCATTAAAGAAAATATTCTTAGAATATCGTTCAAAAAAATTTCCATTATAATTTTTAAATCTCTTACCGAATATTTACTGAGCTCTCCCTGAATACTTTACGAGAAGTACACACACATAAACACGTAAACTGATAATACAGAAACGCGAGTTTGGAACATTTAAAATGTTTAATATATATCCCGCGGAACTTCATCGCTGTGCGAGATTCTGGGTCAGAAGTTCACGAAGTGCCTAGACCCGGGTAATTCTATTCGCCGCGGAATCTCGGCGAGCGCGCCGGATATTTTTGTCGGAGGAGTATCGTAGCGCGTGTTCTCGCGGTGCTGAACATAGGGAAAATGGAGAAAGAAGGCTCGTTTAATCGTAATATCCTGATGCGGGAGGCAATATGCCTCGCGGCTATCCGTTACGCGACGCGCGACGAAACGTTCCGGAATAAATAAAACGTGTACGAACGGCAACGAGAACACCGCCGCCGATAACTAACTACGTGTGGCTAAGCGTGCGTGAAATTATAAGTTATTGCAAACGCGCTCGTACCTCGAGGAATGCATCGTTTATGTCGCTATTAATTATTAGTTTTATCGGATAATGGCTCAC
This sequence comes from Polyergus mexicanus, assembly GCF_030449975.1. Taxonomy (NCBI): domain Eukaryota; kingdom Metazoa; phylum Arthropoda; class Insecta; order Hymenoptera; family Formicidae; genus Polyergus; species Polyergus mexicanus. Next base: position 3,672,169 of record NW_027223327.1, on the reverse strand, counting down.
GGATTATTCGTCCATTCCGTGCGATTAACGAGCGTAAAGCGAAACCGCGATAACTTGTCGCTCGTCTTTCAAACCGTGCCGTTTGTTTTATCATTGCGATCAAATGCTATTGTTTTCCTCGATTGATGGGAGAGAATCTCGTTTACGAGATCGTTGCGCGAGATCCGAAGTGTAGTCGAAGAAATTACCGGACGACGTTTTAACAAATCGTTAGACGCGTGAGTTTCGAGTACGACCATCGTTTTAATCCGATTGTATCTGAGATTAGATCTCGCTTTACACGATGAAATATAGGTAAATATCGCTATCGCGCCAACTTATGGCGCGATATCCGCGTACGATTCGGATCCTCCTCGCGACTCGTGGGCGAGCCGCGTGCGACGTGATGAAGAAGGACAAACATTGAATCGCGCGTCGCATTACGAACAATGCTGTGCCCACACCATCTGAAATCCTTCTGTCTTTCGTCGACCGTCCTGGGAATTCCTGTGCGCCAACCCACCATATCCTCGTGGTACGCATTCCCGACTCCATACGCGATCTTTGCAAGCCTCCATAAATATCATCGAGCACGCACGCTATTGTTGTTGTCCTAAACCGGTGATTTGATGCGATTAAGGTGTTCCGTCGTCTCTCGATTGCATTCAATCTCGATTAGGATAACTCCGGGACAAACTATGTTCTTGAATAAAAATTGTAGAAAATAGAAAGTCGTATTTCAAATTATTGAATATATTTTCAATATTAAAATATATAAAATATTTAATTTATAACGCCTCTGTCTTCTTATTTATATGTACCGATATTACTTTTTTATCAATATAATATATAAGAAATAAAGATCTCTCTTTTAATATATCGTTCAATTGGATCATGTGTTATGAGATAGATTGATATGTGAAAAAAAAAAGATAGATTGCATATAAATAAAATTATCCTGAATTAAATTTCGCAAATGTATTCGGCAGGCTTTCGCCGGCTTCCGATCGCTAATTTATGCCCTGGTTTGACGCCGAGATCGGCTAATTGTTTTTTCCATCGTGCACCCCGAGAAGATCGTACGTCATGTCGCGTGTCGACTCGTTCTTTGCGATCATCCAAAGTAGATGGTTCGGAGTTTCGCGATTGGCTCGTGATCGGCCGATCTATCCGACGTGTAAAAACCATTTGGCCGGACAATTTGCATGTGGCGTTCCGCGATGAGAGGATGAGATCCTTACGCGGGACTTACCATACACACCTGGCATTCCGGTTTCCGTTCGCGCGAGAGAGTGGTCGCCGATCGAAGATGTCGCGCACGACTCGCGTGGGCGGCGAGTCCTTGAAACGAGAGTCGTCTTCCTCTCGCGGTGTCATTAAGATACGGTTAATTTACGGCGGTCGTAATACGAATGTAGAACATTGTTGAGATTATCGGCGACTTAATTGTCATTCCTTCGGACGCGGGACGTCTCATTACCACGCATCGCAATAAATCAGGACAATTGGGAGCCTTTCTCTTAAGCCTCTTTCGTTGCTGCCTCCGCTGTAATTGCTCGAACGATGTATAGATGATATCATTCCGACTTTCTTCTAATCTTTGCAGAGATTTTCTGTAAACTTGAAACAGGCAACATCGCGAGCTCCTCGAATAAATGGGAAGAAGGAATATTTTTCGAAAGCGCGATCGCATGAGAATCGATGATTACTCAAATCCTTCCCTTGCATTACCTTTGGCGTTCAGGATTCTTCGCTCTTTCACCTTTTCTTTCGATCCCGGTCGGCATCCTGCGAAAGACCCACGGCAAATTTTATATACGATAAAATATACCACTCGAGTATCGAGTCCAATTAATCACTGTTAATTACGAGCGCGGGGGCAGACTTGGCGAACGAGGAGGATTAATGAGTAATTGATTTCGATCACGCTACACGCTACTTCGGGAAACGAGTCACGGTGCGATCACCGAAGACGGCTAATCATAAATTTTCTTTTCGAGAACAAAAAACGCTGAGTTGTATGCGGGTATAAAACTATGACAAAACGAATATGTACAGAAAATAGATAAATCTTTCTACATTTCTATAAATCGGCAAACTTTCTCTCTCTCTCTCTCTTTCTCTCTCTCTCTCTCTCTCTCTCTCTCAATGAGAATAATTTAAATCCAAGATATTTTATTAAGTATAGTTTTAAAGTTGTATACATTATTATATTTATACCGTCTGCATGTAAATTAGTAGAAATTTTATTTACAAAAATTGATGCATATATACGTAATCAGAGATTACACGTTATCCGGTGTGCGCTTACTGTATGCGTCGGTTCCTACTGTCAGATAGACTAATCTGTTGTCAACTAACCCCACAGCTCATTGCTACTACCTACCTATTAATTAACGATCGCTTGACGGCTTATCTGACTCATCAGTATTTAAAATTTGAAAACGAAAATCGAAAGAGTTTCTATTACATGTACGTTTCTAAATGCGCGTTGCGTTGTGTGCCGATGCTCGCCATAAACTCGAATAAATTCCTCGTTTTCTGTTTCTTTTCTCGTCTCACCATTTGAGCGAGCCTTTCGTTTGTATTGCAAAATAAAATCACGAGAATCAGGTGCAACGGCCTCGCAAGATTTCTCCTAATTTCATCTTAGAATCGCGTGACGAAAATTCGCTGATTAATTTCTTGCTGTTACTTACGCGATACTTGATTATGAATGGACTTTTATGTAAAACGATAGAGCATTTCAAGCAAGTTCTTTACAACGGATTTTAAATCGTATATAACGAATATCAATTATTTTTCGGCAATTATGAAATATTAAAAAGGCTTAAATCTTAGTATATTATAATTTTGATAAATTTAAATTTAAAAAGATATGTGCACGGAATATTTTTGAGGTATTATTTATAAAAAATAATTTATTTTAAAATTAAAAAAAAAATTATATTTAAAGTTAAAATTTTCAACTCCTGCAACTGAATCTTTTTAAGCAAATATATAACAATAGAATGCAAATTATATTAGTAAACTCGCGCTCTTGTCGTTTCTATAATAATCGCGATTCTTGAATAATCTCAATCGTAATCACACATACGGGATCCGCAACGAAACGACGGACAGGTCTTTAATTAATTAATGCCGGGCTTCATCGCTGAGATGCTAAGCTTAAACGAGGATGCGTTGATCGACGGTCGATTTCGCCGATCGATAAGAGAGCGTCGCGAATGTCGCGGAAAACGCTGAGTTGTGATTACATTGTTTGGAGCTGAATAGAGCCGTTCGCGCATGGGTACGCAACCTACCATTGTAAGCACTCGGAGAACCTGCTGCTGGTTCCGCAGTCTCTTCCCTAGTCTCTCTTTCTCTCTTTTTTCCTTTTTTCCTTTTTTCTTTCTCCCTTTCTATCTATGTTGGTTTATACTTAATATAAATACAAGAACCGTACGCACGAGACGGTTACCGGTTCTACGTACCGGAAAATGTTCTCTTATTGTTAGACGCAGCTGTGTGTCTCGATTAAAAATTATGTCATTGAGTTACGACAACGACGCGCCAATTATACAAAACGAAGGTTCAACTCTCGCGACGATACATGTGATTATTTTACAATTAATCGCGCTAAGAGAGGTGGCGTAGTTTCGCCTGTAAAAAAAAAAAAAAAAAAATGAAATAAAAAAAGATATTTGACCGAGGGCCACACAACCTCTCGTGTCTGTCATAATTACGATGTATCTTAAAATCAATTAAACAGCGGTGTGCGAACATCTCTGGGTAAAAAAAATTACCGGTTGTCACGTTAACTTCATCGCGTGTATAGTGCACAGCTCGCATGTTCACGTTATAATCAAGAAAGTGCGATCAGGAAACAGCGTAACGATCAATCGGATGTCTGTCGATTCAAGTTCTTGATAACTCCCCGAAATTATATAGCGCGTGCGTATGAGCCCCAAGAGGTCTTTGTTTCGCATCGCGATGCTTCTTTAATATCTGCGCGGTTGATCGCGCAAGGATTTAAAGACCACGTATTTATTATCGGAAGTACAATATTTTTTTATATTAAAATAGAAAGCGCCGCGCTAGAGAGATTAAGCAACTCATGAAAATTCACTTGAGTTCAAGTTATAGATTTACATCATTCTTATTAATACTGAATAATGTAAACTAAATAATATAAATTGAATAATAATAACACATCAAATATATTATTTGAATTCTACGAACATATTTTACTTTTCATAGAATGAGAGATTTAAATATCTACAAATTTTACAATAATTTTATTTGACATGAAAATTATTTTTTTTTGTTTTCAAAAATAGAGGTTAACAAGGTAGTTTAATGTTTATTTATATGCAGTGAAGCGCTTAACAAAGTATTTGGAAGATATAAAAATAATTCGTACCATATGTACGGTTTCCCGTAATTCGTGTAGATTATCGCAACAGAATTAATCGAAGACACTAAGACGAGCGATCGACGGACGAAGGGGATAATTAAAATTCGCGATGCGATTCCGATGAAAAATAGATTGGTCAGTGCTATCGACATCGACGTCGAGCACGCGAGACCCTGCTAATTAGCGATGCAAATGCGAGTTGCAACGTTGTAAACAGACGATAGGACCGATGCAGCCAGCTTGTGTCTAAGAAGCCACAAAAGAGCCGTATTCGTATAGCGTGTCTATTGAAAATGCACGTTGCAGGTGTAACGTCAAAACTCTTCGATTACTCGCCGTATTTTTTATTCGTCACGTCTTGTGAGGCTAATATTCAAGCTGCATCATATCTCAAAATTTATCAAGACAGGATTAATTAAACTCTAAATAAACATTGATAATCATTCGAAGATTTTGTTACGACAAGATAAGCCTATTTTTTTTTTTTTTTTTTAATTTAATGGATCTTTCACTGTTTAATGTTTAGTAAATTGTGTATAATTGATATTTCTATCGCAATGTCTTATCACTCTACATCGTGAATGTAAAGTAACTTTTATAATTCAATAATTTATGAAAATAAAAAATTGTGCTACGACCGCTATCTTTAATATTACAAATAATTGATTTCAAGAGATTACAATCAGGAAGAAAAAAGGAATACTTTAGATTACGCAAATGTAGCTTGGTAGAGAAGTAATACCACTGCTTTCTAGCCCGCAGCAACGACACTGTTGTGTTCAGATCCGCGTTTCCACTTGAAGTCATTCGGTCATTGGAAACGCTCGCGACACCTTTCCAACGCAAAAAATGCCGCTTTGCGGACACGATTTTTCCATCACAGATATGACATGATGCACAATGAATAATTATGAATGTAAAAGCAAAAGTAATAACTTTATCTTCGCATATTAACGACGACCAATCAATCGACATCAATTGTCAAACAAGAGCGAAATAAGAGCTGTCGCATTTATTTCCGCGATCATTTCTATCACGCTCAGATTTTCCGGTCCAATGATCGAAAAGCCAGACGGGTTTGTTCGTCGCACCTACGACTTCCGGCTGGGTTCGCGAGCTTGATAAAAAAACGCTCGATAAAAAAACACACTCGTATAAATTACGCGTCTGATATTTTCCTTCTTGCGACTGCCGAGGACCATTATCAGTAAACACGCTATTAACGCTGCCGTTGATCGGGCCCAGACCAGGACTAAGAGAACCGTATACCAATCTAAACCTATAAAACTGGCCAAGTGTCCGGTAATAACGTGCGAACGCGCTATCCATCAGCCGGCACAAAACAGTTAAACGGCTATAGAGAATAGCCGCTGTAATGAACGCCGATCGAACGAGGCGAAATGTCGGCGAAAAGAAGTCCGGCGGAACATGCGCTAAATTTCTCGTCAGGGAGGAACGGCAACAACAGCGTAATTCGCGGTTACGTCGTTAATCGATCCCATTGTCGCGCTGCTATCCCCATTACAATAATAGACTTATACACTTTTGACGCTTTTTTGTTATTTGAGGAGAAGATCTGTTATTTTGGATGAATTTGACAATATAGACACCCAACACGCGAAATTAACTCCTACATGGGATGGATCAGAAACCATAGTGTAATCAAAATTGAATTCTTTGTGCAAAAATAAATCGAGAATATAAAATAAAACTTTTTTCTACAAAGCTTTTTTTCGACAAAATTATCTCTTTAAAAATTGATAACATATATTTACGCTTTTTTAAATTCTTATATAATATTTTATATTAGAAGAAATAAAAGCAATCTTGATATCTTAACATTAATTTTTCCCAAATAATTTTTAAATTACTGTCGAAACGAATTTGGCGATATGTAAATTTGTGTTCGTGTTAACAAAAATACAATAATTGATATAAAGTACATTCTTTTGCGTTTACATCGAAACTTTTTATCTCACATAATCGGTTTTAAAAAAAGAATTCTAAAAAGATCTTCAAGTGTATCCTTGTAAATTGAAAGAATGTAACGGGTATCGAGGTCGAAATTGATTAGATGTGTAGATGTTTATCGCATAAACCAAGTACCGTCACGCATAATGTAAGACAGCCGATTAGGAGAGTGCTAGTAGATGGTACAGAATACTTGTTGAGTATACGAATCGTATTGCGTATCGGTCGTTAATAACGCTTCGATGTAGAATCGGATGTTGTAGAATTGCCACCTGCTGTTTCCGTGTCGTCGGCGCAGCCTAATTCAAGTACCCGGTAGTTTACGATTAGTTATCACCGCGCGGATCGCATGAATTAAAATTTCTCTCACGTAGTTTAGGTATAATTAATCGCGAAGATGGCGGGGCGATTAAACTTTTCGAATGTAGACCGAGTTACATGTGTTTGCACGAACTAGAGCGCGATGATTTTGTCCTCCTCTTCGGCCTTTTCTTCGTTTTGCTATTCTTATATATGATCTTTTTTTTTGTCTCGCTATTTTTATATATGCAATGTTTAAATATATATTATGTTATATATATATATATATAAATTTAAAAAATTAGGATAAATTCTAAAAAAAAATCAGGTTATAGCACAAGAAAATAGTTTTATAATATTTCTACAAATTTTATAATATTTAAATATAAATTTCAATGAAACAAACATGATTTTTTTCAGGAATATTTTACTAATAAAAAATTGAATTGTATTTATAAAAATCTTATTGAAAAAGCAAACATTAAAGCAATCTTCATAAATTTGAAATAAATATTGTCAGTTCCTATTCATTTAAAAAAAAATAAGAATAACATGACAAAAATACGAAGTGAGGATATCTATCCGCGATACACGAAAAGCCTAAATTATTTTCGTTTTCCATAATAAAATCGCTTGGATTTTACCTTCATTTTTGCCAATCGAGCGTTTGCTAATCGTGTTCGTAGAACACGGCATTGCGTGTACATATTTTTTTCATACTTTGATGTAACTTACTTCGTAAGTTAAGGTATATATCCGCAGGTGTGTAAACCTCCGGTCAACCTCCTAATCTGGCCCCGGAGAGTCGACACTCTGCCGCCGGTTGGTGGTAACATAAATCTACCTTAATGATACTACGTATATAATGCCGGAGTGACGCTATCTCGGCCAGTGAGAACCCACTGACACCTCAGTATCCGCGTACAGTTTCACGTACGAGCAATCGCGTGCGATGAGAGAAGATAGTATCGCGATCGCGCGAGGTTTTCTGTCCGGACCTCTTCCTGTCCGTCTCTCACGTCATTTAAGTAGATCCGTGCAACGATGAGCGACCTGAAACGGCCATTCGGGATAATGGTTATGCCTGCCAACGACCGCGAGTAACTTTTCTTTCTTTTACAGAGCGAAATTAAAGGATTTACCAGAAATACACTGATATGCATTACTTTATGTGTACCGCTGTTTTAATTTCTCGATATCATAATCTATCAATGAATTCCTGTCACGCGTTTCATAATTTTAATGTAATCTATAATTATTACGCACGTAGAAAAAGATTTTTATAAATCACGATTGTGTAAAATGTTTGATAATGTACAAAAAAATAATTTTCCTTTAGAAATATGTAAAAGTAAAGTCATATCCTACCATAAGATATAACGTTTCCAAAAAGGTTATTTTTTTTATATAAACTTAAAAAATTACATCTTAAAAAATAAGTTATAATATTTTATCAATTAGAGAAAATATTAGTAACAGAAAATATTATTCATTGTCGGTGTTATTATTGTCTTCAAATCTTGCCGGAAGCTTACGATCGCCAGACGAGAACAAATCGATACGAGTCGAGATAGTATCTTTAGATTTCACGATACGCTTTTTTACATCGAAATTAAAATCTAGATGGACCACCTCTAGATGGAGAGAGAGAGAGAGAGAGAGAGAGAGAGAGAGAGAGAGTTTCGGTCTTGAACGAAAGAATAGCGAACGGTTCTTCGACTATAGAGGATCTTAAGATAAAAAGAGTCACCGTTAGAATCGCATTAATATCGCTTGATAGATCCTCGGTAGTAACGTCGCGTTGACCTCCGGGAGAGAGTCCTGTCGGAGAATAGAGAGCAGTTAGGATCACGGTATATTGTGGCGAGATATTTAAACGATACCGGGAATCAACAAAATCCTCTTTTCTCTTTCGTTTTGTCACCGGAAACGGGTGAGAACCGGTAAGCATATTAATCACTTCTCGATCCTATTTCTTGACCCTATCGCAGCAAGAATTGTAGCAATTGATTTTATTCAAATTATCTTGAATCGTTCAAATCTCTGAAAATCGTGCCAAAAATATAGTAGAGAGTTCGAGCGAAATTATGCTTCTCGAAAAACATTGACAGAATGAAACACTGGTTCCGTATCATCATCAGATGTCGTTCAGAAATAATCGATTAAATTATTAAAAACAGGAACAAATAGGAAGAAAATGATCGCATTAATTAAAATAGAAATAATAAAAATTATCGACGAGATATAATAGTATATAATTGGCAGTGTAAAGAGAATATACAAAATTTGCAAGAAGTCAAAGACTACAAAACAAGGCTTGCGTTGTCGACATACATTTCGGACCGCCACTTCAATTTATCGTCAATATATAAGACAAAATGTATAGATCTATAAAAAAAAAGGAGTTATCCCCGCGTCACCGATCGGTAACCACCGCGTCGAACAATCGATTCTTTGCAGTCCCGATCGAAAGATTATAGTTATTTAGAAAAATTATATTTATTTATTAATTTGTTTTCGATTTCGAAATCGAATTTCTCATAATGTTTAATGATACATGCAGTTCTTGTTTTATACTTAATAAATTTTTTTCAATTTTGTATAAAATTTCGATATATCATTCATGATATTTTATAAGGACGATATATACGCGCGACTGCAAAGGATCGACATTCGGAGTATCTTTTCGCCCGCAGATCACGGTTGATCGTGATTTCGATCGTCGATCATCTCCTTGTCGCTGCTGCTCGATTGGCTGCGAGTCTGACTTCGATCCCGGCTACGGCTCTGTTGTCTGGACGGCGTTTTGTTGTCAGTACCTGTCTTGTACGAGTAAGTCATATCCTTCCTAAGGCTCTCCATCGGAGTCTTCCTCAAAGTATCCTCCGTGCGTTTTCTGGACGAGCACTTGTTGCACCTGGTCGCGAGAGATCTCGTTCTAGATGGAGGACTTCCTCTCTCCCTTCCTCTGCTGCTTCTTCTTCTTCTGCTTCTCCTCCTCCTTCCTCTCCTCCTTCTTCCCCTTCCGACTCTAGTTCTTGCGCGACGGCCTCGCCTTCGCCGCGATACTCTCCTACGGCCACGTCCTCGCCTTCTTCGTCTCCTTCGTCTCCTGCCTTGTTCCAAGGGTACTACGGTGGATGCTTTGTACAACATGTCAGGATCCATATTCAGGCTATAATAACCGCGGTCCCTCTTTAGGATACCATAATCCAAGCCACGTTTCAAAGCAGTGTATATCTGTGAAAAAGCATTTTTCATACAACTTTATTGCGTCCATTAATCTGCAATTTTCAATAAAACTTTTTTATTTTCAAACAGTATATAGTATATATGTTACAGATATCTTGTGAATTTTATGAACTATTGGATTTTTATAACGAAATATACCATAGAATTAAAAAATTTTCCGACAAAAACGTATTTTTCGAAATGTAGAATATTATTAAAAAAGTTGAATGTTAAAAATTAATATTAATAAGTAATATATCAATTAATTGGATAATTTCATAATAAACAGGAAATTAATATTAATAGGAGAAATTTCGTTAAAAAAATAATATATATATATATAAAATTTTGTAAAAAAAAAAAAAAAGAATTGAGTTTATCTAAAATATATATTCGATAAATTAGATACCTGCTTCTGTATACTGGAATCCGACAAGTTAGCGTACTGCGACTTGATGTAATTCATGATTTCCTTGGACGTGGAGCCGCGGATATCTCGCAAATTTCGAATGGCGGAGGCCACAAGGGCCGACATCTTCGGTTTCGTCATATTTTAGCCGCTCTTGTCTCTCTTCTCTCTCTCTCTCTCTCTTCTCGCTCCTCAAAAAATATTCCAGGATGGTAATGTCTGTGTATCGTCTCATGAGCAATCCTCGATTGCCAAGACTTTGAGAGATCAGATACAAAGAGCACGAAGGGATCGCGAGAAAATTGTCGCCGATATCAATTTCGTGAATCTGCGATGATCTTGATTTCGATTAATCTCTCGCGATGGTCCCTCTTCGCGACTTTCCGAAATGTGCGACGACGTTAAAATAACTTGGAAATAGCACATTCAAAACGGCACGCTTAAACAATCACTAAGAAGATTTAATTAACCGATAAGAATCGGTTGTAACGATGTGCCAAATATAATTTTGTAAAGAGAGGATGAAATGTGTTGCTCGTCAATGGCGTGTCCGGAGATAACTGAGCTATTGTTATTTGATACGTTGTTTTGTTGCATTCGCGTTGCTAAGAAAAAGCCTTGAAATTTAAACTCGGATCGTTTGAAAAATGAAGATCATCATGATACCGGGCGATAAAATCAAAAAATATTTGAATCATAAATGTTGAATGTTATATTAGAATTAGCTCGTAGCATAAATTCGACACTTGAAAAAAATTGAATTAATGTGAGAAAATCAGATTACGAAAGACATTTTTCATTTTCAGCTTTTTCCATCTTGAAATTTCTTCTATTAATAATTAATTATTAATAATTGAGATATTGAAAATTTATTGTTAGTAGATTGATTAACTTATATGCAATTTAATTACGTTAATAATTATGCATCTTGAAAGGATTCAAATTGAATCGATAAATTTGATTCAATTAATCAAATTTGAACATATATGGCAATAAGAAGACACGCATATTAAATTATGCGATTATCGATGATCTTATTTAATATCCTCGTTTCTGCTTTTCATCGCTCATTTATATTTTTTTTTTACCGAAGGAAGGAAGAGAGTGGAATGGTGTGATATTTTTTTTTACGTTTCTTCTTACGTTTTTTTTTTACGTTTTCTTCAATAATTTTGCTACGCACTGTATGCGATTAAGGTGATACATAAATATCGCTGTTCGAGTAAATGTCGTGTAATCGAGGAATGTTCTTATATTGAGATCATCTTAATTAATACCCTCATTTTCATATCTATAATAACCGCGAGGTGCATAATGAAGATTATAGAAAAATGAAGGAGACTTGATCGGCGATTATCGAAGATCCGCACGCGACTTCGATTAATGTCGTTTATAATCTTTAAGCGGTCGTTTATCATTGTCGATATGAATGTAACATAAGTAATATTAACGACAACAAAATGTTTCTCGCTCGTGAGATAAGGACTCGTGCCTCATAAGCGTCTCTCGCTCGTTGAATGCAAATGCGCAAGGATGCGCAATCCCGTGTATATCTCGGAATCGCGGCGTGCAACATTCTGTAACTGCATAAATCTAATGAAGGTTCGGAGGTCTCGTAAGTTCACGAGCTTTGTATACAAAATTATGCCTACCGCGTATACATCGTATTGCAGAGGAGAGAGTTTCCTTTTTTTCTCGTGTACACGTATACCTCGCGCGTGCGAGGTCGTCTCATTATCCGATTTTAACGGTGCTGTCGCCGACAACGTCGGCGACGAGGAAGGAAAGCGAAAAAAACAAGCGGAATAAAAAAGTCGCGGCTCGCGCGTGGAACGCGTGTATCTTGGACGCGAGACGACTTGCCACCTCGTCCGGTGATTGAACAGCCGTGCGGGGATTCCGTTTATACAAGAATAACATGGCAATTTAGCTCAGGTCGTTTAAGTCGCGCGTACGCTCGCTCATGCCGAAGACGATTCGTTCATTAATCAGCACCAGGTGTCGCGAAGCTGCCGCCTCCTTTCGAACGCGCACCTGCTTGTGTAAATGCCCGCGTCTATACTCCAATAATTATTTATCAATTTCGCATTCCGCTCGCGCGGTATTATCTCACAAGTCAGTGAGGAGCCCGTACTACCGCTATTCGTTTGGGCATTTTATTATTTGCAACGCACTTAAATTTCTCTCTCTCTCTCTCTCTGTCTTTCTTTCTCTTCACCCGCAGCTTCTGTCAAGCGCGTATTAAAAAGATCGCGAGAACAGGCATTTCTATAATTAAATTCAATTGAATATGCCTCGCAAAGATAATCTATGATATGTTATATATTTACAACGATAAAGCGTCGATTTTATATTTCGCTACTATATCTTATCTAGATTCAATTTGCATCGACTGTTTCTGAAAAAGCGTAATTATACCGATTTCAATCCTCGTTTTGAACGTGCCTCGATATTGCTCGATACCGCATTGATCGATAAAATCACCGCGAATTATCCGAATCGATGTCGCGAGATATTGCTTCATTGATTTTTCGTGTCGAGAAGACACAGGCAAAAAGCCGATCTTCGAGGAACTCTAGGAACGTAACCGTCCCTCGGCACGGCTCAGTGCGACGAAACTGCGCTTTGTTGCAGAACTTTGTATCCGCCACGTCGACCGGGATTCCGACCTGACGACAGGACCTTAACAAATGTCGTACTATGTCAGGATAATTGCGCGCGGAATTTGCCGCTCTCGAGTGCGCTGTTTCTGACGCCGCAGGAGAACAAGAACTTGTAGATAGGACAGGGTTTCGCCAGAGGTGGGCAAAAAATAATATTCGAAGTAGGAAATTAAATAATTTATGTTAGTTATGTTTTTCTCTTTCAATTTTTCTCTTAATTCTGTAAATAGTAAAATAAAATAACTTATTTTTGGATATTGATTCTAATTTTGTTTGAAAGATTTAATTCATTTTACAAATGTTATTCTAATACAAAGAATGCTATTTGAAATAAGAATTTAAAGTTTTATTTTAATAAAAATTTCTGATAATTTTTTAAAGTTATTATCTTAATCGATAGTCTCAATTATAATTAAGAAAAATTAATATTTTGTTAATATTTTATTTAAAGAAAACTATTGAAATGATTATTTTTAATAATTTCTATTCGAAATGTGCCCACTACTATTTTTCACGTCGCACGCCCTTGATGCCGATGGAACCGCAGAGATTCCATGCTTCGTGCGTTTGTACGAAAGTTGCGTGCGTATGCGTGTACCATCGCCCCCTTCGCCGCGGGATGTCCGGCCGGACAGAATGCGGTAAAGCGAGCGTGACGATTGCCCACCGAGACATTTTTACACCTACGCCCGCTCTTTCCAGGAATCCATCGATCCCGATCCTCCACACCTCGCGGCGTCTAATCACCGTGACTTTGCCCCGCCGGAATTTCTTTCTTCGACTAAGACAATGACGGGGACTACCCGGGGAGCGCGCACGTACGTTCGCGATTTTACTCGGCGTGGTCTGCTTCTTGTCGCTCGGAAAGTCGTTAGGATATTGCCAGAGAAACGCGGTGCCGTTCGCAAGAAAGCTGAGTCCTGACAATCGTTGCAGATCTTGCGCCCTTTACGATTCACACACAACGCTTTGTTACCGAGTATACTTTGAGGACTCTTTACCAGACAAGACGAAAAATGCGCGGTTTTCTACTTATTTTATAGCAAATTTATTTACGTGCATAAATTATGTATTTATTATACGATCAATGATGAACAATAGAGAATTTTATCTATTCAAGATATTTAAATTTAATCTCTTGCGTAATCTTCATTATATTTTTTCTCAATTATTTATAAAAAAAGTATTAGTGCTTTGGCATATTTAAAAAAAATAACCTTTGAGATTATTTCGATCGCCTATCGATAAAACCTAGATTGAGAAACTGCTTTTATATATTTATATAAGAAATTCTAGAATTTTTTTTCAATGATTGGATTTTTCAATGGGTTAATTTCTACTCATAATGATCAAAAGATCTAAGGCTACGATCTTAAAAGTTTCATGGTTCGACTCGACCGCGTTACAAAAGTATATACGCGGAGCATTAAACGTCATTTATTGAATGACGTTTTGCACGAGACAGCCTTCGCGAAACGATATTGTCCGATCGACCAATCAATATGTCCATGCGTTACACTCGTGTGCCGCTTTGATGGCGATTGGTTGATCGAAGCACCTTTCTATCTTCGATGACAATCGCGCACAAGTCGAACATAACACATGTTATTTGCTTTGCATACATGTCTGGCGGCACCCAACGCCGTTCATTATCCATCGTAAATACGTTTTTGCCGCGCGGATCGCCATTTTGTATTAATTAACGATCGGCTCCGAGCGCACATCACATTAACGTTTTCCCCGATGGCGCAATATACAAATTATTCGATCGACCAATCATCGAGTGCATGGCTTGCAGCATAATATAATCGGATATAAATATGTCGTACTTGATATATAATTAATATTCTCCGAACGAAAGGAGATCGAGACTCGCGTTGACGATTTTATTATCATAATTTGTCTGATTCGCATATCTATCAGCGCGACAGCGCCAGTGTGGCAACCGGATTTTAATTATTACCTTACACAAAGTTATAATCTTATGTGCCGCTTATACTTTAGATAGAGAATGCGAGCATTATCCATCATGTATTTGTTAACGGCGTAATTTTTTGTTCTTAGCGGATGTGATCTCACTTTTGTAATAACTTAATGAGAACATTGTTTAAAAAAAAAAAAAAAAAAAAAAAAAGAGAGAGAGAGAGAGAAAGAGAAAATGTTAATTTAATTAAAAGCTCATTCATGTTTTTCATTACGTTATATCTTTTTTTACATATATCTTTATCTTTTGACTCGACTAAAAATTTGCCATTAGGATGCTAGATTTTAATTAAATATCGCGATATAATAATTCTTTTCTCTTTCCTCTTCCTTTTTCTTCCTTCGTCTTTTCGCGTGTCAAATTTTCGGTTTGCAAGGGATTCGCGGTGAATGGTAAATTAATGCACCAATGGAAACAGGCGCAGTTAATAAACTGGATTTATTAAACGATTACATTAGCGCAACTGTCGTCGGAGATTAATGCACTCGCGGCACTCGAACGTCTTACTCGCGAGCGCGCACAAGGAAAGGCAGAAGCCGACAAGAAATATGATCTACGCGATGTGGGCACCGCAGTAGCTTTAAGATAATTATGGCCACGACCGATCATCATTTTTGCGTATCGAAAGGCTAAAGTTCGGGCGAATCGAAATGAAGCGAGCTTCTTTAACGTCGGTTTAATTAGGGCGAAACGCACCGCAAAGACAGCCGTGATAAATAGAGCTGTGTAATTGTTCGAAAGATAGTCACAGTGTGTATTTATACCGTTAAAAGTATATTAATTTATAAAGGGCTAGACATATTCAATGACGCCGAGAATAAAATTATGAGCTATTTGCATCAATTAACGATAAGCCAGGTTATATCTCTTCTTAATTTATTAGAAATTTAATTTATTCAGTTTCTTTTTATTTAATGCATATTACACATTATGGACATTATATTTTTTTTACAAATTTTGAAGCAGTATCATCGCCACATGTACATATTTTCAGTTATTATCTAATTTATTTAGCATTCTATTAATTTATATAACATTTCCTATTGAACATAATTTTTAGTCGGTTATTAAATCTTTCCATTCAACTTTAATCATTTCCCACGCAAGTTTATATTATATTGCTCGATAAGAGTTACTCGTAAGTTTGATCGATGACGATGGTTTTGGCGAAAGGAAGCTAAAAGCGATCAGGGGAATCTCCATTTGCGCGAGGAATTTAATGCGACGGAAAGTGCATGAAGTAGAGACTACAGGTATCTGAGAAATGAATCGGGAGAAAGAGCAAGAGGGAAAGAGAGGAGAGAGCAAGGAGATAGAGCGCCTGACTACACGAGAGCAGGTGGACGAGAGGAGGCGAGAACACGAAAGTAACTCTGTCGCGGTAGCGACGTAGGTTTTCTTGGCCCACCCGCACCTACCACTCGTCTCGATGTCACGTGTTTATAAATAGCGCATCAACGTAATGCTCGTCGGCTGTAACCACAGCGAGAGATTTACGAACACCGTGGTGGCTAAGCAAGTGAGCATTCGAGAGAGACGGGAAACGAGACGTTCTCCCTGAACGCGGAAAGGAATTCGGCGAGAGATGTAATAACGAGGTTGAGCGCCTGGTTAGGCATTACCGATGATTCCCAGAACGTTCCGTCTGGCTAGAGATGGTCGGGCAATATTATATCTGGCTCTGTCACACGTTCGCGCATTATTGCGCATAGCAGAAACATGGTAGAGGCTTTCCTTAACATCAAAAACTCGGTTGAAATCAAACTACGTCTTCTTATTTCTTTTTTTTGCGGAAAGGAAAGATATTGTACGATTTACAAAATTATTTTAGATGGAAGAAAGTAATTTAACAAGTAAAAAATAATAATACAATAAATCCAGCAAGCAAAAAATTATTAATGATTTTATTTTATTTTATTTTATTTTATTTTATTTTATTTTATTTTATTTTAATAACACGTATAATATCTTAAAAAATATTTAGAATAATATTTTTATTACGATATCCGAAAATATTACATATATATATATTTAATCAGTTAATATCTTTTCTCTCTCTAAAAAATATCGGTTGTTATTTACTTGAATGGTTCGATCAATAAAATTTTCAATATTTTTACGAAAGATATCAACGATATAATTCATTGAAGAATTTGATAAATTGAGAAGATATTGGAAATCATCGATATAAGATAATTTAAATATGTGATGTAACCAAACGAGTTACACCTGTGTAGATTTCGGCAGAGTTACCGTAAAAATTGTTTAAGTGAACGCGACACGAACGTCATCGAAATCTTGAAAGGGACCCGAGAGTCGTAAAGATATCTTCGACAACATAACGACACATATTTCACGGATCATAGCTTTTTCGAATGCGCGCTAGCTATTTCGGCTATTTGCGACATACACTCGCTCGTGTCAGACGCTTCTTACGTTCCCGCGATGCGACGCAATGCGAGCAAAGCGTCCGTGATTTCGGCCGAGATCCACGTACGTGGTCTAGTCATCATCGTCGGAATTTGTAGCTCGACGTCGCCGATCGCCTCCAATTAGTCGCGCCCTCGGAAATCGCGCGGTCCGAGGATAATTAATAATACGGAAAAAGATGGTTGTCGTTGCCGACAATGCAGAACGGATCGCGTACCGACGATAGCAAGCTAAATTCAGCATGTTTGCAATGTCTCGCAGTGACGTTGAGGATCGCGCAGAGTATCGACCGAAGTCGAGAATAGCTAATTTTGTTAGAGGACTACATATACAGTGTATACGTATAGACGTTGAGACGTAATCTTGAAATTGAGTACGGTACACATGCTAATTAGTTACACGCGTAACCCCAGTTTTAGAAAATGATCATAACTCTTTCATAAATTAATAATAAATTATTGATTAATTTATTTTAAGAATATTAGATTAAAATTATTATACTCAATGTATGATAAGAGAGACGGAATCATATCTTGGAGCATATTATGATCGATTTTATATATAGATTTTATTTTACAGTTTATACATATGCGACGTTGCGTTTGTCACATTGATATTTCGACAATATTTTGTCATTAAGCGAAATTAATTTTTTTTTAGTAGGAAACACATGTACGTATATATAATCATGTAGTGTGTGATTAACCATTTATTTTAACGAAGAATTTAATCGAGAATATTACTCGATATGTAAATAGGCATTTAAATTTGACATACATGATACACGCAAAAGATCTGTATCATGCTAGGATCAAACAATCCGACCGAGATGCAGGCGAGCTTACAATTAGAAGGACGGCGTATCGGCTGAGAAATGTGGCACGAAGTGCACGTTAACATACGCCATTCCTTCTTGACGGATTACATATGCAGACATTTGTTAAATTAATGGAATCTGTGCGACCACGATGATGCAATGCAATAAAAATAATGGCACCTGTAAACCGGAACGTGTCTCGACAATTCTAATCGCGAGCGAAACAAACGTGATATCAAATATTACTTTTCAATATTCCTAAGATATTCTGTATAATGTCATTCGCAGAGACATCCAGTAACTTTAATAAGTCGTGGAATTCGATCATCAAGAAGATTAAAAGTGCTTGACCACCTATCTGATAATCCCGCTATCCATTTTACTTATGATCGATGGGACGTTATTCCGTTTTAACTCAACAAAACGCCGTTTCTCGCGAATGAGGGCGGCTGAAGAGCCTCTTAAAGCGGACGCGACGATCTCCTTCCGTAGCCACTAAATCACGCGATTCTAAGCTCACAGATGCGAGTTTATAAATGTATCTCCCACGCCCTACTCTGTCTGGCTGAACTTCTCCTTTTGTATTCTTTCCAACACCCGCTCACGACCCGCGAAATCTTTTGCTCTCTCGTCTGTATTATGTGTGAACATATTGGAAGGGAAAATTAATTTGATTATTTCTTAGATATTCCGCGATATCGTCAGGAAATTGTTTTTAATTGTAAAAAAAAATTTTATAAACGTAAAGTAAATTTATTTGGTGGAGAGAAAAATTAAGATATATTTTAATAAATTGTTTTTATTAACGGACATCATAGAAAAGCCTGTCTTTTTTATCATTTCGAGAGTGGTAAAGTAATTCAAATAAAAATGTTTGTTGAATTTATAATAATTGAATGTGAAAGTCACGTGGAAAAATCTTCCATTTGTTTCTATTAATTATCATTATCAAGTTTAATAACGCACACGAATAAGAGACGAATAATTGATTGACGGGTACCGCATGTAATTCGCATTAAAATGCATGTGATCTACGACATAAGTTCGTTAAAATTCCAATAAAAACATAATAAGCAAAAATAATAACAAAAATTAAATATTACATATGCAATTAATATTTAAAAAGATAAAAACAAATATAAAAAAAAAAAAATAAATAAAATAAATTCAACTTTATAAAATCTATAATATTTTTATGTTATTAATATTGGACTTTATTGCATATGAGAATTTGATAATCGAAAAATTTCCATTTTTTTTTTGTCGTTCGTTTTTCAACGCCGCGTTAACGATTGACTTGCTTCCAAGTATGCCGTCGTTCCAGCGCGAAATCTTTCCGCCTCGTCGACTCTAATTGACTAGACGTGTACGAGGGGGTGGCAGTCCACGGCTGGACACTCGCTTGAAATCGTGCAGCAAGGAGGCTGTTCGCGACGAGCGTGAAAATAGACGCTCAATGTCTCATAGTCGCGGCTGCCAGCGCGACTGCCGGCGCGATGCTTGACTGTTATGAGCAGCTATAATAACAGTGGCGAGTTGCCGCAAGAAGAAAATCTCATTAATGGTACACCCGCGGGACTATGAATCGTGGTCATGGTGGAACCGCGCTCTGAACGGACCCAGGTCCCGCTGATGCCGCGGTCTGCGAACGCGGATGAATGTACTCGCGTCTCTCCCGCGCGAGGATTCGTCGTCGCCCTCGTATTGTGAACACCGTGACAATAATAGCCAGCTGCGAATGGTCGATTTCGCGGCTCGCGCGTGTCCCCACGATCTTACCAAATCGTCTCGAAAATTCAACGCGATAAATCAACGCATAGTCTCTCGCGCGACTAACAAAGATAGTGATATCATTAATACTGGGTGTCGCATGTGATAGTAAATAAAAATATCCGAAGCTGCGATAAAAATGATAAATTCTGTTGAAGAGAATTGGAAGATATCTCAGGGACAAATAAATTCTACAACGTACATTATAACATAATTACATATAAAATTAATTTTTTATAAAACATATAATTATAGATAAGTGGTAAAAAAATTTTTCTATAAAAAAATATACTCATATAGTTTAAAAATTATTTATTTATTTAGTCGTAATGTCATGTTATACGTTAATAGCTGATAGAAGACATGAAATATCGATCTTTAGAGATTTGCTAAAGTAACGCAATGACGTTTGTGATTGAAAGCATTAAAGACAAACGACTCGAAACAGTAAACGAGATGCCGTCAGCATTATAGACAACGTAAGAGATCACTAATGGCGCGAAATGGCACTCGCAACAGCTTCTTTATCGATGTAAACAACCGCTAAACTCACTGGGAGCGGTACACTGTGCCAAAGTGCCGTCGTATTTTTGGAACGCACTCAGCGTCATGGCGTCTCACGTCAGCACGCCCTCGCTCAAGCCACCAGCGTCTAGATGTTAGCAAAAAGTCCCAACAAACAGAATCTAAACTCTGTCTCGAACGACAATATCAAAAATGTGCATTCGTAATTTAATCCAAATATGGTTAATTCACATATAGAAAAATTAATCCTCCTTCGCGTAATTTTCAATTTCTGAGAGCGAATCTTCACAGCGAATATCTCCAAACGATTGGATAAGATTTTATGTATTGTGATTAAATTAAAAAAAAAAAAAAAGACGTTCTTTTCTTCACGCAAATAGAGATTATTTTCTTGCAATACAATTTTGCGTATTATATATATATGATACAAAACGAAAAAATTAAAAGGGCCTTTCTGAATCTGAACGCATGATCGTCGCTGTCCGTCCGTTGTTTAATTTTTCTTTCGGCGTACTTGATACGGCGTTAATTGGTTCCTGAAGACGCAGGCGTAATGCTACCGCGGGAAACCAATATAACGTTTACGAGTGCACATAAGAGATGGTCATAAATCAAACGCTTGAAAATGAACGAAAGGATAGCGATCGGGCCGGTTTGCAACATGTGATACATCAAGACACGGCGTGCCGCATAAATCTTGTTTATATCGCGCCAAAAATCAATGTTTGAAAAGCAATTTTTTAAACGTTGCTTTAACGACGCTGCCACGAGACCTGGACGACAAAAAGAGCACGCGAGGGTTCGTAATAAAATAAAATGTTAAGCCGAATGAAAAAGCGATATTTGTCACCATTCGATGATAACATAGAGATACAAAATTTATGGCGATTAGAGAACTACTTTGTCATTATTTCACATTATGACAATAAAAGCAGAAAAGCGATTGATAAATTAATTCACTGCAATTGACGATGATATATAATCATCTTATCTGCCTAAATTGAAAGAATTTAAAATTACAGATAATTCGCATTTTTTTAAAATCCTGAATTTTCTAGAAAGATATGTATTTGATGTGCAATATTCAACACGCATTTTGAAATATCTTTACTTGAATACTATTATAAAAATATAATCATTGCGCCGTAAAGCGTTTACCCTATTACCCGATTACTAACGCGATAAAGATGCAAACTTAATGTCCCTCGTCGATTCCGTGTCGTTAATCGCGTGACAGTTTTCGCTAATTAGACTAAATAATGACCTACCCGCGCTCCACTTTGCTAACGTTCCATATGATAATTTATCGTCCAATCGCATTAAAGCGAACGTTGTCGTTTTCTCGCACACGCGGCATAAGTATTCCGCGAAAAAGAAAAACGGAGATTGAGACATTTAAAAGGCGCCTCTCATCGAGAGGCGATAAGCGCGCCGTGCGCGAAGATAATGGCACGCTCGCCGTTCGAACGTCAACCGAGCGGCTTAATAACGTAAACGTCTCCAATGTAACAAGTGCTCTCTTCGCTAACAGTCGGCGCGTCTAAACGATGCCCGGACTAATGTGTATCATCGAGCGCGACGGAACCCGTATTTAACTCATCGATGCCGGGGTCGAAAATCCATGCACGGCGTGCGATTATAATCCCATTACGGAAACAGCCGTTTTGTGTGAGTTTCCTTATATCGCGTAATTATACCGTGCAAGATCGCAGTTTTAACGCGCATTTGTCAACTACCAGCGACCGTCGCTGGCTTTCTAAGCGAGTCGCGCGTTCGCGGGGACGCTTCCCCCTCCCTCCCTCCCTCCCCCCTCCCGCTCTTCGTGTAGCCCCGTTTGAAACAGGTTTCGCGGATCGTTTTTTACGCAGACTATTGCTAACGCGAACGTTTAATCGCAACGATCGTCGATGATCCGTGACTCGTTATTTAGAGGCATAAATTTCGTTCCATTTGGCGGCATTTGTCCCCGTCGACGATTAACCCGAATCGTCGTACGAGGGAAGGCGTCGGGGAAAGTTTAGGGGGGTTTGTAAACGACGCGTGACTACCAGATTAATATCCGAGTTTATTTTTTGCGCTCGGTTAAATCGGACTTTAAATGTCGTTAGCGCGATATATTCGCGCCGGGAACTGACAGAATAATAATGCTGGGGCTAAAAAAAAAAAAAAAAAAAAAAAAGTGGAACGATGAACGTCCCGCGTTTGCAGATGTGTAAATCTTTTATCTATAATTTCGCAGATTACCCTAAATTTAAGCGCGACGTAACGATCCATCGATTAAACGAGATATACTCTGCGTAACGAGATATACTCTGCAAACGAGATATATTGCTTCGTCCTAGCGCGTTTTTGCTCTGTCTCCTTTTTTTTATATATATATAAACCACATCACGTAACGGATACTTTTATATAATATAGCGTTAATCCGTTAATGGCGACGCGTTGATACGTTATCGCGCTGATGAGCTGGTAATTACGCTAAACGTTTCGCCATTATTACAACGCTAATTTTCAATATTACCTTCGACGTGTCTTCAACTCTTCTCTCGGTAAGCGGATAATATGGTCATATATTGTGGCGTACTCTATATACTCGTATAATATACACTTTTTTATATACATTATACATTATACATATACATTATACATATTACACATGCACCATATGTATCTAAAAGCTACATTGTATTATTGTACATGAAATGTCAGATTCTAAAAGTTTTAGTTTTAAATGAGGCACTTTTATAAAGTAAACATCTTCTGAGACAATCGAGCATTACATATTACATTAATATAACATGATTCCTTTACAAAAATACGCTTTAATTTCTGTTAAATATTAGCAATTCTTCAAATTATTGTATAATAAATTATATAAAATTGAGAAATTTATTCAATATTACTTTACAATTACAAGTTTAAAGTTAGATATGATACTGATATCAGAATCACTTCGTAATATCAATTCTATACTTGTTATCAAGAAGAGATCCGCTTTACGTGAAACTCTACGTTCTCTTTCATCAAACGATCAGTGGAAATCGTTTCATGGATTCCAGTGACACCGAGTTAATTGACTTCACGTTCTCATTGTCCAAGCGGCCACGATCCATTTAACATAGTTTATTTCGGGACGGCGCGGCGCGCTTCGCGCGGTTAAGCGCGTCTGCCATGTGGGTGCTGTCGTCGGTGAATTTTCTCTGCGATGTTTACTAACTCTGAAGATTCTCTGACATTGTCGTATTCGTATCATTCAATGCTACGTTAATTATATTGTCTTCACGGTTACCAATTGTGTTCACTAAACACGCGTGTGGAATGAAGACGTCGATGCGACGATATTCTTCGTTGATTAGTTGCATCTCTCTCTCAGTGGTGGATATATTTCAAGTGCAGATTATTGGAAATTATTCAAATAATTCTATTCAAATTAAATATTATTTGAAACTTTTTCTCTCAGGCAATTTTTAGAATAATTATGTAAATATATATATATATATATATATAAATATTAAATTGAAACACGAGAATTGAAATTATTAAATCGGATAATAATTTTAAAAGAATTATCAGAAATTTTCCTTTTTAAAATAATATTTGGAGTTTCAACTTTTGAAATTTGCATTGACTATTTTAAATATTCTTTCTTTTCTTTTATAATATTTTAAATGTCAAATTATTATATGTAGTAAAAAAGATATTTAATAAGATGACAACACAGATATACATTTATTTCAAAAGTAAAAATCATCCATTTCTAAAGTTAATTTACAGAAATAACTATCCATAAGACGAGCGAAATAATTATTTCAAATAATTATTACATACATGAAGTTTCTAACGAGAAGAATACATATATCAAGAATATTCATTCTTAATTCGTACAATCGACTAAATATTTCGAATTTTAATTAACATATAAATAAATTATTCCATTCGCGTAAATTTTCCGAGGACGTCGGCCGGAAATGATTTGCAACCATCTCCGGCAATCGTATCACGCAGTTCATCTACCGTGTGAGTGTCGTTGGTAAATCTCACGCACGTAATACGTCACACGCCTGTGTCATGCGTACGTCTCATCGACAATGAAGGTGACGTGCACGTCTCTAGCCACGTATGCGTGAATGTATACAGTGATCCGCGTTGCACGCGAATTGTACAACAGTCATATATTGGTGACACACCCTAAAATCGGGAAGGGAGAGCCAATCTCGCCGCTCTCGGCGACGACTTTTGCGTTTCTCTGAACTCGTCGGCATGCTGTACGACACTCGAAATATATGCACGGAAGTTGCAACGCGAGACATCACGGCGGTGTTATCTGCGATACGTAAACGCCTCGCAGACGGACAATATTGCATTATATAATACGTGAGTCTATTACATAGTTTGCTACATAATGTAATGTAGTCGTAACGTCTTAAATTCTTCATGGCACGTTCTAAGGCGATGTAATATAGATCTCACGCGTAGTTAAAACTAAAACTTTTTGTACTCTTTTGTGCTTGTAGCTAAAACTTTATAATTTTTCGATGCACATTTGACATTTCATTAATCGCGCCACCCTGTTGATATATTGTACTTCCCTCACATTATGCTTTACTATCTCTATATTTCATTAACAAGATTTCTTTCTTTATCACTCAAAGTTACGGATAAATATGAAAGAATAATTTTAATCTTAAGAGAGGCTCTATTTCCTTATCTAAAAATTATTAAGTTCATTATTTATTATACTAACACAATACAATGCGCGCCATTTATTCTTTCTCATTAAACATTTTTAACGACATATACACGAAATAATATAACTGTCAAAATATGCAATAACAGCCGCTCACGAAGTAAGCGCAATGACAGAGCCAATGAACAACGCGGAAAAGCGACAACAATAAACTTTGAGACTTTCGAGTATCGATTTTACATGCCTTTTTTAGAAACGGATTTTTGCCATTGTGAATAAATTGCGATAATTTCGCTTGGATAACACGCGAATGCTCGTGCTTCCTTTTTTTATTTTTTAAAATTCTATAATGTTTCGCGAATCCGCTGTTTTATTAGATTAAACATCTCGTGCTCGTCGCAGAAAAGAATAACATTTCATGCAAATAATATCGGCTGGCGCGAGTCGGGAGAATAAAAAAGTATAATAATAGCGGAAAAAGGCATGTCTGGAGCGATTTTTCGGGACTTTTTGGGAGCAACAGATGCTCGCTCTTCTTCGTCGGTATGGATGCGAAAAAATTCTCCTTCTCTCCGGGCTTCTGTCAAAATCGTCCGGGAATCTTATTTATTGGTGTCTCCTGCAATTTCTCGTTATGCCTGGCGACCATAATTCTATCCACCGATATATTTAAATAAAACGTATTTTTGATTTAATTAATAAACGTTTTTGAATCGATTAATAATAATGAATATGACTCATTCATGGATTTTTAAGAATATGCTTATTGCATCGCACATAATCGTGCATAAAGAAGCGTATAAATATAATATAACCGTCATTTACAAACGCAAAAGTGTAATAATAGCCCAATAACTATTAAATTTTTTTCATCGGATATTTCTTGTTTGTCCAAAAACATCGAGAATGAGGGAGAAAAAAAGAGAAGGAGAGTTTGGCTCGAGACGCGCGGTCTAAGTTTGCCACAAACGCCGGACAACTCTGATATATTAGTTTCATGCGTGGTTACATAACTGAGCACACGAGAGTTCTTCGGTTCTCCTCGCATACTCGACGTCAGGCGCTGTCGCCGCGGATGAGGCGTCGACGTGGTCTTCGTCGTCGTCTACTGCTTCGCTGTCGTTGTCGTCGTAGTCGCCTTCGTCGTCTTCCTCTAGGGTCTCGATTCAACCGGCGTCGTTGTGTCTCTCAGGAATATGTAGTGCTATACGATGCCCTTAGTAACGCGTTCATATCATCTTCGTACATTCTCTCTGTTTTGTAGGTAATGATGGCAGTTTCGATTAGGGTTTATTAATGCCAAACGTAATGTCAATGATTCTAAATGTCCATTTATCTGATCAAAGCGTAGGTCGTCAACATCGATAGATGCATATTAATTTAAATGCGTTGAAAATGCGTGATGTTCAGAATTATTAAATAGAGCGAACAATGCAAGGAGAGATTCTTGAGGAATTTTCCATAGCAGAATATTTTGTGGCTTATATTTTCTATTGTTATAAATTAATATTTGTCAAGATCGTGCTCATAAAATTGTCAATTAATTATTACAGAACGATTAACAATTCGAATGTATTTCAAAGTTGCCGAAAAAAATGCTTTTATTTTTGTCGATTGCTTTCTTCGCATTTTTAGAAAGTGAAAATAAAATATTTTTAAATCAATATTGCATACATACATAAGAATATTACTTTTATATATTATATTTATATAATTAAAAAAAAAAATACATTTTTCGATAAAGATATACATAGTGGTAAAATGATAATTGATAAAATTGCATATATCTTCCATCTAGCATTGAAAGAAAGAAACATACATAACAAAAATCTTTGAAAACTTGGATAATATGAATATAGTACAAAACACTAACAATATTCGTTTTGAATGAAGAAGCTCTGAAGCAATCTTTGTCTGGAGAACAAATATGAATCAAAGAGAAACATACGCGCGAAGCAGATAAATGCTGTTGTTTCTACAAATATGACATGACGACTTGGCTTGTCTGATACTTGCAAAACATTGTTCGAATGCTCATATAAAATCTCATGATAAACGAAAGGAGAAATGAGAACAATATAAAAAGTTTACGTAACTTTAATACATACAAATATACATATATATATATATATATATATATATATATATACGCATATCAGTCTTTTTCAAAAAAATTCAACGAAATAATTAAATTTTTTCTCAAGGATAATGTTTGTATCAAGTTCGATAATTTGCGGATAACATCCCTTTTGATCAAGTTAATCGCAAATAATGACCTCCGACTATAATGAATAGGAAATAGCGAGAGGTGTCGAAATATATTTCGTTGTTTTATTTGAGATAACATGACAGTTTGGCATGATGGTTACACGTGTACTATTGTTCGTGGCCACGTGGCCACCTACTTCAAACGTACACATAAGAATAGATTGAAAGAGGGAACGGAGATCGAAGAGACAGAGGCGTAGAAGAGATGGAGAGAGAAATTGAGGAAAAAGTGACGGCGTTCACCATGAGATGGAAGACGATTCGGTTCAGATACTCAGAGTTGAACCATGTATTATCGTCGCTATTATTATTTCTTCGTCACCTCCCCACATTCCTCCTGACGGACAGCGTGACAGACAACTTTCTCTTTCTTGCTCTCTCTCTCTCTCTCTCTCTCTCTCTCTCTCTCTCTCTCTCTCTCTCTTTCTCTCTGTTTTTTTGTTTCGTCTCTTTTCCATTATTACTCTTGCTTCTTCAGTAACCAGCAGAATCACAATGCACATGTTTACGACATTCTAATTATTAATAAAATACATAATATTAATTCACGTCAAATTTAATTAGAACGTATAATTGTTTCGTCGAACATACATGCTCGATTAAACGATAGATGCATTAGTAGATACATCAGGTAATTCGTTTATTAAATAATGTTATTTTTCATTCAAAATTTTAGACGTTATTAATTTGACGCAAAAAATATTGTACAAAGTTAATAATGAAAATAGATATATTGTTAGATATATTGATAAATATATTGTTAAATTAATGGATTTATCAATTAGCTGGCAATTATAATGCTTTAGTTTATTATAATTCAAAATTAATACTTTCTATGGTAATATGTTTTTTTATTTCATCTTATTCTAAAATAATATATAATTTTTTTATGAATGTGTTTTTAATAAAAAGGAGCGTAAAGATAGAATTATTTTTTACTCCGCGGTTCAGAACTATGTGCGTAAGATATCACGTGTTTGTTCTCTTAGTGCGAGGACTAATGACGACGTTGGATCAAATTGACGTAGGAGCATTACGTTTCTGGATTCATCTATATATGTGCACTGCGTATGTATGCGTATTGACGCACACGCCGAGCTGTAAACATTCCGAATATTTTATGTGCAGTGGACAATTATATTTTGCCCGACGTTGCGTTGACGTCGCCGACGATTCCACGATCGTCAATGGCATCGTCGTCTGTTTAAGGATTTCTCACATGACTA
This sequence comes from Polyergus mexicanus, assembly GCF_030449975.1. Classification (NCBI taxonomy): domain Eukaryota; kingdom Metazoa; phylum Arthropoda; class Insecta; order Hymenoptera; family Formicidae; genus Polyergus; species Polyergus mexicanus. The sequence continues at coordinate 3,643,510 of NW_027223327.1, read as the reverse complement.
TCCGAGAATCTCGGTGGATTTATGATATTTCGCGAACTATGTTGCAGGCGCATCTCATACGCAGGCACGCACGCACGCACGCGACGAAATTATGCGGTACTTGACACTTTGTCGTCGGACAACGCAGTAGCATTACATACATCATGTACTTATGTATGTATATTTACATACATTAGTTATATGCGCGCGCGTGTGCGTGCGTGAATGCGTGTGACTCACTCATCATCCAACTTGTCAAGCGGAACAGTGATTTCGGTGATCCTGTCGCGCGCTTATTAGCCACTGTCTTGCTAACGCGACTTGTCGCGGGACAATGTCCGACACGGGAGAAACTCGTTTCATTTGACTACTTTGTTTAGGCGAGCAAGTACGGGAGAGAGAGATGAGTAACGTGTTCTCGAAAGAGGAACGTCATAACTCATAAATTATATTCCATGTGAACGGAACAATGCGAGTGTTGTCGAGGATTACGTTTGAGGCCACGCTCTTCTTTTTTTACAACTTGTTCCCTTAATACAAGCAGATGCCCCTCTTCGCTTTTTCCCTTGAATAATTTCTCGAATATTTTCCTTGCCCGATCCTGGCTCGTTACGTTCTCGTTTCAGAGCCTATTAGAAATTTGCTCTCTCTCGAGTATTCCGCGGCATCGCCGCATCGATGTAGTTTTGCCTGATACAGTTTCTCCATTGCATTCCTTTGGCAAGTCCGCGATGCCGCTGTCTCTTTAAATGCGACTTTAGCCGCAACCCGAGCCGCCTCGTCGATGACGGCGATATCGGTCTGTAAGCGGCACCCGGTTAACGTAATCGCTGACTGAGACGAGCCACCGTCATCTGAGAATAGGTATCTCGGCCGTGGTGTTGAAAGCGAGGTTGTCGCGACACTAATTTGAACATGCAATATCGATTTCACGATCGCTAGGCGAATCTCCTGTGTGGGCATATTTAAAAAAAAAAAATATATAATTTATCAGCTGGATGATAAAATTATAGCAATTTGCGTCTTACATGATGATTCGATAAATCATTAAAAGAATAAAATATGATTACTGCTTATTTTGTCATAGAGACTAATTAATGCGTTTCTTCCATTTATTAAAAGATCTCAACAATTTGACTCTAAAATAAGGAAAAAAAAATTATGAATTTTTCCTATTAAATGCAATAACATGACAATGAAAATCTCTCTCTCTCTCTCTCTCTCTCTCTCTCTCTCTCTCTCTCTCTCTCTTAATTTTGTTCTCATATAATCGTATCTCGTATATTATTTATTTTTATATTTTTGCGCATATTTTTATTAGAATAACTATAGTTTGCTGATATGATCCAAGATCGTTCTAAAGGAAGAGGATCGGCAGGGGAAATAAACAATCGTACATCATAACACTCAACCGTACAAAAACGTTTCGATGCATTTTGTGCAACTCGATTGTGACTTACGTAAGCGATCACGCTCTTTCTCTCTCTCTCTCTCTCTCTCTCTCTCTCTCTCTCTTCTTCTCTTTCGTAATAGAGGGACAATATTTCTGCACGTGTCACGCAACGAGACAGCCGCTCAGACGGGCGACGCGACGCGACGAGCTTACCACCCACGCGAGTCGGCCAACGGCGGCGTTCCCCATTTGTCTATCCACCCTGTCGTTCGTCTTGCCAATCGCGGAATGGCGTGACCGACACGCGGCTCTAGCCCCTCGTCGTCGTCGTCATCGTCGTCGACGACGACGTATATGTCGTTTCGCGGCAACGGCACGGACCGCGTGAAACGTTACAATCATCGCTCATCCCGCGGAGAGAGAGAGCCGCTCGATCGGGATGTTGCCGTGTCTCCATCCCCCTTTCCCCCCCACTCCCCCGCTCGCGGTCGTCGTCTCTTTAGACGCACGTGGAGAAGACCACGGACGCGTACGAGACGATTCTTCGCTACTATTTCAAGCGTACGAGTCTACGCGCGTCGCGTTGGACCTTGTCCAGGGCGATCGTCCAATTGCCCGCGGAGATTATTAGCGGGCGCATGTAGTTATTCGATTGTCGCTGGACATCGATTCCGCGACGCCGATGATGTAACGGCAAGCGCGGAGCGTCAAGTAAATCAACTGACTTGTATAAAGGAAGAGTAATAAACGATTTATTATCGGGTACATCGATCTTGAATATTTCAATCGCCGTCGCAGACGTTATTCTCGCGTTATATCTCTCGCTTTTGACATTGATACATTCTTTGTCCATATCCATTTATTTAATTATTTATATAAACGGAAAAGCTTTTATAATACAATTTTCTTATCATACGATATCAAAAGATAGAGGTACAAATTAAATTAGGAGATAGAAAATTAGATATAAATAGATATTAAATACAATTTTCTATTCCGAAAAAAAGAGAGGGCAAAAAGAGATAATTAAATTCTTACTTGTATAATTGGTTTATGGGTTTGAATTTTTTTTTTCTTTTTTCTTTTATCAGAGAATAGGAGAGAGATGTCAAGTTTATAGATATATTTTTAATATATTTTTGTGGGCTTAAATTGACATATTATGTTTCTCCTAATCACACGGATCCAGAAACAATAAATAACATTTGTATCCGAATATCTTTTTGTCAATAAGAGGCTGCTGAACCTGTATCCGTTTACTATCGTCCGCTGATTGCTTATACATATACTAAACGGATTTTATATAAGAGTACCCTCTTCGAGAGATCGAGCATCTTTGTCGAGTTTCGACGAGATTGTCGCAAAATATACCGCGTGGAACATGTTGAATTCGAGAACACGCGCATCTCTCCATGTGCACAAATGCGAGGAGAGAGTCATACGAACAGAGGAGGTACGAGACGAGGCATGGAAAGAGCCAGACGCGTCGTCGGCAATAACTTGTTGCACCCAACCACTTGTTGCACGCCTCTCAAAATTCTTCACGCCTCGCCGAGCAATTTTACCGTAAATTGCCTCTTCGGGAAAAAATCTCTCTCTTTCTCTATTTTTTTTTCTATCTCTTTCTCTCTCTTTCTCCCTCTCCTCTCTCATACGTATCTCATTGGATGTGAGGCCAAGAGCGAGGCAGAAAGACTTGATCGGCTATGAGAGCTCGTAGTATCGCGAACAGGAAAAATTAAGAGGAAGTTAATAAAGGAAAGTAAAATAATGAATTGAGAGATTTTACATCGCGAAAAGATAGAAGACAGTTTCTGCGCGAGAATTACGGTCGTTATATATTTGCTAACAATATAAGATATTTCCTCGCATCCTCATTTACCACTAATCGATTCGAGATTGTCATTAACCGTAATTTCATCGGCATTCTCCGACAAGCAAAATATATGAAAAGAATCGATTTTTTATCTTTTCTTTTTTTCTTCTTGTCAGGAAAATACAGTTTCTTATCACAATATTATTCATTATCGCTGCTTGTCATTATGATTATAAACCACATCCGATATCCCAAGATCTTAAAGGCAATTAAGACATCGGCAATCAAATTATTCGAATACTTTGATGTTATGCCGTCTCCGTAGTTACACAATTTCTCACATTGCGATACATAGTATGCGTGATCTTATTACATCACGTTAACTCTTTTAAATACAAACATAGTGGATATTTGAAACTTAAGAATTCTGCGAAAGAGAGAATCACACAAGCTTTTTCCTAAATGTTTAAATTTGCGTTAACGCTATGAATAATAATATAATAACGATGATATACAATATATTAATCTATCAATTCTTAAAAACGATAAGGTCGATTACTCAAAAGTATCGAAAGTTATAACTGTTTTTGTAAATTCAATTTTCTTTTTATATATAAACGTTCGCTTGTAAATCGTATAGATTTATCTTAGAAGTTTGGTGATTGACAACTAATGATTTTAATAAAAATCTTTAAGAAACAGCGTAAAATTAAAAAAGATATTTTAATAATACTTTTCTTTTTATAAGAAGAAATGCAATAATAATGCGTTAAAAATTATTTCGTTCATAAATAGTTGCATTATTTGATCTGTGCATCGAAATCGCGATAAAATCAAGACGAATATTTAGATCGTATGTGAACGCAGTCGGCAATATTTCAGCGTCAAATTTCTTTAACCGTATAGCTTTAAAACTTTTGAAATCTGGACGGAGTGTCAACAGGATTACACGGTGAACGAACAAGTCGGCTCGGTTTCAAACCGGGTCGCTTTGAAAGAGGAACATGTGGATTTATTAAATGTTGAACGATGCGCAGTACATCAAAGTAAGTATTATTAGATGATGACATGTTGCGACAGAAATAGAAACACCCCCGCTTGTTACTTCCAAATATTGTTGGAACCTCGACCTTGCTTAGACGTAGCAATATATTATCGTTAGGGATATACGTATGTCTACTTTCATCTTTATATTGCAGTTTGTGTTAACGTTGTTTCGTTAATGTGAGTGAAATGCAACAAGCATTTCATCATGTTTGATGACATATGACAAATGTTTTATTATAATATTGTCAAAATATGTAAATTATTATTATGTTCTGTCTATATTATTAGAGAAAATTATCAGATATTATTCTAGAGGAAAAAAGACAACTCTAAAATATCGAGTAATTAATCGATCCTACATACAGTATGATTACCGCTGTAAGGGCGGTTTTCAATTTTCGCCGGTCATTAGATGCCTAAGTGCTTGTAAGTTATTACGCGAACCAAGACATGTAACATCTTTAACGAAGATTAATTAAATGCGCCACAATGGCAGTGATAAATCGATATAATGTTGCGATGATATTGCACGTTTTAAGAGATCCACGTGCATCGCCGATTAACTTCTATCAATTAAATTCCTTACGCCCTAGCTAGTCAGCCGTCTGTCGATCAGACGATCGCTCGATGATAAGAAAAATCACGAAGAAAATTCGAAATTTAAGTGACGTCGCAAAGATATCTAATGATAAATCGGGCGATAAACGATCGAGCCAGATCGATCTGTCGATCGGTATCGATTGATTTTACAATGATGGCGATTAATATTGTGGCTCTCGTATTACGAATCGCATAGATACATATATCCTCTCGCCGCGTGTCTCTCTCTCTCTCTCTCTCTCTCTCTCTCTCAACCGATTAATATACTCTCGCAATTAATACCGGCGTGATATAAGCGCGAGCGCGGCAAAAATCGTTTCCATGCATGCAAATGAGCGACTCGGCATTAATTAGTGTCAACGTCGTCGAAGCCGGCCGGCGTTGCGCGAGTGTATAAAAGCTCGTATATCTTAAAAAAATTCTTACGTTGCGTTTTGCATATGTGTGGATTGTATGCGTGCGATTCCGCTGATGAACATTCGCGTCCGATCACGTGCGACAAAAGTGCGTGAAGAATCCTGAATATCTGTAATCTAGCGCTAAAATAGTCGGTTGTATAGTATTTGCAATATTTCCGATTAATTATTCGTATGTCGATGGAAGGTCTCCTTGGCAAATTCTGAATTATAATTTTGTGTGCGATGCATCATACGTCATTCTTTCAAAAGTATTTGAATCCATAATTATAAGTAATTGTAAGTGACATTTAAACGGATCTTACATGGTTGACGCGATAAATAGTCATGTTATTTGATAAGTGTACATAGAATATTTCAGAGAAATGACGGCTGATTTAATAGATAAATAAAGCAATATCATTTTACAATTTGTTTAAAATGTACATATGTAAAAAGACGTGAAGTTTAAAAATAATGTGATAAATAACGTTACGATTAAATATTATGATAATATTTTTTTTTTGAACACAAATAACAGTGATTGTAAATAATAGAGATTTTGGAAATTATTAAGATTTGTAAATTATACACATTATTATTCTGTCAAATATAATTTTCTAAGCAAGACTTCCGCAAAAATAATTTGACATTTACAATGTTAATTTTAATAAGAACAAAGGGAAAGCATTCCTTCAATTAATACAATTTGCATTCGCGTCTTTCATTTCTTCGAACGAAGAATAGAATCGCGATGAATCGAAACGAATACTTACGAGGATGTTCATTCGCGCGATGCAAAGAAAAAAATAAGAAAAAATAAGAAGAAAAGTCTCGATTCACAGGTCGACTTATTAATGGTTAAGCCATCGTTGGAGAGCGCGCTAAAGGAGGCGTACGCGTCTTGTTTGCCTTTCCACCTAATTCAACATGCGCTGGGCCTCGAATATAATGCGTGCGAGTATACGCGTACACGTACCATATATATACGCGCATATATGTATGTATACATATACGCACATCGCACCTCTGTTACGGGAATCGCACCTGTCCGTGACTCGTTCGTGCCGCGAGCCTTAAGCCTGTCAGCGAGATTCATATGTACTCGGATTGATATATCTCCGGTGAGAGTGCGAATTCGCTCGTGGTCTCTCTCACTCTCCTTTCTTTTTCTCTTTCTCTCTCAGAGCTTCTTTCATCTTCTTTCGTCGCATCTCGTCGATCTGACTGCGAGGAGGAGTCGCGCGGTCACTCGTGCGTTATACGTTTAGCGTTCGGACGTGCGTACGAAGAGTGCGTATCGAACGATAAAGACGCGGAAGAACGGAATTCGTTTTGCGTTATAGGCTGCAATTATTTCATGTAGCAAGTAATAGAGGATGTAGGATCTTTGCAAAGGATAGTGAATATTTCTCGCGTTTCATTGCGATGCACAAAGCGGCTGAAGTTATCAAAATGCAATTTCCAGAAAAGAAAATAGCGAGGAAGAGATATCATATAGTAGAAAAACTTAGAAGTTTCTTCTGATATAAATTTTCCTTTTCTGACTTAAATCATTTAATTTAATCTTGTATAGTGCAGTGAAAAATAATTAGCAGTTTTATAAATCAATAATTATAGCTGATTCAAGACATGCTCCGCAATTAAGGAACTGCGTATGAGAGAGGCAGCGCGCGAAGAGATCGACATGTAAGGAGAGGGTGAGCACTCGCGTGTATCGCGATGACGTACGATAAAAAAATCTCATTTTCGTTGCACCTTGCACGTAGTGTTTGCCACGCCCGCTAAATTATGTTTTCCCCAAATTGCCTCGCGCCACGCCCGCTCGTACGTTTCGGACATCGAGAAGGGTTGACGGTCGTTAAGAGTCGGCCGATTTTTCTTCCGTCGGTCTACTGCTCACATTTCATCCCGTTTAAACCCCCATCAACTAACGGCAAAAACTGAAAGAATAAAAGTAACGTTGCGGAGATAGCATTTAGAAATAATGTGAAGAGTTTTGCAAAATGTGTATCCTGATGAGATGAAAAATCATTTTTGACGCTTCAAAATAAATTGAAAAGTATGATAACTTGGAAAAGATATATAAAAGAAATTTTAGGGGAATCTTTCTTAAAAGATTTTGGAAATTATTATACATAAAAAAATCTTGGTAATAAAATATATTTTATAGTTTGTCAAATATTTGCATAAAATTTTATTTTGTTTTTTAATATTTAATTATAAATTTCACTCCAATTTTTCTCCATGTTTATGAAATATATTATGTTTCTAAAATTTGCTGCAAGATTATGAAGACAATATGTGTATTCGCGAATTCATGATCTGGCGCTACGGTATTCAGCTTCTCGAGATTCCCGACGCACGAGCAAACTATGCTCTCGCCGGATGAATGGAAATCGCGTGAATGACCGAGGATTGCCTTCGGGTGATCGAGAGAGGCAGAATGAGCAGCGGCGATCCGGTATGCGTGATTGAGAATGATCGAGCGAGTCTTTGAGCCGAGCTTCTTGCGATTCTTATAGCTCGCTCGCTTCGGGGAGATCGGCGCGAGATGAGGAATAATCCTCTCTTCGTGGTGTATACGCACTTTCGAAGAAGCATAGAGAAGGAGAGGAGAAGAAGTGAAAGAGAGAGAGAGAGAGAGAGAGAGAGAGAGAGAGAAATAGCCAAGTGGAAAGGCCACCGTTAGCGGCGCGACCGAAAACGCGTCGCCTCGAGGCACAAAATATGCAAACGGCGCTTTAAAACGGGATATATCTGCACTTCGTGCCGTCGTCGAGATCCGCTGGTACCACCTTGGATTTTACTGTTTTCACGATGCGTGCAGCGGCGTCACGCGCGATCAGACGGTACCGCACATCTGGGTCTCGCTGGGCAGCGCTAAAAAATTTCATCATCCCGATAATACTGAGGAAATGACGATGAAAAATGTACGAGGAACTCCTTTGACGCTGTTTTTCGTGAATGTAAAAACTTGCATCTTTCTGCAATAGTAATTATTTCAGATATATAACAAAGCATCTCTTTGAGTGTGTTGGAAAAAAGTTAATCCATATCCAAGTATCTAATCTGTATTCATTATTAAGGAAAGAGATGTGTTTTGCTTATTTAATTTCTCCATCAATATTTTAATTTGATTTTATAAAAAAGAGAAGTGCTATTTTGCAAATTAATTCAGGCGAATATAAGTACCATCATAAAACAAAGTATAAATGTCCTATTTTTATTCAAAATAATTATATATTTCAACAATCGTATATTTGAGATATGCAAGATAAGATAATGATAAGAGAGAGAGTTATTTCTCATTTCAAATAAAACTACAAAAAATGTAGGATCAAGTTGAAGCTTAAAGAAAATAGATGCAAGATCGAAATGAATAACACAGAGGGGCATCCAATGTACCAAAAAAAAAAAAAAAAAAAAGGATATTAATTAAATCTTGAGAAATGATATCTCCCATCTTAAAATTTAATAATCTTAAAGAGGATTTTATCTATTCGGAAGACGATTCCGTTATAAGCGGGCCCGTGTAAACGTCGACGAAGAAGCTGACCGGAGCCTCGGGGGAGGACCGGATCGAAGAGAGAAGAATGATTCGCGAAGAACAAGTTGAAGCGGTACGAGAGGAAAGGGGGAAGGAAGGAGCGAGGGAGGAGAGGGTTTTGCTCTACATATAAGAGAGCCGTAGCCCGAGGCGCGATTCGGCTACCGACATTCCCTTCCCGCTCCCTTTACATAAGATTCAAAGGGGGGCTCGGAGGAAGAAAGTGAGGAAGCGAGATTCGAAGCGAACGAGAGGAAAAGAGAGAAGGAGCGAACTGAAGAAGATATGGAAGAAGAGGGGGCGAAACGTTCATCTCATCCATCCTTCTGTCGTTCTCTCGTTCTTGCTTCTCTTAATGATAGCGTGCACGTTGCCCTCTCGGATGCATCGCGCTCGGCACTGGCAGCAGCAGCAGCAGCAGCAGCAGCAGCAGCAGCAACGACAACAGCAACGCCGGAATATATACAGAGCGGAAAGGAACACGACGGCCGGTGATGGCGAACCTAACTACCATAGCACGCCTTCGCCTCCGTGCACTAAAACATTACCACGCCGGCAGCGGCGGCGGCCGACGCAGCCGTTGCTCTCGCTACCTTGTAGGGTATCATCCGAGGATATGTATAGAGAGATCCTAAGTGTTATTCCGGGGCCCCGAACACCGTCAGTGCTACCCTTCGGTCGTTGTTGCCGCTATCGCGAGACTGGGAGAGGAGGACTGGGTAATCGAGAGCCAAGGCCCATGATTACCCATTGAGGGTGGAATTCATTATAGCGAAATCCATTTTGCTACGCTCGCCACTTTTTCTCCGTCTCTCCTTTTTCGTTCGGCTGCCTTCCACTTCTCCTCCCTTTCTTCTCGCGAAAGGGGAGATATAGAGAGCTTTAATTACGAGATAATTGTACGGATACGGCGATGTGTTCTTCGGCGCGCTACGAGTATTTCTATTTTTGTTAATACTTAATTAATTATTTTCTATTAAAAAATTATTTTCAATTTCTAACGACTTATTCGTATTCTTCAAAATTTAAAAAAAGATTCGATTGTTCCGCTATTTTGATTTTGAAACGCGTGCACGCGGTAAAAATATGGATATATTTGCATATATTTTACTATATCGTTTCTGAATTGTATTTTTTCCCCTTTTTTTGATATCAAATTATCCTGTCAAATCTTATTATTCGTATGCGAACTCAGCAACGGAATCTTTGAAGCGGCCGCTTCGAAGAGATGTGACCTCGCCGGCTGAGACCCGCAATCTGTCTTCCTTTCTACAAAGTTGAATTTCAATTCAACGCGTATGTGTCGACTTATCCGGCGGTAATTGGCGCATTTACCGCCAGACGCTGTCTACGCGCGAAACATGCTCGGCTAAAGGACATATACCGGAACAAGAAAAGGCGCTTGCGTATGAAACGATATAATCGTGTAATTTACACACCATAGTCTCAAATATACTCGCTGAATACGGTCCGATATCTAATTTGCGGGCTACCGGGATAATTTCGCATGCAATTCATGATTTAATCCTTATACGCTTTCGCAAGCAGACTGGAATATACTACTTAATGTAACATTTTTGCAATATTTTATATAATTTTTTAATCGATGACATGATTTTCAGAATAATGTGCGAATAATGATATTTCGTGGATCTTTTTTCTAACAAATCTGATATAAGTGTTATTTATATAAATGTGAAATAATCTTTCAATTATAATTTTTAGCTCCGTTCTTTTTCTACAAGAAATATCGATAAGATAGAATTTATAAGATGATTAAGATTGTGGATTTAAATGTAAAAAAATTACACACGTATGTCTTTAATATTTTAATAATTTTTCTTCAATTCTTATTAAATTTACGTTATTATACAGGATAGCTATATATATATATATATATATCACAGATTGAAGTAATATCAATGTGACCGGAAACGCGTTTCCGCATAGAATCTCGTACAAAATACATTGACTTACATTACAGCACGGCGTCGTCGATGTCGAACGTGAAATTGAAATTCAATTGCCCACACTGAGAGCAATTCTTTGATCATCCTCGCTATTCGTTCTCCAACTTCGCGAACCTGTCTTGCCTCCTTTGCCACCGTCTCGTCTCGTTTTTTTCCCATCCTTTCTCTCTCTGGGCGGGGTTTTTGCGCTGCACGGTTTATTCTACGAGCGCTCGCCGCATAAGACGACGGATCGTATGTGACAACGATAATCAGCGAGTTAAGTGGGGTTTAATTTTCTTTGGGCGCGGGGGCGAGCGGAGAAAAAGAGAGAGAAAGAGAGAGAGAGAGATATGGTGGGAGGGAAAAGAAGGAGGAAAATGCGTGTATACACCTGCCAAGAAACACGCAGGTTTGTACACAACATAGGCGGACCTTGTGCGGACTCTCGTCGACAGAAAGGGGCACGGAGGGGGACAGGGGGGGGGGTGAAAAGAGAGGAGAGAAACGAGTGAACGCGCGAGCTTGGACGGGGACACAAGAATATCCCGAGCACGCCCGCACCACCTGTAATTGGGTCCAATCATCGTGGTTCTCATGCGAGATCTTTCTAAGATCTTTCCTTTTATAGATCGGTCGATCTACTCGCTAAAATTAGTAGCTTACGCTCGAAGATAGAATATGGTAATCAAGGCACATGACAAGCACATGTAATAGAAAGAATGACATTCACGATTACGATGTAACTATAAATAACGGATAGTCTAGAGTCTAGAGTCTAGAGAAAATTATAAAATTAAACCGCTTTTTAATTATAAATTGATTGGACGATGGTGCATCCGAAACATTTTGCGATCGAATGAGTGTCGCATCTTGCCATAAGGTATTCTAAACACTTGACGAACCAAAGATAATTGGACCCAATTATCTCTGTGATTTTCACGCAGCGCACCTGCCAAGATCCTGTAAATCAGCGTGAACGTGACAGCTCGCGTGAGCGGAAGAGATTCTTGCAAATCACAAAATTATAACAAATAAAATGAATTTCTCATGAACTCGTTTGTACAAAAAAAGAACGAGTCGTGAAGAAGAAGTAAATTATGATGTAAGAGAAAGTATATTTTTACAAGGATATCTTATCATACAGAGATTATCTTGCAAGAATTTTCCTTTTTGTTTATTACTCGTGTATTATACGCTCCGATAATGCATCTCGTTCAACTTCTTATGTTTATCCACATCTTTAAACTATGAGATATAAAAAAGATTGATATGCTATATTATTTATTACACGTACCACTTTGAACATTTTGATAAAGATTATTAATGAAGATCGTACTGAAGATTATACTCTCGATAATTTACGAAGACTTTTTTAACTTCCGCAATCATACACACGTTTTTACTCGCATTATCTGCCACGCGTGCCGTCGACTTTAATCGGCGGTATAGTCGCGATTCCCTACTTCTTGTTTTCCAAGATCCGAATGAGAGTTGCTGGTTGGCTGCACCTACAGGAGCCACGATGCATCTCCGAAGGCAGCTGCCTCACCTCCTTGCCTACACATAAGTTATACAAGTCGATGGAACGACGCGAGCGGATAAGAACATCGATTGAATTCGAATAAAGATAAAACAACACCCATTTCGCATATATGTAGAGAACAATACAATTATTGCATGCAATATTTGTATGCGATATTACATTATCAACAACTCGTTAAAATCAACTTTTTATCGCTTAGCGTCTGCAGTTAAATAATCTGTTCGTTAATTTGATGTCGTCATGTAATTCGTCACACAACTCGCTCTAAATTACCGAAGATATTTATGATACTACTGTTTCCCCGTAGTTACACAATGTAGCGTGTAGATGAAGAGCGAGTAGGCAGCAGAAAGGGTAGGTAGGTGTTGGTTATATACTTTAAGCTGTGAAGCTGTTAATGACGCCTACGATGTTTCTTTTCGTCTACGACGAAAGCAGCTTCGAGTCACTATGACTACTTGTATCGATTCGAAGGAGACAAGATTATCGCGACGTGAAAATATTGTCATATTTTTGTTGCTATCTTGAAGCGAAACTTCAATCCGCCAGAAAATTATTCTAAAAGATTACTTTAAAGAAGTCTTACTTAAAAAAGTTTTTAATTTATATTAAATTTATTTATATTCCTTATTTAATATTACTGACGTAATTAGTATTCATTGATAAATGGAATCAGTTTTTGCATCTTTGAAATCCATCGCGATTTTCTCTGTAACAATTTGTCGAAGCGTCTTCCTCTCTTTTTCATACGGTATGCACTTTAAATGTGTTGTATGCGCATGAACTTAGTATATTCCTCCACCTGTTGCTCGAGGATGAATCGAGACGTAAAAAACGAAGAACCTTAACTCACATCTTCACACAACCATTGAAAGATTCCCTCTATAGCCTTCTTTAGTTCAGAAATTGCTTACTTCGAGCAATTTACGGCAAAATGAGATGCTATTTCAAAAATCGTCTATTTATTTCGGATTTATTTTTTAAATATTAATTTTCAACAGTCAGAAAAGAACAACGATTTAAATTTTAACGTTTACCGTCTAATTAAAAAAATTAAAAGCACATTTTTTTTTTGTGTAGGAATCTCTTATTTTACGGCGAATGTCTATTAATTTCGATATAATTGTGCATTTTAATATCGCAATTATATTTTAATAATTTACTTGTATAGGTTGATCCTCAACTCTTATCATTCTATAATATTAATATTAATATCCCGATATTAACAATCCGATTTTGTTGAGCGAGGAAGTTACGCCTCTGGCAACTGATGGGAAAAGACGCGCGAATCGAGCTGTTTTCGAAGCGCAAAAAATCGCGTCGTAACGCTTAAGGGCCGTTAGGGTCTTGATCCTGGTTTGTTGGAGGTGGCGACTCTCTACGCCGAGATTATTTTTCACCCGAAGTCGGCTCACGTAAAGGACAACGACGAATATTTTTTTTTTTTTGGGGGGGGAGGGGGCAAGAGAGTCCTTACGGCACCGCGCTACCGGGCCCGGTATCAGGAGGCATAATCGGCATTCTGGCATTCTCCAAGAACGGAACGGCGGGATAGGAACTTATGGCGGCGCCATGTAATGACATTAGTAAGGCGGGACGAGTCCGTATTTCATTGGTATGTACCGGAGATTCCATAGATGAACCGTTGATATGCTCTTATTAATGTAACGCTGCTTTATCTTTGCACAACGGGCTTGTTTTCGTCGCTTATATTCGAGATTATAATCAAAGTTATTATTTATTTGTTTAATTAATTATTTATAACTTGAAAGAGTTTTTTTGTAATATTATTTAATGTTTGTAAAAACATAAGACTAATACAACCAAACAAGAACCAATATCGAGAATATATCAATTAGAATAATATCAGTAACGAAAATGAAAAAAAGAGAAAAGAAAAACGAGAAAAATAAAACAATTTTATTAAAGAGAATAAAAATAATTCATGTTAAACGGTATACGGAAAAAATTTATTAAATAGAAAAATTGTTTGCTAATAAGCATAATTGGCTTAATATGATATAAACATTCTATAAAAAGTATATAATTCCTAACGGTCTAATTTGTTACAATATTTCAAAACAAACATTATATTTAATTAATAACCTAAAAAGAAATAAAAAATTCAAAAGTGTCCATTTATTATTTAATGTTGCATTATTATAGAATATAATCATAAAGATAGATAATTAAAATAATATATTGGATTTTACACAAATAAAAATTTATTCACATCGAGCTATTCAATACTTGAATATTTTGAATGCTAGAATACTTGATAGATTTTATTATGATTAATTTATCAAAAAATCAGTTTTTTTTATTTAATGTTAATTAAATTCTTTTCTTCATATTTTTAAATAGAACAAGGTATTTTTTTGCACAACGGAACAGTTCTTATTTTAATATGTAATTTGATATATGCAAGAACTTGAGCTAAATAGATTTATCTTATTTTACATCTCTTGCATTAATTAACTGTCCCATAAAAGAGAAAGATGTCGAAAGCGAAGTCCTCTTTCAGTAACAACTTTGTTAAAAAGTGAACGTCGCAAAGTCGATAAGGTTCTTTGGTGCGTAATCGCCAATAAGAATCGGCAGGACATCGTTGTCGCGTTGCCTTCTTATTTCAATGTGGCAGTGTCCTTATCTCGAGATACGTTCTCTCGATGCTGCCACGTTTTGGTCTCTCTCTTCTTCTTCTTTTTCTCGGATTATCACGCACCTCAAGGTATACGTTGTCAACGGTGGCGATGGGGAAACCCTAAATAGTTATCTTTAACTCGTCGCAATATCCTTATGCATAGATAATATCTAATTAGCATAAATAAACGTCGCGCCAGAGAAGACGATATTCTCCTCCGTGCATCAAAATTGCTAACTTTTACATCGTTATTACGAGTAATTCGCAAATAATTTTATAGCTATTATTAAGATAACCGTCATTTTTTTATTTTTCATTTTTTAGCAACTGCATTCCAAAAACAATATGTTCGGATATTTTTGATCGCACATCCCCTTGTGAATCGAAGCTACCCACGTTTATCTTGAGGGAAGGAAGGTCAAAGGCATGCGCGGTCTGGGATCGCCACCCGCGTGCAAGAAATAATAATAATTAAACGCGCTTAATTACCGGCGAGTCGCGTCGCGTAGGATTCGGACGGGCGATAATTCTCAGTCGGCGGGAGAATGGCCGACCAAAAGCATTTGGTAGGATATTACGCGTGTTGTGCGTTGCGCGAGAGTGTGGGCAGTTCATTAGAGTGGATCCTTTTCGGCCGGGCAGGACCGTTGGCAAGGAACAGAGGGAATGAAAGGGAGGAAGCGGGCGCGCGAAAGAGCTGCACAGATAGCTGCAGAAGCACGAAGCAGTTAATATTGTCTCCTGGGGGCATATTTTATGGCAGATACAATCTTTAGGATGCCTCGCTAAAAGCTACACGTGTTTATCAGCGTATATAAGCCTCTCCCCCTTCGCCCCCGCCCGTCATTCTCTCTCGTATCTCGCCGCCCCTCTCTCTTTCGTCTCCGACACCCGTAAGTTTCTTCCTTTTTAACGGCTTCCGTGCCCTTCGATGCTGTAATTTCTTTCGCTGGTAATTTCCACCGCAGTTTACATCCGCCCCTGTCTTATCGTTCCTGGATTTATTAATCGAAAGTCTCGCGCGTTTTCCTCCTCACATATTTACTTTTGGCGAATATCCTTTTTTTTGGTAAAACTGTTTCTCGTCGATAAATGCTGCAAGCAATGATTGATAACGTTACGTACGTAAATAAAATTATTATAAAAATATGGACAATTAAAAATATTATTTCAGAATATCTTGGTATGCTGATACAAAATAATAATATCAATTAATTATTTTAATATTTTACAACCTGAAAATGTCTTAATTTTTATTTTATGTATATTATGAGTGAAAATATAAAAGAGAGACACTTAAAAATTTGCTTGTGATATATATGAAGTTTTTGTCTTATTACAATACACTTGATATTTTGTTTATTCACATTCTTATAATAAAATTTCACAATATCGCTAAATTATAAAAGAGTATGAAAACATTTACACCTTGAAATTAAAGTCCATACTTTACAAGATATAAGAGCGTGATTCCCATATCTGCGATTACGAAATTTCAATCGCTTATCCTCTTCGTATCGAGATGAGTACACGAATGCACCTGCATAACGAAGGTCGCTCGTATACTAGCTTATCTGCCGGCTGTGATGATACCTTCGTTCACAATGATGCGCACCTACTCATCTCTCGTACCCCGAATCATTTCCGATACCCCCTGAAGCATTGCAGTAGTCGAGATCGGACTCCGGTAGCCGCGCGCGCGCTTCTAATATATCATTTTCTCTTGTTTTACCGAGAAAGAAAAATGTCGACGTTCAGCGGTACTTATCAAATTCTGCGATATCAATTATCCCAATTTTCCTGATTTACCCGCGAATTGTGTTCTTAATGTGTAGCGACTGGTATATTAAGCTCGACCGTAATTTACGAACATACACTGGCTGCGACATTTAAATTCGTTTATCGTTTCTCGCTCCTTTAATATGTGATGAATAATTCGCGAATTTTCTCGTCTAATTATTATGCAAAAAATGCAATAAAATATCGAACACATTGTAAACAAATCTACAAAATTGCATATCATGTTAATTATTTTATTTATCTCTTTATTTTTAATTGTGTGATATTATCTCAAATAATATTGCATATGATTTACTGAACTTTACATATAATTATAAAATTAATTACAAATCAACAAAAAATATTTTTACAAATGTATATTATTATTTTTATTTTGCTCTTGTATCCGATACTTGATTCTAAAATATTAATTATCTCCGGAAAAATAAAAGATCCGGTCCCGGTTACAATTTCCACATTTCTCGGACGCGTAATAGATTCATAACAGTTCTTGTCATACCTTTCCTTCCATTAGACTCGCTCGACATTATTTATGATCCCGTTTGATCGAGAACTATATCGAATAGCGATAAAAAAAAATGGCGAATTTTCATCGGCTATATAATTCACGAGAGAAACCGCCACCTGTGGCTTCGAAAATGGTATGCTACGTTATTGCGTTTAATAACTTTTATAGAACAGTACCTGATATCGTCTCGACCGCTGCGCGTGTAAAACGGCACGATAATAATAATAATATTAATCGATTATTGCGCTAAATGATAGTTGGCGCGTTACAACGCTGAAAAAGTGGGATAATAATCACGCGCGCGCGCGTAAAGAAGAATGAGTATTGTACATGTAACAATCTTTTACGACACCGTTCTGGCGTCATATTCACAACTCGCTCGCTCTCGAACGGCGGAGAATCAATCATTGTACGATCGCGTACGTAGTCGTACACGTACGAGAGATATGGAACAGTAATCTCGATGGCGAGGCGAAGGCAGTTATTTTCGAACCGATGTTTTTATCGTAGAGGATTACACGTGAATATGACAAATAAACGAATACTTATATACTGCTTTCTTAATGATATCCGTTTATTAGATCCACAGCTTCCATCCACTTTTTATCAATATTTGTTTCGATATCGGCGCGAAGTGTGTTCGTTCGAAGACTGATTGATGTTTCCCCTACTACTCTTCTTAATTTCGTCTGTCTGTTATTAAAACTCGTATTTGTGAACTTTCGGATACCCCGTTGAGATGCTTGCTGATGTAGCACAAGGGGAGATGTCAGAATGGCGTCGAAATAAAAATCGAAGATCCACGCGCGACCAGCGGCAGATAAAAACGAAGAGGCTGGCCGTGGTGAAGCGCTTGAATTTGCATACTCAACGCCCGGCCGTGTTACAACAATAAAATGCCGCTAAACACGTGTTTCGCGGTACGATACAGCCTGTCTCTCGGCACTCGGTGCCATCGGATCGTGCCTCTTTTCGCGAACAGGTAACACGGCCATAATCGCAAATTACCCGGGACTTTGAACGTGTGTACGTCCTCGTGATTACACGTTCCTCGTTTACATTCGTTCGATACGGAAGTATCGCAAATTGGCTCGCTCGAAAGGTCTCGCGTGAAAGTTCTAGTTTGATAGTGAAATGACGGATGAATACGTGTGTACGCGAAAGTTCCTTGCAGTTATTTACATACGTGACGAATAATAATACCTCTTTGATTCGCCTTCTCAAGTATTCTTTAACATCGCTCTCTTCATTTACATTTTCTTTTTCAACATGGTTCTGTAGGAAAATCTTTTTTAAATATATGAAAGAAAATTATCATTTTTCAGGGCTTCTTCGATGCAATTTTAACTTTCAAAATGCTTTAATATCTCGTCATAATTTTAAGAAATTTGAAATTCTAACTATAAAAAGGATATTTTTAATATTTTAATCGACTTTATCATTTTACATAGAGTATTGAAATATTTGATTATGAAAATTTTATTAATCTTAATTTTCACAAGAGGCTTATTTCGAGAAATATAAATTCTATAATATGAATATTAGAATAATGTATCTAATTTGAAATAAAAAAAATTTATACCACGTCTTGCACTGTTATAAACATCATAAATTGCATAAAATTTTTTTATTATTTTTTTTAATTTAAATTTTTTTGGAATAGCGTACTTAGTATTTATATTTTTAATATTTAATTATTTTACTTGACAAAGAAACATCGATAAAAAATAATGGAAAGTTAGTCGTATAGTTCACATAAAGGATGTAGATTGCAACTCGCGCTATATACCAAACAACTATACAATCGCGCTCGACGGCGTGCGTGCGTTCCTGCATGCGTGCGTGCGTGCGTGGGCGCGAGCGATTGTCTGTCCATGGCTCTTTTTGCGCCTAGATCGCTCGCGGCAAAAATGAAAATAGCTCGGCTCGCTCGCGGCTATAAGAGACAGTTGACGGGCCGTGTACCTAATGTAGGCCTGGCCGCGCGAAAGGGCGGACAAGTCGCGTGCGTGTTGCGTCGAACACGTTCG
The DNA here is from genome assembly GCF_030449975.1 of Polyergus mexicanus. Lineage (NCBI taxonomy): Eukaryota > Metazoa > Arthropoda > Insecta > Hymenoptera > Formicidae > Polyergus > Polyergus mexicanus. Next base: position 3,624,253 of record NW_027223327.1, on the reverse strand, counting down.
CTTAATTCCACCACTGATTTACGTACTGATTTACGTACTGCCGCGTGTCACACGACGTGCATATATAGGTACGCACGACGGCTTTATGCGTCGCCAATTTTGTTCCGCGCGCCAAATGTCACGCAACACACGAACAAGCCGCGCCAATGCGCGGCTCTCTCGAAAATGTCGTAATCTTAATTAAAAACAGATTGAAGCATGTGCGAAAAGAGCTTCCCACTATGTTACCGGGACGAGATTGATAAACAGAATCAGCTGTCAATCTGAGCAGGTGGTGTTATGAGTTTATTTTAAGCATTATTCTTTTACGAGTCACTGTCACTTTATCGCTTCTTATCGCTTCAATCTTACGAAGAAAATATGACTTTATAGTGAAATTTACGTGACAAGTTATAATTATTTTAATGCGTGATATAAAACACCTGGTCTTCTGTATAATTTACCTTTTGAGAAAAATTAAATCGCCGACACTGGCATTCGGGTATCTTCTTTTCTTTTTTTGCGGACGACCGGAAGATATTGCGACTCGAGAAGGAGCGAATGACAGATTTCGCCGCACCCTGTTGGTATCGAGATTACGTGTATTGTCACGCCGATTGGCGTTGTGTAGTTATGCCAAGTTTATACGTCTATCGCTATAACAGGCACGACACGACCGACACGTCAAAGAGAGACTCGATATAGTCGCTCCCCTCGTAGCGGAACGCTGCAGGCACATGGGCGGCACGGATTCAACGGCAAACCGGGCCCACCGGCATTTTGAAACCGGTCCCCGCGATAGGTCCGGAATGACACCTACGCCCTTACACGCGGCTGGCGAAATCGATCGAAGCGCAGCGAATTTTGTTGACATGCCGATTTCCGTGTCTAATCGGCACGTGTCGGTTTCTGCGGATTTCTCAATAGGTGTGAGATAATTGAGGTTCTTCTGCATTTCAGACGCAACATGTCAATAAATTTAAACATTTTTTAAATAATATTTATTTAAAAATAATTTTTATTTATGACATTAAAAGAGAAAAATTATAAAAAAGAAATTTTATACATGTAGATTGAAAATTAGAAAGATTGGTTGAATATTTATGTATTTAAATTAAATCGAATGGTCTGAATAAAAAAATCGCAAATATTATGAATTAAAAATTGTCACAGATATTAGAAAAAAGCATATGAAATGTTAGGATAATTTTTACATTCCCACACGATTCTGAAATTTCTTTCTAATGATATTGTATTAATTTAAAAGGTATCATTAAAAGATATCAATGAAATCGATGAGATGCAAAGTCCTCTCCAATGTATACATATACAACTTTCGTTGAGAAGCTTAATTATTTTGTCGCGTATCAGAATATATATAATTTTTATCTCTCGCGATCACGAAAGCGAAACTAAAGGATGTGAAGAGTGGAAGGTTTCGTGGGAATCGATTCAACGCTATACGATCGTCGTTAATTCCCATCAAGCATCGCGAATATGATACTAATCCGGCGATCGGTCCCGAAGAAGAAACGACACGGTCCAGTGTGTTTCTTCTTATTTCAAATGAGACCCAAAAACATCTTAATCCGACAAGAATGGGCGCTGTGACGGCTCCTACATTCAGCTGCATCCACGAAAATGTAACCGACACACACTCTTGCTCGTCTCTATAATCGATAAATCCTCGACTCCTCGTCACTCCTCGCCATTTCTCGGCGTCTGTAACTGATATCATGCTATCGTCACTGATATCATATCCGTGCAAAAAGAATATGTCATAAATCCTATAGAAGGGTGCTAGTCATTTAATATTCGGTTAAAGGATTTTTTTTTCCAAAGAATAAAAACTATATTGATTTTTACTATGTTTCTATAAATTATACATCGGGTTTGACAATTAATTAAATGCTCAGATTTCAATTTTTATTCATTTAAAAAAATTATACATTTTTTTTTATAAATACAATTTGTACAATATTATTTGACAAGGAACAATTCCTATACATTTATGGATAAAAATTTTTTTTTTTAATTTTTAACTGGGAACAAAATGATATTTTAATTCTCTACAGAGATTAACGCACATAATTGTAATATCTTTAAAAATGCTCTTGACACGTGCTCCAAATTTCTACATCGTGAAGAATCGTGTAAAAGAATTTTGGGCGATTACTTACGCTATCTTTTGGCACACAAAGGCTATAATCCTTTAGGCGCCTCTAATTCTAACGTTAAGATTGAACGTTTACGCCTCCTTACGTGCATTATCATAAGAATCACTCCCTTATTCGTTCTCGCGTTTTGTGAAAGATTATTGTGAAAGATGCGTGGGAAGAGATAAAGAATGACGATATAAATCTGGCTTTGCGCGATTCAATTGAAGCGCGATAGATGTTGTCGTACAGAGGCTATTGTGTCTTTCTCATAATTTGCGATTCAATGAAATACGCGAATAAGTTAGAAGAAGCAAACAGCGTTGATTTTTCTGTATTATAAGACCCTGATATATTTTCTTCTCTTCTCTCGCTTTTTTTTTGTTCTCTTTTCGATTTCATGACAAACAAAAATATTGTGTCTATGTGCAGGCGAACAAATCTTCTTCCTTTATTCCATTCAGCTTGTGTATTGAATATTTGTTATTGATTAAAATTTACTGAGTATTAAAAAAGATTTTCTTTTTGACATTAGAATTTTAGAACATCTTTTGAATTTTCGAATCAACCGCTTGCCAGATTATTGTCTTTGACTGTCGCTGAGACTGTCGGATCGAAGAGTTTTTCTCGATTAAACGCTACGCCGGATAAGGCGGCTGTAGCTTTTAATCTCCGCCTTAAACGGGATAATTAACCGTCTCTGCTCACTTAACGGTAAAGTACGATATTTCAGGCCGGCGCGCTACGGCATACCGTATATTCTGTATCTGAAGGCAGTGCAACCTCTCTCGCGCCGCCCTGTACGTTGCCCGTGCATTACATACCTTGTAATTTTGTCCAATTAAAAGGGGCCGATAGCGCCGAGAGATGCGGCACTCGCTCTAGAGACCGCGAGCGCGTTCCTTTTAGCGCCGATAATTGCACCGAGCCCTCGTCGATGGAAGAAAATGCAGTACGCGCAGTAATAATCTAGGCGAGAACAACGGGCATCGAAGTATATCTCGGAACCTTGATGAACGTGTCTGTAATCACGAGTTTTTCAGTCTAATTGATTTGCTTAATTGGAAATATTTTTAAGACAAATAGCCACGAAAGCGTAGAGTTTTTCATGTAATATAAAGATTATTTCATTTAAGATTTACCATCAATGAATTTAATATTTCAATTTGTAGCGTATTATAAATATGAACAATATATACCATATATATATATATATATATATATATATAATATACAATATTATATATGTGTGTTTAATTCGATTATAAAATATTAAAATCAAGCAACATCAATTTTTGAGAATCAAAGATGATCCGCAGGTTCGTTCTTATTTACATGCGCAGTAGTTGCGTACCGTGATCGATTAAAAAATGAAGTAATGATATAGTCGTTAAATAAGCATTACGGCCGCGCATATAAAATTCGAATAATCTCATAAATTATTATAAATTGGGATCGCAATAAGTGATTCCTAGCCCGACAACAAAGTTGCAACGGAAAAATTATCTCCCGATGCGCAGCGTAAAGCGCACCTGCTTCTTTCTTGCACGCACCACATTGTGCACCGTCTTGCGCGATAAGAGAATCCAATTTAAACGACAGTCTTATAATTTTATATAGAGCGAACAAGCAATAAAATTCATTTTCGTTGAAGCTCGATCGAGCGAGTGTGCCCGTGCCCTATAATTAGCCAGATAGAATCATCAAAATTCAAAAGTTATATGATAATCGTGCAGGCACACGTTCATTAACGTCTTCGGCACAATAATAATAATAATAATAATAATGTAGCGGCTAACAAGATAATGATATATAACAGCGTTGCTACATCCGGCAGAATGTGTTGTCAGAGCTTTTCCTGTCGATGGCGCCTACTATATCGAACAAAGATTATATGACAATTGTCTCTTTTCTTCCTCACATCATTACTTTTATAAATATATATTATTATATTCTGAGCATTCAAATTCTATATATATTATAAAAATAATTGAAATTTATTGACTTGCTGAACATTTACACGAAAAAAAAAAAAAAATAAATAAATTTGCATTGCGTTCAAGATGAATCTTTTCAAGATGAATTTTACATGATTCTTGGGGTAAATATCTGTTAGCACGGAGTTAAGATACGACCTCACTTAGTGCTCATTAATAATGCGATTATTAGGCGCGGCGCCAGCGAGGCTTTACGCTATTTAGATCTTAACCTAATTGGCATGTAACAATCAGCTGTGTTACGCGAGCCTTCACTTTTCGATGCATTTATCTTCTTCCTGGCGATGCCACCCGTAATTGTTTCGCTCTGTTTTCGTTCTTGCGTGAAGATCGCGCTCGTCGAATAAATTTTTACTCGTTGCCGACAGCTTTGACTTGTTACACCCACGTGTGCATCGAAATATACAAATGTCACACTCGACAAATGATACTTCTACTCGAGAACTTGGAAGAGGGAAATAATTTAATTGCCATTTGATCATCATTAATTTAGAAAAATTCTTTCTTATATTTTACTTTATTGTTTTATAGCAACAGCTAAACTAATAGCGAATTAGCTCGCACAATAGAATAGAGTTACAAATTGTCGTTGAGTAGTAATAGAGATATTGGAAGTGTTTCCAATGATAATATTTTTCGAATGATAATACGATCTCGATAGATATTATCATTGTTTTATTAATTAAAATTTTTTCTTTTTATTTAAGATACGATATTTTATTTTTTGAGAAAAAAAAATCGACGGAATATGGCGAAAGCAACGTTATGGAAAGGAGCTCGCGCATGATATATTCGCGTGGGTGGTAAGTCGCAACAGAATTTATGAATCAATGTTTTTAACGGTAGAAGCGAAAGGCAGGGCATATAACAAGGAAAGGACAGGTAACATAAATCGCTCTTGGAAACTTTCATTGGACATAATTGGATCATAGACAATCGCGATCGACTCGTCATCTCGACGGGCGAAAGTAATCTCTTCGTCAAAACTGAACGATCGCCAGGCATTGGAGTGGACTTTCCGCGATTGAAAATTTAGGACAGGACGTCTCCCAAGAAGAGACGCGTGAAATCAGGACGTGCAATTTATGGAACGAGGAGAAAGGATATCGGCGATCGGACCGGCGCGCGATCAAGATCGATATCTTGCACGTCAGCTATTCTCTCGCTACCGTATCGATATAACGCGTCTTTTCTTCTCGCGGCTGTTTTCTAATAAGATTAAAGAGAGCCGGTTATGTCGACGTATGTACGAGCCAACACTGTAACAAACAGATCGTAGCGTTTCCAATAATAACGATCGCAACTAGACCGCGGCCTAAGAGTGTAACGCTAAGCTGTTTTGAAATATCGAACAACCGGATAATTGCAATCACAGGTGGCTTTGCGAGCGAGATCAGAATTTTTATTCATGAATTTTGCAAGTGGATGGTTATCGCTCGGCTCTGACAGCATGCATTGACGTACTATCGAACGGATCAAACAGTTCTGTAGTTTTTCTTCTCCAATAGATTCAAATGCAGATTATTGAAATCGTTTAAATATAATATTATTTAAAAATATATTTTTTGAATAATATGAAGAGAGAGAAATATAGTTATAAATACAATACATAAAAATATTTATTTAAAACGCAATAATCAACAATTTTAATAAACGAATATTAAAAATCGAATATAAAAATTTTCAGATCATGTTGAAACTTGTTGTATTTTTAGTTTGCAAATTTATTAAGATTTCGTAGCCCGTAGACGTCATAAATGCGTTTCTAGTCACGTATCATTCGTCTAATAATCGGTTGATCGAATTACGAACCGCAAGGCGACTTGCACTACTGCGAATGCAATGACGATGATTTGCATACAATCGCCTTACACGACTTGACGTAGCATTTTCTCGCAGTTTTAAACGCTACGTTTGTATCATGGATCAACTTCCTGAAACCGGTGACATTTATTGCGTTAACTCATACGATCCAATGATTAGTCCCCTTTCAATTTCGAATTATTATTCTCCTTACGAAAATATTTGAGAGATTTACGCAGGTTTCGTGCATAAATGTTCTAAGGCTATATATTTACTCATAACTGAAGAAATAAAATATATTTATCATCATCGGTATCGGAAAAGAAAGATTTCTTCTTATATTTGAGTATGACATATATAAAATTTTAAGAACGTAAATTAATTAATATAATAAATGGCATATCTTTAATATATAAGCAACAAATATATAAAATAAAATAAGTTTTCGAAACTCTCTCGGTAATTACGAAGATACTAACTATCGAAATTATAGCGGGGCCCAAATTGAAAGTTATCTAAATTATAATAGATTTGAGTATCCCTCTTTTTTTCAAGATTGATCGTATCCTGACGGAGTTCACGTTCGGAGAACGTTACGCGAAGAAATGGCTATAAATCTGCTGGATCGACATTGATCGCGTCCATAAATCGATCGACTTATTAAATCAATTAAATCGATTTATTAATTTTGACGCAGAAATCGCGCGGCACTGGCCACCATCTCTCCGGGATGATTGATTTATCGGCCTTAATCAATTTCCACGCCGAAAGTTCCGCATGAATAAGTAATTTCTCTCCCTGCGTGGTCCACGGCTATTAGCACTCGATCCGAATACGGATATTATCCGGATGACTTTCGGCATCGTGATACACAGAGCGTACTGCTATATTTTTCAAACATGAAAATCTCTCAAGTGGTGGAAGAATCGTTACATTAATCTTCGAACGCATGGCTTCGTAATGAAGAACTGCAAGGACTGTTATACGCGATTCTGATAAATTTAAAAAGTAGCTTAAAGATTTTACTTCGGTAAGAACAACAAAAAAAAAAGAACAATAAACGCGTGCATCCTGCATCAATTTGCTGCGCAACAATATCTAGATAATTATGAAGCAACAGACATACAAGTGTGATGCGTCAAAAATCGCATTGTCAGTATATGTTTTAATAATTTTTATATTTTTTTCGTAGATGTTTTTTTCCAAAGTTTGGTGGATTGTATAATATTATTGTGTGGTCCAGTCGTAGATATTATCTTCTGATTTTTATCGATGATCCCCGGACTATGTTTACACACATTATGCTTGTACGTCTTAGTCACGATCTTTTATTGTCGCGAGATAACGACGGTATATAATGCACGGCGGCACCGATCGTATTCGAGGGTCTCGGCAATACATGTCGATGACTATCTGAATAGCACTCGACTGTCTTTGAGTGCTCCAATTTGTTTACTGACATGAGCGAGTATCACCTTGATAGAGACCTCCCGTCAAGATTAAGTGGCATTCAAAATTCTTAAGTCGCTTTCAATTTACGGGCGGAATGGAAATTCATAGCCTTTCTTTACTGGAACGTTTACGAAGATGAACTTTAGATTAAATCTTGAGATTACATTAACATTTAATTTTTGATATGCTGGTTATTGATGTTTTTGTGAAAATAATTTATATTATTATCTTTTTCATAGATTTTTCAAAAGTGTAGATTACCATCAGCTTCTAATATTTTTATGCTTAAAAAATTGCTTTCGATGATTTTGATTACTGAGAGAATGAATAATAATCAAGTGATGAGTCTATCACCATACGATATAACTGATGACATATCAAATACAAGATGATTAATATTGTAATAATCGATAAACGCTAGATTTATTATTTTCTTTATTTTAAAAATTATTAAATTATGATAATTAAAAAATATTGTCAACGAGTACATATATGATTACAAACAAATATAATAATATTTTTATGAATGCCTTTTGTTCAAAATTCGTTTTAATGTAGAAAATTGCGAACTAAGAATATTATGTCTTTAAAATTAACGATTGCTGTGGATGTACCTTTAATCGTCGAACTCTGCCAACTCTGCGGGATGCCGTGCCTCGAGTCAAGCATTCCTGACACTCTGAAGTGACTGTCGGAACCAGAAATGAAAGGAGAAAGAAGGAGAAATAGAAGGAAAGCGAGAATTAAACCGAGAAAATATCTAGAGTTCCGTGGTGATGAAAGGACACGTTCGTCATTCCCGCCCGATATTTGCGGACCATTGTCCAAAATCAACATCACGTAATAACGTGTTGGCCAAATGTAACGTAGAGTTCAGGTTCGCCAATTGGTATTCCCGCTTGGTACTAAAATAAGATTCGCGCGAGATAGTTCAGTAAGCTATTTTATCTGGCAATGCATGATTTTAGTTATATTTTTTTCGTTTGCCATATTATCGCAGTAGCAAATTAGAGTCGTTTCACGCTCTGCGTGTTGAAAATATTTCGCGTGACGAGGATGAATCTTACACGAGAATGCAATGCGGAAATTTCAAAAGGACCTCCGCTCTGGTTTCCCCCTTCGCATCACTTTGGTCATCGTATTCGTTGATTCCCTTAATAAACTTTTTATAATATTGTGCCATTTCGACGTCGAAACGACACCTCGTAAATGTCACTATGAACATATATCTAATATCTTCGTAAAATATCTTTGACGTCACAACGCGAATCTTGTTAGGTTTTTTAACTAAAATAATATTAAGATATAATATTAAATGTCTGTTTCGTATTTTTTCCGTTCTATAAAAGTGAAATTTTCATAGAATTTGTTTTAAAATATGTCGATTGAAAATAGATTTTAATGTAATATTATAATTTTTTTAATAATTTTTATTTTAAATAATTAAAATTCTTATAACTTAATTATAATATATTTGGATATCTAAAATTATCAGAATATTCATATATTTTACTGCTTACATAAATAATGAAAGAAATAATTATTTTAATTGATTACTTAGTCTTTAATAAAAAATATATCTTTGACATATTTATTTCTATTTGATTCGTAAAATTGAAATATTTCAAATAGGATTATAATTAGTATACAAATGAATTATTATATTTTACACACACATTAACTATTTATAATTTAGCAGAAGAGAAACAGTTTACGTGAATATTTTTATTTCTTATTTTAAATACAATTTTTTGTCCATCTCTCTTCATATACTACTGTAAAATATACGCGTGTAGCAGAGCGTAAAAGCTAATTCATGCAGTTTCAGTTTCAGCGACATCGTTCAGCCGTTAGTCAAGGAAGAATTACGGAGGCAGACGAAGAAATCACGCGAACAGGATCGACGATGTGCGAGTACGTGCGAAAAGTCGTCTACGACGGCGTCTCGGCCGTTACTGGCCAGCGGTTGAGGAAATAAGAATGCATCTCTGTTGCAATCTCTGACGGAAATAGTAGCCAGACTACAGACCAAGTCTCGTTGTACGATATTTTAAGTGATATCAAGTTATTAATATCACGCGGTAGATATCCTGTGCCTAAATATATATTTTTGGCGTGAATCCAAGTCATCTCTGGCCGGTTTTATTGCGGATAGGGGAGGGGGATTAATGTTTTACCCGATAATTGGAAACCGTGTGGATTTCTCGCACGGCCTCTCGGTATATCATGTTTGATAACTTTAATTTGGCCTCTTGTCGATGTGTACCTAACACATATCTCGCTTTTCGCAATACGTTACATGCTTTCGATATTTTTTCAGAAAACGCATTCAAATTTCACATTTCGATATGTTGCTCCAAGTTAGCATTTTTTCTTTGTTTCTTTTTTATTTTGTCTCTTGTATCTTCTGTAATATTACCATGATTTTATTTTAAAAGTTAATAAGTTGATTAAATGAAAATTCATTATTTTTGGCACACGAGACAAAACTTGTATATATGTATAATGATACATTTAGCTATAAATTATTTACATAAGCTATATTAAAAATAAGATTGAAAATTAAATGAAGAATAACACACACGATTATACATGATTAATATAAAATTTAATATACATTAATACATATCGTATCTTTTGCTTAAAGAAAGAAATCATATATTTTAACTAAAAGTAAAAACTTACGCGCACATCATATCTATTTCTTTACACAATTATTTAAATGATCAATCAGATATTTATCGGAATGCTGATCAATCTCTCGTAATTAAATGAGAGAGAAAGATTATATCCCGTGAGAAGGAGAAGGTCAATGGTCTATCAAAAGACGGTCGAAGAACCCTCTTGCGACAGCTTAGATGGTGGGAGGGTTGGTAGTTAGTAGCCGAAGAAGCATCTGTTAGCGCCAGGCATTCACATGTAAATCAAGCACCACTAAGAAAAATAAACAATTGGAAACAAGCGTGCAAGACGAACCTGACGTACGGGAAGATGCGCAAGCAAGTTTCTGCTTGGAAAAAAGGACAAACAAGATCCGACGTTGAGTATAACACTTTAGAGAAAAGGATGCGTATGAATTAAAATGTTTGCAACACCATTGTCACTCGATCCGTCCGATTTCTTTGAATCATTTCCATATCGAAAAAGTCATAGTAATATCAGTCTGTAACGTTAGTCTGTAATATGTTGCATTTTTTGTTTTGCAAAAGACAATTTATTGCATTCGGCGATGATTTCGAATAACATTAAATGTATTATTATACGTGCACGAATGTCGGTCAAGTTGAATAGTTTCCAATTCGCGGTTTGGATGCTTTTCAACGCGACATTATGCGAGACTTATTATAAAGGTACTTGAAGGAATCTTTACCATATTATCCGATTTAAGAATTCCTAGTCATTTTTTTCTCACGTAAAATTTGAATTTGAAATAAGCTTCTTGAGTATTTTATTATTATAGATTGTACTAGAGTAAATTGAAATACTCATATTTTATTGTGTCAAGAGCAATCTCGATAGCTTAATAATCAAGTCACGCAAATAGCACAGTCGAGGAAAAAGATTAAACGCTCGCCGAAATCGGACTCTAATTACCTGAAGAGTAAGGTCACGGCATTAAACCACCTCTCTACGATCGCGCATGTATCGGTGGGGAGGGGAGGGGGGGGGGGAGGGGAGTTCGGTGAACCCACATACTATCAATCTTGAGACGTAATCGTCGACGTTTCATTAGAGCGGCACAATGTAGCTGTGCGTGAACAATTTTCGTTCATGTTCTTCTCTCTCGTACAAATATAACGGAGCTGCGCTTAATTCACACATAATATAATTCGTATCCTCCTAATTTCGACTTGTCATTATTTATTCTTGCCGTGTTTCCAAATAAAGCGCAGCATGCCGTCCGCGCTTCTCGTATAGTTCGGCGGCAATCTCGTGTTTTATCTCATTAAATCGCCGTCATTATCGGCGCGCGGGCGAAAGAGAGAGCAAGCACTTTAAAAAAGTCAAAAAAGAGAGAGAAATAGATAGATCGAGGTGGTAATTGCAGGTGTAATACGTTCCTCGTTACAGACGATTTATTCGTTTCTTAGATCGCGATCGCGATCTGCTCGAATATTTCAGGTCTTGTTTGGTTCTTCGCTCCAGCTTGCGTTTCCGCCTTTTTCTTGTTTAGCGACAAATTGATATTGTATGTACAATATATAGCGGCCAAAGCAGCAGCTGGTCTTTACACCTTCGTGTTCTTCTCGTGCGATTGTATTTTAATAATACTAAATCTTTGTTACTTATATAGATAATTTTAATTACACTCGATATATCTTGCTTTAAGATATTTTCGTTCACCTGTCGGATTTCAGTAAAATATTAAAAATGTTGTTTATTATATAAATAATTTTATATATATTTTTCTCTGTAAAATATCATCTTTCGTATAGTTTAAATAATTACTAACTTTGCAGCTTTGTGTTTATCGAGAACGCGTGATGTGCTTGAAAAATTACGGATACCGATATCGATAGTAGCGTCGAGCGCAAGCAAAGGTATCAATTTTGTCGAGTCGACTTAATAAAATATCAAGAAGGTCTTTTCTCTTTCACTTTCTTCCTCGTTCTCTTTCTCTCTCCCGGCGAATCCTTTTCATCTAAACTACCGGGTATGAGATTAAAGCGAATTCATTGAGAATTCTTGAATCACGTTTGCCCCATTCCCAAGAGGCACTTGTGCCCACCAATTACGAGAGAGGTTGCTTTCATCTACGGTTCCTCCCGTACTCTCCTTCCTCATCTCTTCCTTGCACCGCGAAGGTCACGAAGATACGCGCTCGAGCGCAGTTATGGGCTTGGGAAACAACAAGAACGAGGGGAGACAACGGTGGGAGGCATCTGGGCATCTGAACTTTGACCTAAACTTCTTCACACCGCGACCCGGGAAAGGGAGAGATAGTATATGATTTTTTTTTTATATTAATCCCACGTGAAAAGTCAACATATATTGTAATCGAGAACATATTAACTGTGGGTTTCAATCGGACTTTGTAACGTTACGCTATTTTGTTCGTTACGTTATTAAAACGCTGCAAAAATCTATTAAGGATCTAAAATTTTCAAGCGAGTGTGTTTAAAATTCTCACTTTTTCTTCGAGCTCAATTCAATTTCAATATTACTAAAAATATCGAATGTTGCGTATGTATGTATGTCCGTCTGTGTGTGTACTTAATATTTATAGAGAATAATTTGAAGAGGTTACTGTGCATAAAACTTGGCATAAATATCGGTATAAATATAAATATTAGTTATTTGCGATGAAAAGAGTGGAGTAGAGGTGGAAAATGACGTTGACCTAATTTCAGATTAGTAACTGTCGCACGAAAAGCCACAGAGAGAGAGAGAGAGAGAGAGAGTGTGTACATGTTTCATTTGATTTGTGTCACAGTACCACGAAGACAAGTTGTCCAAACAATTCAACTTTTTGCTATCGTTATGTTGTAGACCGCATCTTAATTAGACTATAACGTATAAGCATAATAAATTGGATGAATATTAACGAAAATTGCAAATCAACAGAATGCTAATTATAAACCCAATGTCACATTAAATAATTTCTATTACTCATTAAAATGACATTCATATTTTTCTAAAAATTTTGGATTTTTTAAAGAATTTTTAGATTATACGATTTTATAAAGTATGTTTTCACGTTACATATTTGTTTTATTTTCACTATTTGAAATATTAATATATATTTATTGATTTTATTAGAAGATTTTATCGACATTTCTGTCAAGTAAATTGATTGCCTAATAGATTTATACAAGAACTTTATCTAATAATTGGCTATTACAAGCGTTTACGAATCATGAAAATAATATTTAAAAACATCCAATTTGCATTATATAAAGGCAAAAAGAGAAAAAAAAACCGCTCAAAAATACACATATCTTATTTTGGTTTATTTATTCTTACGAATAATTTTCTTACACATGCATACACTCAAACTCACATAATAAAAAACAATCAATTTTTCCCTGGAAATCCGTCGTAAACATTCGTTTTTACAGTCGAGGAAAATCGTGGATGTATGAAAGAAACAAGCAGCAGCGCGAGGAGGGACGGGAGGAGAAGAACGGAGGTAGGGGCGAGTATGTGCGCTTTTGCCCGTTACGAGAGAACGTGCGCCGGCTTTCGTGCCACGCCGAGATAAGTGGTGTATGATTTGGCGATGATTGATGGGGTCGTGGGTCAAAGTGATCAGCGGCGCTCCGGGCGCCTCGGCTCACCTGACTCCTCGGCGTGGATCTGAAAGTCTGGAATACTGGGGGTTCCCCTGACTTCTCCCGTGTAATACGCTTTAAGTCTTCAACCCTCTTCCGTCTCCCTCACGCGGGTTTTTATTGTTTCGATGTTGAATACCGGCATAAATTTAGATGTATCGTTAAAAATTCAGCGATTGTAAAAGATATCAACATTCGTAGATAATAAAGAAAAATCTTGCGGATATGAGTTTATAATAATGTATTCAATATCCATCTGCAATGATTAATTACTCAATTGTCAATTATAGATTTGTAAAAAAATATATATCATAGAATTCGATAAAATGCTACTCGTTAATACACCTTCGACACCGCTGAATAGTTTTATAATTATATAGTTTAAAGTCATTTAACAACTTTGTCCCTAATGCGAGTTGTTTACGCATATCGACGAGAGAAATGACCTCCCAGTGAGAAAACAAGCAAAATAGAGGCTTATTTTCTATAATTCTTTTTCGGTCCCGCGCGTTACGAAGCCTGCGCGAGCAATGTCGACCATATTAATTCGAGATAATCAATTTGGGCCTAATTGAGGATTACGACGAACCGCTCAGGGATCTCTCGATCTCCCCATTTTCCCGTCTCTTCCTCACCATCGGAATGCAGACGACCGCGGCGTTAATAGATTAATTTATTATGTTAAAGCCCTCAAAGACACCGCTCGATTTTGTAGCTCGACGACATATTATTATCGTGTCATGGTCATCGTTAAAAGAACTCCACGAAGAACTGCAAAACTTTCATTGATAAAATGTTAATTTTGTCGCAACGCATGTTCAGGTATGCATAAATAGTGTGGGAGACATCAGATTTATTATATATATTTTTGTTTTAACATGTTTATAATTTTTTTTTAAGAGATGCAAATATATAACAGTAATTAATAATATTAATACACACAGATGATGATGATTAATAATATTAACTATAAATATTGAAGCATTATTCAATATTAATAATATAATAATGTATGTAAGTTTTTATGTTAATATTATTAAAAATCTGCATAATAATATATAGTAAATATTATTATTGATTAAAGAATGAAAGAAATAAATACAAAAAAAAAGTAATTAAAATTGATATGTAATAATTAAGGAGCCACAGATAACTAGAATAAAAATACATAATCACAATAAGAAGCATATCAAAAATTTATTTCGAAATTCATATTTTATATAAATACATTTTGTATTGTCGAATACATATCTGTTTGAAAAAATTATCGTTTATGTTTAAGGATGTAGTAATACAAACTTTTAGAATAGCAAACGCAGAGAGAAATAATTTAAGTCTATATACATATATTATATATACATATTCACATACATACATACATACATACATACATACATACATACATACATACATACATACATACATACATATATATATATATATATATATATATATATATATATATATATATTTAACAGAATAATGCATTTTTATTCTATCTTTATATACAATAGTAATGATAAATATGTATTACATCTATGAATTAATGTTGTGCATTATTATATTGTTAAAGTTTGAAATGATAATTTTTTCGAATAGTCTTATATTCTAAAAAATTATAAGTGGTAGGTTTTTTTAAGACTTTGTTATTCTTTGTTAATATATCTTATTTTAAAGATTTGTCAAAAGAAATGATAAATAAAAAAAATTACTTATAAATGAGATAGATGTATGCAAGCGATACAATTTGTACTATTCATAGATTTGGGATGGATGAATTATTTTAATTTAAAAACTTTTCTGATTCGATTTTGGATAAGCGTGAGTTCATACAAGCGTTTCTCTATCTTGCGATAGATAAACGAAATTCGCTCATGCACAAAATTTCTCGCATATTCATGTATCTAAAACAAATTATTTTTACATCCACTGTTAGTAAGTAATAATTCTTTTTCGCATTATATAAATATAAAATGATATTTTTAAAATAAAATTAAAAAAAAAAAATAAACATAATTTCTGGTTTTGACTATGATTAAAACAAATTATTTGTATAAGTATTTATAAAAATAAAATATGTCTTTATAGATACTTATATAAAATGTATATATATCTTATACATGTATTTATCTACAAAGATAAAAAATTTTACGATGAAAATAAAAAGAGATTGTAATGACTATGATATCTGAGTTCACAAAATTTACCTTGTCAAATTCGTTGTGAAAGAAGATACTCGTTGTTAAATTATTAATAATAATAATATTCTCTTGTTTTATTAGATTATTCTCCACGAACTCCATAATCTAAAATGAATTATTTTGATATTTATCGATAGTATAAAGTAACTTAGTTATACATAAAAATTTAATGCGATATCATTTTTTTTTCCAGTATAATTAGATCAAGAAATTATGTCCATACATAGTATGTGAGAGATAGATAATAAGATTAATATTAAGATATATTGATAAATTAATGTATACAATACATAGTTTCTCAAAATCTACCTTCTTTAATTGTGCTTCAGAATACACATGATTAATTATAATAATCAATGCTGCAATCGTACTGACTTCCCTATAAAAACAAAACAGCAGATATATTCGTATGTATACATATTTGCGTGATGCGTATTTATATGAATTGCGAGAATAGTATATTTTTGAAGAAATCTGTCATTTTACCTGGGTTTTATTTCTTCAAAATTCTGTAATACATACTCAAGTAGTACATCGTTTTTTACATGTTTCATAATCATCATAAGAAATCTATTAACACGGTCAATGTCTTGGAATTTTGAAAATATATCTTTCTGAGAAAATTTGAGATCCAGATATACTTGTAGAGTTTTTGTATTCAAATATTCTTGAATGGGATTAGGATGTGCAATGCAAGTTAGAAATTCTAAAATTCTATTATCAGAATCTAAGGCCCATTTTTCAAGCATTGTCGACCAAATACCGTTTAAATCTTCCTCTGCCTTTATACCATTACAGTATGTCCATTGTTTCCACCACGGTAAAAGTCTAAAGAATACGAAAAAAAAGAAATATTATATAAATATTTAGAGCATGGTATATATAATTATAAGTTATTATTTCTAACATATTATTTAGCAAGCATCGCATAAGATACAAAAAAGATATGATTGTAACAAAAAGATTATTAATAAAATTACTTTTCAGAGTGGATGATATGTCGCTCCAAATTTTGTTTGGCCATTTGTATGCATTTGGGATGCTCGATAATACATGCCCATTTGGCGACTTCTTGTCTTAAATATTTAGTAAGAATGTTATCTTCAGAATGTTCTTCATATCCAATCTGTTCAAGGACTCCATCCAATATTTCTTGCATGCTTTTCTAAAAATTGATTAAATAATTATAATTGCACATTTTGAATATTATACATTATTTTTTATTTATTATTAAAAAGTATAATGTAAATTAGAAAAAAAATTGTTTTTAATAAGTAATTATAATATGCTTCTAATATTTAAATTTTACAAATTCCCGGTTTTTTATAAAAAATTATGATAAATTTTTGAATAACAATACATTTGTAACAGAGATAATTAGTACATATCCTTTTTAATAGATTACTTTCTCACTATCTTAAAACTAGATGTAACTTTTTTTTTTTAAATTAGCATGTAATATAATTTCTATATTCACAATTTAAGCAGTATTAACATTAACGTGAGGATCATTTATTATTAACATATAATGTTTAACATCTAAAAATCTAATAAAAACATATTCTTTTATTGACGAAAAAATTGTTATTATCTACCTTGACTAAATCGACTCTTTCGTCTAATATTGGAAAGATACTTGACATATCTTCAAGAACTTTGATCATAGGATACCATGCCACATAATCTGTCTCTTGCGATAAATATTTCGCGAGTTCCAAAAATATATCCAAATCGAGTTGGCCTATCGATAGGAAATAATAGGCGTCGTCGATGATTTGAGCACGATTAAGAACATGTATTTTTGCATAGTTCGCAGAGTTCAAATATTTCGCAATGCTTCGCCAGTTTTTAGGTTCATAATTGACCCGATAATATCCTATGATACAATAAATACATTTTATGTATTATTAGATTTTTTTGATGGAATTTATTAGAAGATATCTTTAAATATCTTGTTTATGTTCAAAGTATGCAAAATGTATTCAAAATTGCTATATTACTATAAATAAGAGGATATGAACATTGTATATTATTTACTATAAAATTATATTAATTCATCAATTAATATTTACCATTTTGTTGTAAGTTAGCTATTATCCATTCATCGTCTCTGGAAGCTAAAGGCAAATCTATAGACAGAGTAAGATTTGATTGTGCTTTCCATTTATTGTACATTTGCCAAGACGTGTTTTTGTATACTATAAAATCTGAATCCGTCTGTTTAGTTATAATTACAGGTATGAACCAATTATCTTTGCCCAAGTTCTTAATATTTTCTATCGAGATTTCCAAATATTCAAAATTAGGTTGTGTAATCTTTAGCACGGGATAATGTTTTTGCTTTGTCCAAGCACTCATCTCCTTTCTTATGTCTAATTTTTCAATATTGGATATTTTTGCTACATCGTGAGCAGTTTGCATAGCGTTCCAGAAATCATCGATGGTTGCCGAACTAAACTTACTAAATTTGTAAAAAATTATAAATTATTGACAATAAACATTACATAAATCGTGTAGATTGAAGAACATAATAATGAAATTAAAAAATTGGAAAATAAAGAAAAAATATATTATAAGACAAAAATTAAAAATATACCTTTTTTTTTTCTAATTATTAATTATTTCTATTTCTATAATACATAACTATTATGTTACTCACTGTTTGCTAAGAAATATCTCAATACCATTTTGGAATACATTGTCAGTAAGAAAATGTTGCAGCATACGCAATATGACAGGAGCTGCAAATTATATCATAAGATGCGTATACAATTAAATACGTTTATTGTATTCTAATATCCATAAGTTCATGAAAGTGTATCTGTGATCTGTGAAAGGAATGTTAATTTTAAATTTTGTATTTAAATTTTTTCTTTTTTTTATAAGATTAATATATAAATAAACGACGGAAAAAAACTTGTTTAGTATTTCTAATACTTTCGAGATATTTACATTCAAGAATTTATGGATAATATAATTATACGTTATTATAGTTGTTTAATCTTACCTTTTATGTAATAAGAAAAAGAGAAAAGTGAATCAATATCAGAAGTTTTGTTAACCTCTGATATAAGAGGCTTCATAATATCCGATCTAAAATTGTCTAAACGAAGAGATTCTTGTTGAATTTGGACTACGAATAGATCTAACACACGGAAATCTGGAAAAATCTATAAATGAAAGTTTTAATATGAAAGTTTTAATCAAATAATCAATAAATATTTTTAATAGAAAAAGCTCGGGCATATATTTTTAGCATTAAGCATCGGCAAATACGTTCGCTACTATTGCACACGGATAGCTTTTTTATTTTTTATTTTTATTTTTAGTTTTTAAGTGTAGAAAAATATAACAGAATTTAACCGAAACGATATGTGCCACTGATTGTCTAAGATTAGATATTATTGCAATTATGCGAAAATAATTGTTTATTAATATTAAATTATTTATCATATATACTTTACTTCATTTATAAAATTTCGAAACTTAAAGAATCAACTTATGATCTTAGCGAATTCACAAAAAAATTTTCTTCTTCCATTATTGAAAACAAATGTTTTCTTTAACTACGTGTAATAAAAAAAGCATTATATATATAAAACTAAATAAAGAAACAACCTTATTCATGATATCCATTCCGAGCAATGTAGCAATACCCTCGTTCAACCAGTAATCGGACCACCAGGATGGGCTGATCAAATTATCAAACCATTGATGTGTTAGTTCGTATGCTAATGTACGTGCTACTTCTATTTTATTCGTAACAGGATCTTTTGCTTTATTATACAAAATACTTGCTTCTCTAAAATTTGTTGTAAATAATGTGATTATATCAAATTTTTATTACAAGCTTGATTTCATATTCCAATTATTATACTCTAATTATACTCTGTATAATGTATTATTATATAATATATTACCTATAAAGAATAATTCTCGTGCCATTATTTCGAGAACCTGAAGTTATGATATGATAAACGTCTGAAATATTCTCAGAATATTTCCATTTGTTTACGAAACACGTTATGATGATATCAGTGACATTACTTGCGAACATTATTTCCTGATATAACATTCGATACAGTGTGGTATGAGGGAATACATCGTATAATGCAAACATCACAAGATAAGTAGACATTAAAGGAGTAATTTTGAAGTATGTCCACAGTATGTGATCAGCATCTTCAATCATATCTTGCATCGGCATGTTCGACAAAGCCGCATACTTTACATGATGTCTAACAGAGATATTAAATGTCGCTTTTAATGCTGGCTCGTCCCAACATGGAAACAATTGTCGAGCCCCAATTGCATGGAATTGTTTTGCGATAAACAACCTATTACATTTTAATAGCATATCTCATATAACAAGAAATGTTTAGCCAGCATTAGAAAAATTGTGCTGGCATTAAAAATGATAATAGAATACAAAAGATTAAATATATTATACACGGATATTATATACAGATACTGCCATTTTATTAAAAATAATATTTTAACACTTAGAATAGTATTTTATTACACAGGTACTTTACTACAATATATTCAATATTTACTCACTTTTTATTTTCATTATCATTTCTACTTGTGTAGACAGTTCTGAAGAAGCTATTTCCATCGTCATCTGAGAAATTGATAAAGCTCATGTTTAATAAATAATGTCCATTTGATAATTCATAACCGAAGTGAAAGACGAGAATATGAGTTTCTTCGTTATATGTAACATTCGTCGGTTTATAAAGTTCTAATGACTCTTTATTGACGAGGGTAGCATTCTGTACTTCTATTTGCGGCTTTTGTGCGTGCAGACTTATATACCACGTTGGACGAATAATCTTGATGTAGGCCTCACATGTACCGGAGAAGTTAAAATTTTTTTCTTCCACGTCAAAATATGCTAGGTCTAACTGGATGTTATAGTGTTCCGGTATAACGTAATACGGTAAACGAAATCCAACTGGAAAGTCATTTCTGTAATCGGGGCTAAAGAAAAAAGCTATTGCCGTTAAGTATAAGACGCTGTTTAATATCAGTCTTAACAATACTTTTTCCATACTAAGTTTCTCGTTTCAGGTATCTGTAATAACGTTTCTTTATTTAAAAAAATATAAGCATAAATAAAATATAATGCAAACTTCTTTTTATTGTACGTATCTTTTTTTAATGAAAAATAATGAGAATAAAGACAGGATCAATTTTGATTAAACAGAGATAATTAGAAAAAAAACTTTACATATAATTTATTATTATACACATCGATATGAAAAAGTATATAGATTTATTTTTAATGACTTACCTTGTATATTAAAATTCTATGCAGATTGAGATATGATCCTCGATTGAAATACAAAAACTGTAATTAGCACATTATCACCACAGGTTGTTAATGCCAAAACTATATATATCGTACAATTACGATCTTACTGTTTCGAGAGATCCTCAAAATCTAACAATCTTGGTACTTGACATTATAATAAACACGTAATGTCATGTAAACAAGCTCTAAGATCGTCGTTCCCCTAATTTATTGACACATTCAAATATCAATACATAATAGTTTAATTTAGTATTTTTGTGAAATCGTATTTCATATTTTAACTTTTTTTAACTTTTTATCTCTTTGTCGCTTATATATCATGATTTACTAATGGCTTATGGAATATTACAAGATGTCCAAGACCATAGCTATTCTTTTTTTAGATATCAATTATTATACTATTTTTCGTGTCTTTATCAGAAGTGCGTGAAAGCTTCCGCGAAAGCTCGATTTATATGTAGTGCATTTCTCCCTCGCATAATTCCCGAGAGAAATCGCGAGAGGCCCTTAACTCTCAACACCATAAATTCAAGCCGCGTAGCGTCATTAGCACCGAATAACGAGGCTTGTGTTATGGTTGCTCCAGCTGGAGTCCCGATCATGGGTTCGAAATAACGAAAGCGACGCAACCACGTCACATTCTTGGAGATCCCGAAATAAAAGCCTCCTAAATGTGGCTCATTTGCACGAAGATTCCGGCATTCATCGTGCAAAAATTTATTATTATCTGTTATAATTTTATGGTATATCTACAATCGTTTGTTACAATCTATTATAAAAATTGTATACAAAACATTACTTAAATAATTACTCGAACATATTTATATATTGTCGCACTTTCTATGGAAAATCAATTATACAATAGTTTTATTTTAAACTATCACAAACTTTTTTAATAATAGAATCTTGTCTAATTGTAAGATACTAGCATCTATGGAAAAAAAATATGTGTGTATATTATATTTTCAAGAATGTGAATATTGTATAATAAAATGGATGACTCATATTTACAAAGAAACATTGCTTATGATTTCGTAAAATTTATTTTCACCGTGTTTGGTTTTTGCAAGTATATGTATACTGTTTTATATATTATGTTTTAAATAATTTAAAACTAGATCAATATATTCGTAGCTCTCTTCCTTCTCTTCTATCGCTCTCTTCGCTGCAGCTTTCGCCCCTTTTACATACAGTCAAGTTAAGAGAGATTTTATCGAGAATTTTTATCGATGACTAAAATGCAACAAGAAGTCAATTTTTAGATAAATAGAAAATTACTAATGTAAAATAAGAAGAAATAATTTTTTAGGAGCTTTCTATATATTTAATTTAATAAAAATTATATATTTGGAAAAAGTTACTTATAATAACTTTTTTAACATTTATATATATATAAATAAAATAATAATAGTAATTAATAACAATAAGGTAAAACAGCTGATATATGAGTGGCATAACGCGCGCTGTATAGTAGTTGTTTAAGAAAATGTGTATGCGTTTTTAAGACTGTTTGTCATACGTCTAGATAAGCAAAAATACTTTAATGTAGAGATCGTGCATGCTAAAGCGCAAAGGACGATGATGCAGCAAGAATGAGTCGATCCCGTCTCGTCATCTATTCATATCGATATATGACGTGACGAGAGCTCTATGGAAATTTATTTATCTTATGATCGTCGGCAAGTGACAACACCCACGTACTCACGTACTCCTTTATTCATGCCCGTACTAACTGCACATTTGTGACGCATAATGCACTTTCTTATCGCACAGAACGTCGCTTTATAAACTTCGTAAACAGTGTTGTCTCTCACGCTGTTATAGGAATTAAAAAAATAAAATTATCATTATATATTCTGATTTTTTGCGCAATTTTATTTTAAATCTACGAATACAATGAGGATTTATCCAACGATTATGACGATTTTTTTTATCATATAAGGATTCTTCTCTTTGCGGTTAACAAAATTACGTTCACGGATACGACGAATAATTCGGATTTAATTTGAGAGAAATTTTTAGATTGGTTTAACGATGGCGTCACCGCAGTAATCAAAAAGAGACTCGCATTGCGCCCATTATATCGATGTTCCATATTTATCCGCCTTCGTCAAGTACACAGATTGGGACACCGAAATCGTGCAATTACCCGCTCATAAACGAGCGACACTAAAGAAAGTTATGCGCCCGGTCAATAAAAAGCACCGTCAATGACAAACGACAAAAAGCATTAATGGTCTTCGCGCAAGACCCGCGAGGATAATAATATATTATACAGGGTGTTCGTCATTATTAGGAGTAAACACGAAAAGCTCCGAGCTCGGCGATGAGGTCGAAAAGTAACTCGGTCAATCGGCACTTAATGATTCTCGTGCGAGATAAAAATGATATTTTCCAAACATATATCTTTATTGCATTTTTTTATAGCGTATACCGTTCATTTAAGCTTCTCGAGGAAATGTCGACTCGTATCTTTCTGCTTTGGAGAATAGATAATTTACGAAATTTTATAGCAACCGTTAACTTTATATTAATTTCTTAACTTGAAAGTAATTAACAATGTTAATATTACAAGTGCTATCCAGCTATTAAGTAAGCTTTAAATATTTTTGGATATCACTAATTTTATTTAAAGAAAATATATGATATCAAATTAATGACGAAAGAGGAAATATTTTAAATAATAAAACTACCATTAAATATTAAAGTTATAATTAGTGCTGCAATGATTATTAATTGCAATAATAATATTATTTTGACAGTAAAAAAATTAATTAAGGCACATTGAGAGCAAAAGACAGATAAATAAAAAAAATCACTTTAATTATAGAAATTTGAAATAAAAACTAAAGTTTAAATTGATTTGCAATGTCTCTTCTTTTGTCGGGTCCGATAATCATTTACGCGGGCTCCCGGCTCGATTCCCCATCGTGGTTAAAATCTCTCGCTCGCTCATCCAATTAATTGTACGCGAAATACTTCGGCGATCGGTGTGCGCGATGGCATACCGCGAATGGTGAACAGTCGCGAGTTGTTTTCCACATCGAAAGCTATTACGTGCATACCGGCTTATACCGATCGCGGCAAAGATTAAGTCGAGACGCTTTTGCCATCTCGAGTCGGCGCTCGTTGTCGATCGTCTGCCATCGCAGATCGATGATAATTGGATATGCGGATTCCGTCAGAATTAATTAAGTAAGATATAGTGAAATGTTATAAGAGAGTGCAAAAGGAAACGGGGATGAAGTAATTTTTGTTAATATAAAAACAGACAATGAAATCGCTGCAATCTCGATTAATTTACATTTCGATTCCAGCGATATGGAAAAATGTATCTTCATTTTATGAAATACGTCATGTGAATCATGTTTCGATGCAATTAGAGTCTATAATTATATTGCATACAAGTAAAACACGCGCTATCAGTTACCATAGTAAGTTTCGAAAAATTATCTTCCTTTACATTAAGACACCATCGCGTGGAAGCGGCTTAAAGGGGACAGACAGCATTCGGGCAGGTCAACAGAAGCATATTTTGCATTCGCTGGGCATAAGCAGCATTAACTCCAAGAATAGTGCTAGCGTAGGCGGCTCTCCCACATGTCTTCTTACGCGTCATACGCGCTTTATATTGAAAGAAGCGCACTCGATAGAAGCAGGTAAGGCACTCTACCGTAAAACAGAGGTGAACATAGGTTCATTGCTTGTTTTACCAGAGAATCCTGTAAGTTACTAACGTGCATCGTATTTTAAAATTGGAACAATCAATGATATCAGATAATCTAGGAATATCTTGTCATAAAACGTTTAAATATAAATTCTTTTACTAAAGTATATTTTGAAAAGGTAAAAGATAAAGAGATTATTCTATGTATGTCTCTATACATATATAATCTTCTTGTATTTTTTTCGAATCAAAAAATCATATAATTACGATATTTCCTTAATTTATTTGAATATATTTGAATATATTTGAATATATTTGAATATCATACTTTTATACCGGAAAATTAAAAAAAAATATAATAAAATGTTTAATAAAAAAATCTAATAAGCATGTATCCGTAAAAAAGGCGCATATTCTTTATATTAATTATTAAAGATAGAAATTATTAAAATGATAAAGAAAACTTCACGATTAGTTCTCTGCAAAAATATCCAATAGAGAAACAATTAAAGAGCGATTACAGAATTAAAAAATACTATGTAATTATAATTATAATGTATTTACATTATTATTATCGAAACTTCATGTACCAACGAAGCGATTAAAACATAAATTGCTCTCTTAAAATTGATATTTCTCAAACACGCGACTAAAATTAATCGACGTTTAATAAGCAATCACTCAAGATGTATCAATCATTTTGTAATCGAGGAATACCTTTTTCGTAATAAGAGGTGTCGCACTCCTTTTCGAAGAGAAAAGTAGCTCCTCTCGTCATTCTTCGTTATAGCTCGTCAGATTGTCGGAGCGGTCGGCCTCGATTAGACCTACAGAATAAATTTCTGCAGAGTGTGGGAGCGAGGCGACCGAGGTTCTCGTCTCCAATTGACCCCACTTTGCTGCAAAACTCAAGCGACTACGCGGGCAGATTTCAGTACGTATTCAGCGGGAGCATGCCTAGATTTTCGCAGATTACGCGCGGATTTCTTGCAGGTGAAGAAGCACCGTAGATCGCGCCAGTTAAATGGATTCTCCGAGCGCTTAACTTGTCAGAAGTTTATAAAAAAAAGCTACGATACATTAATAATAGAATATATATAAAATAATGCTCTCTATACATAGCGATAAAATAATGAAATTACAAAAATAATAATGTTATAAATTGAAAGGAGTATAAATTGTTTTTTATTTGCAAGTGCAAGAAACTAAATTTTTTACAACGGAAAATCTAGATTTTAAAAAAATATACATGTTATATTATTAGAATACATTGTTGAGTTTAGAATTAACGTAAATGAAAATTATGTTTGCGAAACGATTCGGCGAAATTTACTTATCGCTTGTCATATGGCAAGATAAATTATCACTCGTGTTACTCCCCTCGATCATTTCATTTAGATTACAGGCTTCTGCAGCAATATTCAAGGAGTCAAACAACTGTAGTTGAAGATTTTATTGCCATTCTTGTGAATGCGAAGGAAATAAATATTTTCAAGAGAGTTGTTTCTATTTTTAAATATTACTATTACATAATATTTCACTTGATTTAACTTTTATAATCAGACATTTTTTTTATGTGTATAATTCACAAATGAATAATTATTATTCATTTCCAAATAGAAGTTATTGAAATAAATTTCAGCTTAAAAAATTGTCTTATTGTCAAATATAGTGAAATAAATTTTAAATCAAAATTTGTGACGTTATTTGTGACGTTAGATAACTCACATGGCTTATTCTATGAAAGGTAGCTCGATAAGAAAACTTTCACAAGAACTTGTAACATGGCACATAATAATTCTTCGACGTTAAAGTCTTCCCTGACGTCACGCAAAAATTAAGATTGTTATCACTATCTTTTCCTCTACATTCTTATAAGATAACAAGTCAGTCACGTTACGCGCAAATGTAATACTTAAAAGGCGTAGTGGGTGGTGGTTTCGTGTGGACAAGTCTTTAAGCGTTAATTGAGACAAGAGCCGCGCGTTGGTGGTCTAAATTCTTCGTTATTCCGGGAAAGCTATTTTAAGAGACGTATCTACGACAATTCGCCAAGTCCAAGGAAACGACGGATGGACGATGACGTGCATTGATACGTAGGTTTCTTCTATTTGCGATATTTCGATTTCTACTATATGTCACGTTTTATCGTGCGTGACGTTTTCGTGTCTTTTATATCATATATATTTCGCTTTTATGCGTTGCATAATATTGAAGATTAATATTTAAATCGTATTTATTCTTCTATACGTTATATAAAATAGCGGCTTTATTAACTTATAATACAAATTTCTGTAAAAGAAAAGAAGAATTAGAACACATGTATATATATAATTAATTATTTTAATGATTATTTATTGGTAAATTTCATGTCTTTCATATGCTAGCTATTTGTTACATATTAACTTGCACATATCAAATATGATAATATGTATTTCTTACAAGAGACGCAATGGAATAAAAAAATTCAATAAATCCAATAAAGAATTATATATCAAATAAAAAAAAAATCTTTATTTAAAAATTTTCAAGGGTATATCGCAAGTTTATTTATTATTTACGATAAATTTGTGCCGATCATTAATTCAATAAATCATAGTTAGATATGTTCTCTTATAATCGTCGTTCAGAGTTATTAGCGTCAGACGTGTCCAATATTATTTAGATTAGCTCGAAATTGTCCAATTCGGGCACTACTTCTCGATCTCAGAACGACGCCCACACGCGCAATGTCGCATCGTGTCTTAAGTGATTTCAATGAAAAAAGCGCGCGTCCCAGTCCCGGGGCCCGAGGTCCCCGACAGTTGCATTATAATTATTACAAATTGAATCGTTTAGCCGCTTTTAAGGTCGTGAGATAGCGCCTAGCAGAAATGTAACTAAATAAATCAGTCGCTGCGTCCGTCTTTGATACGTGTATGTGTAAAGTAATGAATTTTTCGGTACATAATAATTGTCTTTGTAAAGAATACTTAGTTTATGTAGACTGTCGATTCGTAATCTGAATTGCCTGAATATACAGGGTGTCCGACATGTAAGTAGCCGAGTAACGAAAAGTGGATATAGATCGGGTCAACCTGAAGCGAAAAGTCCTATACCATTTTGTTAAAATGCAAAATGGTATGCAAAATGGTATAGGACTTTTCGCTTCAGGTTGACCCGATCTATCTCCACTTTTCGTTTGGCTACTTACATGTCGGACATCCTGTATATTCGAATCACAGAGCACCCTTCATTGACAGGATCTCTTGTATATTTCGATGATATTATTTGCATGTATCACAAAGGAAGAACGAACATATGACAATATCAATCACAAGAAATTTGATGGATAAAAGCAAAATTGTTAAAATATCTGTAAATATAATAATATTTCATATATACATATTAAATAAACATTTCTTATGTTTTTGCAGTTATTATTCTTACGAAAAATTAATTTCTTGTAATATTTTATTCAGACAACAATTTAGTACGATTTTATAATAGTTTTTATTTGAAATGTGTCTACTATCGTATATATCTGATGACGCTGCGCTTTTTGTACATCCTCTCGCGATATTTCGCGCGCGATCGATTTTACTTGGCATAGCTAGAAGAGAGAATTCACAATGTACATATTCCTTTTGCTCGCGGCTGTCTCTCTCTCTCTCTCTCTCTCTCTCTCTCTCTCTCTCTCTCTGTAAGCGGAGATGCAGTCATGAATATTCATGCCGGTAATGACGCGGATAATTGTGGTACGCGCGCGGATCTTAAAGAACTCCACACACAAGGGACTATATACCTATCCTCTCTTTCTCCTTCTCATCTCCCTTTCTCCATGCTTGCGCCTTCTTTGCATGCCCTCGGGACGGATGCCCGTGCGCGCGTAACTCGGTGGTTAATTCAACAACCATCGGCGGATTGGAAAACATGATTGCAATCACTCTACGGCACGGAGGTGAAAGAAGCGAATAGAAGGAGCGAGCGCGCGCGACTCCGGCGGATTATGCGGAAGGAATATTGAACGAGCGAGCGAGGGCCGATCTAAGGCAATAAAGTTGCCATCATCCGCGATTTGTTTCAATATTAACAAACTTCGTAGCTTAATTGACTTCATTCCGTGTACGATCGTAAATTATAGATAGGGAACGGTAGCGGTAGCGGCTTTCGCGCGGTTTCATCCAGTCAATTGATTGCGGGAAACGTTTTAACATTTACGTTCAAATCAATATAAGATTGATATAATAATGAATAAAGAGATTAGAAAATACAATTCTATAACTTCAATACGCGAGCAAATTGAAAAGATTTTGAATTTATTTTTCCTATATTATTTTCATTGCAAACTCTATGTGATCGAGAATAAAGCGTAAAAATATTCGCGAAAGATTCTGATAAATGATTGGGAAAAGGTGCTACTTAAAAGGGATCGGAGAGAATGAAACGGCGAGAATACAGGACTGCAAAGTGAAACGTTTCAGGCACCCACGCGACCAGCCAGTCCAGATGAACTGTTTGTCTGTTTCAGTAAATTTACGAGCGGGCCGCGGCCTCGCGCCACGGAGCCGCCGTATATTAACGGCTGAAAGCCAGCAAATGAGATCCGGGAAACATTACAATTACCATCGCAAACAATATTCCGCGGTGCTCGGACTCGAGAAAATGGTTATTTACAGCCCATTATAGTCAAGGGACAACCGAGACGAGAGAAGAAGATACATAACGTGCGCGAACCGCCTCTCGACGACACGCGTCGTAGACACGAGGGGAAAGAAACTTTGAAAATGCACTTCTCTATAATGCATAGGAAAGAACTTGATATGGCGATATAAGAATAACAAATAGAGAGAGAAAGAGAAAGAGAAAGGGAGAAAGATTATTATTATATTAAATATTTTTAAAAAATTATACATTTTTTTCAAAAATATATATTTGTTTACATTATTAAACATGCTCTCAATGATATGGTCATATTTCAAATGTAGATTATCGAAAATATAAATAATTTTGTTTAAATAAAAAATGTTATTTTAAAAATTATTTTTTATGAGAAAAATAGAAAAAGAAAAACAAACGAACAAAGAGAAAATTACCTATAAAAATTATCTATTAAATTCGCGCGCGTGTATCATATTAATTCATTTTCAAAAAGATTGCAAACTTTCTTAAAACAGGGATTGTATATAATATTTTTAACACAATTAATACTTTCGGAAGAAGAAACTATTGTCGGAAAAATAACGAAATACTATTAATTCGCGAGAGACGCAATATTTACGCTAAATTCTCTGTCATTTTTATATCATGCTGCCGCGGGATTATAAATTTTTCCTAAGTTTTAAATCTCTCTCTCTCTCTCTCTCCTTTTCTTACATATAAATACAAAAACACTGACAAAAGTAATGAATGACATGATACTTCGCGAAACGTCAAATAAATCGTTGACTATGTCGCGGGGTCCTCATTGTATATGAGCGACTAGTTGCCGCCGGTTGCCACTTGGCAGTTTAGCACGTGGAACCGACAGTTAAAGAGAATTTTTCTCGAGTTGATCCACCGACTCACGCATTCCATTTGCCGCCTGAAAATAGAAACGCTCCATCAGCCTGTAGATCGTTTCGCAGCGTGCTGTAATACGTCATGCTTAGTCGCGGATTAGAAAAAGCACGTCAATGCAACCTGGCTATTACATCGATGAATGCAAACCTCTATAATATATGAATTCATATATTGAGAAAATTGCAACTATTATATGCAGTGTAAATAAATGTAAATATACATGGCGCATTCACACAGCTATTAGCTTATTTCAATTTTAATCTATGCTATAGGAATGACGCAATTGAATGATGCAATAGAATGTACATGTAATTTTTTTAATTATCTGCAGAAGAAATGAAAACTATTTTATTGATTTATTAATTCAGATTTTGCACTAATGGCATGTTTTTAATGTTAAATAGTATTTTTATACGGTGATAATTAAAATAATTATTAAAACAAATTTTTGGTCTTCTCTTAATATAAGTTTAATTTTTAAAAACATTGTATGTGTTGAGTTCGCACAATATAACTTTACAAGAAAGTCTAAGAATATGTTTATATATAACATTTATTCACAAAATATATAATTATGTATATTTATATATAAAAATCTGATTTTCTTTTGTTGATTTTTTTTCCTAATATTTTAATCTCGTAACTAGCAGATAAAATAAAAAATATCTGACACAACAAGAAAATCTTCTAAAAAAGATGTAACTCCGTTTATTCCTCTCTTTCCGTTGCCTACCGATAAGACACTATCTAAACATTAGAAATTTAGACCGCATTCGAAGCATTTTCTAAGTTTCACGACAGAATTTATAACATATTTAGCGACCGGAGCCGTGGTAGAATGGCGAGATAACGTCGCGCGATTTCGCGGTTGGCCAATATGCACGGCCTTTTATATACATATAATTCTCGTCGAAGATTTATGCACGGAACATGTCGTTGTCACCATTGTGTGAGCATTAGGTAACATGGTTGGTGCGCTTCATCATCGCCAATATAAAGGAGATAAATAAGGATGAGCTGAAAAAGATCGCGACTGGAAGCTACGGTTGCCCTTTTTATTTTCACTGCGATAAGAGAACAACGAGAACAGTGCGAAATGTAGCTTAAAATTAAATCAGATAAAACGATTAAATAAAAATTGTTTCGAAAAATTTTCCAGCTATTAACTGGACAGACATTTCGTCAATAGATTATTTAGATTATAAAATTCGTCCTTTGTTTTATAAAACCTTAAATCGTTCTCTGATGTAGTGTCCTAAATACCAATATAATCGTGGATTATGGTAATTTTTATTTTGCGGATTATTTTTGGAAAACGTTACGATCCCTCATTAACCAATTAAGCGGGTCCATATCACGGAGACATGAAGTAGTATGAACGACGCGAGGCAATCGAGCGGTGAATGAGGTCACACTTCCGATAATTCTAACAACCGGATTAGTCCGATCCAGTTGGCCACTTGCGAGAATGCGGCCGGCATCTAAATAAGACACAATCGTACCGAACAATCGCATACCGTCGCTGCTGTATGTCGTGTAAGACTTTCTAGCGTTGTCTTGACCGGCCTTGCTAGGACTACCGGCAATCGAATCGACCAGCCAAGCCGGACAGTCTCTCAGCTCCGTTCAACAACCTGTTGCTTTCCGGCGCCACGTGTTCGCCGCTGCGCAATATATCGCCTAGCTGGAATGTCAATCTCGAACCCACTATTGCCAGAAGGGTAGATTTCTTTGCAAAATAGAAATACTTCATACTTGCAATTTTCGTAAAATGAGAGATGAGCCTGATCTCGTTACATTTTAAAACTAGAATTATCGATGATCTCGCGCACATTTTATATACTTATATGTATATGTATATATTTACACATCGTTATACACATACATTTTTAATCAATTTCTTAAATCTCAGAGATTTTGTTTGCTTAAAAAAAAAATCTTTTGCTTCAAACTTCGAAACACACAATATTATTGAAATCGTGATATAATAAAGAGTATAATCACATAGAATACACACACACACACACACACACACACACACACACACACACATATATATACATAACACTATGTATTTATAATTTACACGTTACCGATATCGATGTCAGATTTCGGTGACTTCTCAAAGTGATAACATGGCAATTGTACAGATATATTTTCGATAGTAAAAGGTTGTGAAGATAATGCGTTAATTGCTATTAATTGTTATAGAGAACTGTTTTTTGATAGGCATATAATTTTATCGTACAAGGTAAGTTATTAGAAATAAAACATATTATAAATACATATTTCTTTCTTTCAATATAAATAAAATATATGTATAACACAATTTAAACGGCCTCAAAATACGAATACGACACATAGTAATGTTATCTTTTTAGAATTATTTCGAGAGCGTTAATACTTTTTTTTATGTACTATACATATTCCTATTATTTCTATTCTTTTCAGCAACGCGAAAACGATTTCAAGCATGTATTATCATATTATATATTAAAGATACTAAAATCAAAAAAATAATATAAGGAGTGTTTTTAAGATGTAAAGTTGTATTTTATTTATATTAGACTTTTATTAGACCATACGCAGTGTATACATATATGTGCAAGTTTTAGGAACATTTATCATTACCATTCACACATTTTTTTTTTTCGTATAATAGGTAGGTATAATAAATATTCTTCAAAATTATATTAAGATGATTGTAAACGAACGAACAACCAGCTAATAACAAATGTCAATTTTTGTCGTTAAAAAAATTGTATTTGCCATAAAAAGTATGTACGAAATATTCGTTAGTGCTTGAATCGCGTTTTAATTTAATTAATTTATATAAGAAATGATAGAGATATCTAAGAAAATTTAACAAATTTTTGATTTGTTATTGATTGTTCGTTTATTTAAGTATGTTCTCCTTGAGAAGACACAATTGACAAGACACAAATAGTAGGCAATATGTGATAAATATACATGGATCTATTACATATATTTACAATGCGTAACGAAAACATTCTCTCGCACAAATCGAACGTTTAATATATTTAAAAACTAAAATCAGATTATAATTTTCAAAAGAGTTTTATTACAACAGAGTATATATAAATATTACAAATCTATATATACATCAAGATTATACATAATTACTTCTCCTTTTTTTATAATAATTACGCGATAGAAACATATATGTATTGCATTTTGTTTATATTTGTCTTTTTCTAATAGAAAAAATAATTTTATAGATACGTAAAAACATAATTGGCATGGCATTCCTAAAACTATTATTAAGTATCGATATAATTATCGCTGCAATGGCTCTCCCAGATCAAAACTGGACAGCTGAGATACAAACCGCAGTTAATTATCATTTACCGAATAATGTAAAACCGATACATTATAACATCGAATTGATATTACCCATCAAAGGAGATATATTCCGCGGTGAATCAAATGTCAGCATCGAGATTTATGCAGAAACGCAATACATAGAACTGCATTCAGCAAATTTGGTTATTACCAAAACCACTTTGATTAACAAAAATATACAAAAATCTAAGAATAATGCAGAAAAATCGGTTTATAAACCAATAGAATTTTCATATGTTCATAAAACGAACACTTACATCATGTATTTTATCGATGAAATATTACCCGGGAATTATACTTTAAACATAAATTTTCTCGGTAAAGCAACTAATAATACCGAAGGCCTCTTTAGAACTTCCTACAAAAATAAAGAAGGAAAAAAAATGTGAGTAAATGTTAAAATATTAAGAATATATATATTATTATTATTATTATTATATTCTTTACTATTTCCTATTTCGGGGATGTGCATACATATTACTGTAAAGAAAGTATTGTAGGGATATTATATGTATATATTACTGCAAAGAAAGTATTACACAATAAAAAAATAATTAAAACAATAATTATATGAAAAAGAAATATATATGCGCGTAATATTATATTATTCAAACATTCATAAAACATACAATCTCCAAACGAAATATATCAAATATCTCTATGCCAACAATAATCGCAATTTTATTATTTAAAGCACGTTTCTTATTATTTAACAGGTGGTTATTTGCAACGTATCTGCAGACAACTGGTGCGCGATATTTATTTCCATGTTGGGATGAGCCGAATTTAAGGGCCCAATTTACGATTTCCGTGAAACACCCTCAAGAATACAGGGCTTTGTCAAATATGCCGATAGAAAACGAGCGTAGCGCTGAGAATAACATGATATGGACACATTTTATTACCACTCCTCCGATGCCTTCTTATTTCGTAACGATCGCGATAATCGGTTATACAAGTGATTTTATTGCTAATGAAATTGATAGGGATATTGTTTTCAAACAATTGAACATCACAATATGGTTCAGAGAACAAATAAAATATAAAACACACACATACGAATTATTTCAAAAGTATATTTTATATTTGGAAAAGTATTGGAATGTGCTAAATTCGAAGGTAATTCGGAAAATAGATTATGTTGCAATCCCGAATTTCCCGGAAAAAGCTATAGCAACTTGGGGACTCGTTCTTTATAGGTAACATAAAAAAGTATAAAAATCCCTCTTTTTCTTTTTTATGACACATATTTACATTACTTTAAATTTAATAAAACAGTATATTTTATAATAGTTATTTTTTTATGTATGTGCTTTACAAAATTGTTAATAAAAATTGTTTAAGATTTTTTAACAGATATTAATGATGTTTAGAGAAGCAGATATTTTCTATGAGTCACGTGAGCTAAAGAGTCAAGTAAATAAGCAGTCCTTAATAATATATAACATATTATATGAATCTCTCAGTGATATGCCATCTTGGTTGAAGGAAGGACTTGCTAATATCGTTGCGGCAGATGTCATCGATAAGGTTGCTTTATATCCTTAGTGTTTTTATTTTTTTATTTTTTTTATTTGTTAGAGTTAAAGTGCTAATCGTTTAATTTTTTATAAATTTCAAAATATAATTTTTAAGTATAAAAAGAGAATCTCTCAATTAAAAAACGTTTAAAGTAAAGATAATAGAAAAAGAATGCAATTATTTCTCTTTATTCTTCTTATATTCTTTTTCTTTAAAATCATACAACAACATTTAAACGAGAAATAATTACATACATATAATTTATTTTAGATATAATCTATTATATTTTTTTAAATTTATTGACACAAAATTAAAAAAAAATATATAAAATTTTTTCTTAATAAGAGCAAGCAATTGTTTCAAATACACATTGCTAATGCAAATATCTTCTTTTAGTTAAATATTTATTTGATATTAAAATTTGTTACACATTAAAGTTTTATTTTACATAACAATTATTTGTCTTCAGATAGCATCATATATTCGGAAAATAGAATGGTTCGTAGTCCAAAATCAACATGAATCTCTCTGTTTAAACTTTTATTTCAATAGAAATCTTTCACAAATCAGCAAGCCACTTGATATTAATTCACTTCCTTCTTTTTTTCGTTACAATAAAGGTAAGGGTAAATGTAATTAAATAATATACCACAAACTTTGAAATGTAAGTTTGCTAAGAGATAGGATTTGAAAAAAGGGTTTTACTATATAAATCATATATATATATATATATATATATATATATATATATATATATATAGGAATAAATATAAAGGAAAATAAACAACATATAAAAGAAATAAATTTATAATATGTATGCGTGTTCATATACATATAGTATGCTATATATAGTTAAAGCTAAAAAGCTAATTTTTCTATATAAAATCAGCTAAATTGATAAATCTATGAACATGATAATAAAATTTTATGCTTATAATAATATATTGAATTATAGCATTTTCTATATTGCGTATGTTGCAACATTTAATTACCCATGAGGCGTTTCTACTTGGTACGAAGATATATTTACAGAATAGAAAGTAAGTATAATTATTTTACGTATTCATTTTAATACATATTGTAGATAATCAAATATAATATTAGTTTTAGTTATATTTGCGCTCTATTATCTTTATCCTCAGAATTCTATACCGATTATTTTATCGAATTTTATTATAAAAAGATAACTATTTCATTTAAAAGAAATAAGATTAATCCCGAAATTTTCTTTACATTTTACTATAGATTGTTTACCGCTCACAATAAAATTGTTCATAATTTTATTGCGAACGGTGAAAAATTTATAGTAAAATATAAAGAATATATATATATATATATATATATATATGTATACAAGTATGTGTGTTTATATATATACTATGTGTATAAATATATATGAATATTAACTTTGTTTTCTCACGCAATTTATTGCAATATCAATTCTTAATAATATTAAATTTATGTAGTTCATTGTCCGAGACGTCATCCGAAGTGTTCTGGGAATCTATGCAAAGTGCGCTTAACATAATGGATAACAAAAACGAGATTAACTTAATAGAAAAAATGGATGGTTGGACAAAACATACAAGTTATCCTATATTAAAAATAACACACAATTTTGCCGATCATATAGATATAATACTAGAAAATTCCGATTCAATCGACAGTGATTTGTGGATACCTATAACCCATACTGTACAGACAAATCCCGATTTTAACAAGACTTCGTTTTATGATGTCGAATGGCTAAAATTTACAAAAGACTTGCCAAAAAAAGGTGTTCATGTATCTAAACGATACAAAAAAAATGATTGGTTTATAATCAATTTACAACAAGTTGGTAAATATAAATCAATAAATTTATTATGATCCCATGTTTATTTCACATAATTAAAATTTTATTTTATTGTGTAATTTTATTCATTTTTCTTTCGTACCAGTGTAAATTTAAAATAATTATGTTACGTTAAATACGTACAATAATATATTATTCTGAATATGTAATATATATAATATTATTGTACATTGAATATATGTATAATAATTTTATATGTTGATTTAAATGTTATGAAATATTTAGCATTATTTAAATTTATAGTGAGTTAAATTTCACTATGTGTATGTGCCATACATGATGTAATGATTATTTGTGTAACTAAAATCAATTTAAGTTTATCTACTAGAACTTTTTATGCGGTTTTATCCTATAGAGTATTACACAGTGGCAAATGTAAAATAATTCTATAACTAATAACAACAGTTTACATTTTTTTAATAAAAAATAACTTTATTATATCTGACAAATTTAAAAAATTAAATAGCATTCCTCGTAATTTCTTTTATGCTAAATACAATTCTGATCTTTTAAATACTTTTATCTTTTAAATACTTTATGTATAACAATAAAATTTATTTATTATATGACAGGATACTATCGTGTCAATTATGATACTGAGAATTGGAAAAGAATTGCAAAGTATCTAAACTCTAAGGAATATATAAAAATACATGTTCTCAATCGTGCTCAAATCATCGATGACGCGTATCATTTCCTAACGACTAGACAAATCAATTCTTCTGTGTTTTGGGATATCACTAATTATCTATCACGAGAGACAGATTTTATAGCATGGTATCCTATGATCAAAGCTTTTGAGCACATGTCGAGCGTTTTGCCATTGTCAGATAAAAGAGTTTATAATATCAAGGTAATACTAAATTTTGTAAATAAGAATATTGTATATTAAAAAAAATAATAATTAGTATAAATAGTATATATATATATGCAAGTTTATAATTAATAATCAGAAAATGTTTTGTATATGTAATGTTTTAATATTAAAATATTATTAAATTATGTATAACTAATTTTTTTATATCTTATATATGTCTATTTTATATTTTATATCTTGTTTTTTATTTTTGTATGTCTTATATATTTATATTACACATTTTATTTTATATTATATATTTATATTATCTACATCATCATATAAATGTATCTATTAGATACGTGTAAATATTTGTGCGTTTAAAGGAAAATTCTAGTAAATACATTAATTCATGTACATGTACAATATACATTCGTATATACGTACTCATAGATACACATAATATTGCTTTTCCTTATAAATAAAAGTTAGTAGAATATTCATATTATTATTATTATTATATTATTAAATGTATATTTTAAATCATTTAATGATTTTTAGGAAAAAATGCAGAAAATATTAAACGAGCTTCTTCAGAATATAAAATACGAAGAACTTGACACGTCAGACTATCTTAATTGTCTAAGACAAGAAGCCAGAAAATGGGCATGCATTTTCGGTGAATCTAACTGCAAGATAGTAGCAGGTTTGAAACTGCAAGAGCATCTCACAAATCGTACAACAAATAAGTAATTTTTCTTATTATTATTATTCTTGGATAGAAAGTAATATTTTTCTTGCATCTTTCATACGACATGATGCATATACTATTTGATCAAAATATATAAGGCTGTGACCTAAACTTTTATAACAAATTTTTATTTTCTTTTTCAATATTATAGTCTTCTGCCATGGTGGAAAGAATGGACATATTGTAATGGTTTGGCGATGTCGGGCAATAATATTTGGGACAATGTATTTAATATATATAAAAATAAGACTGATAACAGATATCTAAAATTTCTGGCTTGCTCTGAAAATATTGCTATCATCCAAAAATATACGACGTTAATAGCATTGAAAGATTGTAATAGAATAACAAAAGATAAAGACCGTGTTAACAGTTTTCATTTTATTATTACGAAGCATGCAAAGAATAGCCTAATGCTTGATTATATATTTGCATATTTTGAGAGAATAGTGCCAAGGTAATTATATCTTTTTTCATATAAGTATGTATTCTGCTAATATCGTGAAAGTTTTTTTATATTAATTATAAACCTGCTGTTTCGTATCTATAGACAAGTCACGATTGCAACATTAATTGATATTATTAATCATATGTATTCTATGGAACAACTTAATAAGGTAAATTTTCAAATCTATAATAAAACCTTCAATTATTATTATTTTTCAATTATACTTACATATCTTTTTGTATTGTATCATATAAGTGTCTAGTATTTTATATTAATTATATCAGAAATAAGAAATTATGTGATAATATGCGAGAATATTGGAACAAAGAATTCTCTTTTATAATGTAAAATAATAAATTAATCTTTCACAGAAAATATCAAATAATTTGTTTTAGGTACGCCAATTCGCCAAAAATTATTCAAAAGAACTAATTTTGAATGTTGAACACAAAATTAAAATACGTTTGTCTGAAATCAAGAATCAGATGGATTATCTTCAGTTATTAACAGAATTAAGCATAAGTAATCAGTAAAGTTAATTAAATCAATGAAAGTTAATAACTTTAAATAATGTTTGTAAGCACTTACTTATTTATTCAGATATTCACATTATTTTATATATTTATATTTTTATATTGCTTGTATATTTTTTTATTTGAAATTATATTGTATCCATCTATTGTTAATAATTTCTCTGCTCCTTTGTTAAATTTTTTTCTTTATAATATTATGAGTATAATTTTTGATGTAATTAATTCTAACACTTTTAGGTATTAATACTAAGGACAAATATTAACATAAATTATAATTAACATATTTATAATAAATATTAACATTACTAATCTTTTAATACAAATTATTATTAATGTTAAAAAAATAAGTTTATAACATCAATATTAATATTATAATATTAATATTAATGTTTAGTCTTATGTATTTTTGCATATTAACAATTATAATATTTATTGTTTGATATATTAATCATCTTGTAATTAATACATTATCATTCTTGGATTTATAATAAATTATGTGATACTATATATTTTATGTTATTATATATATTTCTAGATATTTTTTATAATCAGTATAGCCACCTGTTCTTCGATATGAAATTTACTTACTAGAACAATTATATACAATACATTTAAATAAATAATAATTTTATTTACATTTAGCAGATACAAGAGTAAAACATTTTTAATATAAACATTCTTTTTATTAAAAAGAATATATCTATAAGATTTAAGAAATTACCGTGCACTTAGTCATTACGTCATTATTACGAACAATACTTAATTGAATTGTTATTACGTCATTTTGGCTTTATGTTTCAATATATTTTAGATTTATAATTAGTTTTGATTACAACGTATTTTTATTTATATCACATGGTCTCAGCGGTACAATGTAATAATAATTTTTTTTTCTATTTTTAGTTTATATGTCTATCAATAATGTGATTGCTAATTCTCTTTTCACGACTAAAGACGCTAGATAAATATGTACATAAAAACAGCAACAGTTACAAACATGAAAAAAACATGTAATAATAAATAAAATTCTTCTTCCAACATACGCCATCATATCAATTACAAATTATGCATATATAAAAAATAATATACTATAATATGGAGGCTGTTCTCGGGCTTAGAAAGCGAAGATATCTCGAAATTTGTAATTAATGATTAAATTTTAAATTAAAAAAGATATCGTTATTTAATCTAAAAATCTATAAAATTTATAACTTGCAAAAATTTATAAAATGTATAGCTTGCGGTTTTGCCATTGCATCAATGATATGGAACCGAAATATTTAATCTTGGATATTGTGTACTAAATTTTTGTAAAAGTTATATAATATATCGATTAGCAAAAGACCTCTATATACAATTGGAAAGTTAGAAGTTGTTTTTATAAGACAACACAGGACACGTTACATATATATTTATTTCGGTTACCGATGTTAGTTTTCAGTGATCTCTCAAAGTAATAAGACGGCAAGTGTACGGATGCTTCTTCGATATTAAAAGGTTGTGGTGTTAATCGTTGCTCTAATGCAACCAATATTAATTGTTACAAAGAGCTGTTTCTCAATCGCCGCATACTTTTAGTATACGAAGTGAGTTATTAGAAATAAAACAATTAAATAATACGTATTATTCTCTTTTAAAATAAAAAAAAAACTTTTAAGTATAAAACACAATTTTAATAGTACTAAAATACGAGTACGATAAGCGTATTATCCTTTTATCAAGTTATCTTGGGATAATTAATATTTTCTTTTATGCTATTATATATTTATTCTATCCTTATATAGCTCATTCTATTCTTTTTAAATTCTGATATGAAAACGATTTCAAAAATATATTGATAAATATTCTCCAAGATTACATTAAGCAGGATACACTGAATAAATAAACAACAAATATCAGTTTTCGTCGTTATAAAAAGGATTTATCATACAAAATATGCACGAAGCATTTGTTAGTGCTTAAATTACGTTTGCATCTTGTATATATGAAATAAAATATATTAACGAAAAATTAATAAATCTTTGATTTACATTTTTGACTATTTGTTCATTTAAATATTCTGCTTGAAAGGAAACGCGGTTTTGAGCAGCATGTTAGTAAATATGTGTCGACTTATACAATACATATCTATAAATACGAATTACAGTTCGAAAATAAACAAACGCTTTCGAATCGAACGTTAGATTCTGATTTTCAAATATACTTTTATCGCAATAGTAATATGCTTTAATAACTTTTATTGCAATAATAACATAAATATCAGAATTTTGTACAAAATCTCAGGCTTATATATAATCGCTCTTTTATCCGTTTCCCTGTTTTTTTTTTTTTTTTATACGTGTAACAAAATTATCATGCGATTGAAGCATTTGTATATTTTTTTCTAATAAAGAAAATGATTTTGTAGATATCGGGGGCAAAAATTAGCATGGCATTACTAAAATTGTTATCAAGTCTCGGTATAATTATCGTCGTAACGGCTTTTTCTATAAATGAAAATGAGAAAAAGAACTTGGCTACTGCAATTAATCACCGTTTACCGAATGATATAATACCGATACATTATAATATCGAGCTTATACTAAATATTGAAGAAGGTATATATCGCGGAAAATCAAACATCAACATCAAGATTAGTAAAGAAACACGGTCCATAACTTTGCATTCAATGAACTTGGCTATTATCGAAACTACATTGATTAATGAAGATGTACGACAGTCTAAGAACGAAAAATTTATCTATAAATCGACGGAGTATTCATATATTCAGGAGATAAACATTGTCATTATTCACTTTAATAATAAACTATTGCCCGGAAATTATACCTTAAATATAGAATTCTTCGTCGAAACAATTGATAATATCGAAGGTCTCTTTAGAACTTCCTACACCAATGAGAAAGGAGATAAAGTGTAAGTAATTATTAAAATATTAAGAGAACATTTTTATACTTATAATAATATATAAATAGCGTTTTTATTACTATTCTTTACAAACCATTGCCATTGTCGTCATATCGAAGACTTTGCATCATTACTGTGTAAGACTTAATCAGATATAACTTACAATCATATAGGTAATTAACTTTTGAATGATAAGCAAAATTTTTTTATATTTGGTTTTTTTATATAGAAATTCTTTACATATAATAAATAATTAAAATGCCAGTTAATATACAATAATATGTAGTAATTAAAAATGTATTATCTCTGATATCTTATTATCATGTCTCTTATCAAAATATGGCAGATGGTTGATCGCAACACATCTGGAGGCAATTGGAGCACGGCAATTATTTCCATGTTGGGACAAACCAGAATTAAAGGCTAGCTTTACCATTTCCGTAAAGCATCCGATAAAGTACAAAGCTTTATCAAATATGCCGGTACGAAAGAAAATAGTTGGAAGTAACATGGCGTGGACATACTTCAGTACCACACCTATAATGTCTCCTAATCTCGTAACGATAGTGGTGATGGATTTTGTAAGCACATCCGATAATTCGAAGGTTAAAATATGGCATAGAGAAGGAATATCACATGCATTCTATATGTATATTGTTACTAATTTGATCAAAACGATTTTGGAAAATGAATGGTGTACGATGACTTTGAAAATGATTCCCAAGGTGGATTATGTTGCAATCCCAGATTTCCCAGAAAAAGCTGTAGTAACTTGGGGACTCGTTCTTTACAGGTAATATATATAATAAAAAAATTAATTAATCCACAAAAGAATAATATTATTTCAAACAAAATTCAAAATATCGAAATATATATATATATATATATTTTATGTCTACATAAGTTTTAATCGGTAATATATATAATTGAAAGTAATGTACGTAAAAATTTCCATTTTTATGTCAGAAATATGAATTAAGAATGCAATTAATATTTTAATAATAATTTATATATATATATATATATATATATATATATGTATGTATATACATACATATATACTGTAAATAATTAAACCATAATATATCTTATATTTTATTTAAAAAAATTCATTTTTTTGTGTGTATTAAGTTTATCAAATGTATTTCTTTTCTCTTTTTTATTTATTAAAAATAAGAATCAATTTGTGTTTAAATTATTTAAAACTTAATAATCGTATTAATATCTATATCCGATATAATTAATATTTAAAATAATTATATTGCATATTTAATATACAAGAATTTTCGCAATAAGAATCTCTTAACAAATAGTATTCTGCATTAATTAGAGATTAATTATTTTTAGAGAAACAAATGTTATCAACGATAAACTATCATTATTAGGCATGGCACATAACGAAATGGAGGCGTCACGCTTAATAGCACATAATGTGGCACAGGAATCTTTCAAAAATATATCACCTTGGTTAAATGAGGGACTTGCTAAATTCTTAGAAATCTATGCCATTCATAAGGTTGTTTTATATCCTTAACGCTAAATTATCTGTGTAAATAAAATACTGGTTATAATTGTTATAATATAAAAATTCAAATTTTTAAATTTTTTGTACTTTTCATTCGTCAGAGCTAGAATGCAAATAGCTCGATATTCTCAACTTTTTATAAGACTTTAATTATAAAAAAAGAGATTCTCAGCCAGAAAATGGCAAGCATGTTAAAGTAGTATAGAAAAAGAATACAATTATATTTTTTTCTTCTTTAAGATATATCAATATTAAATCTAAATTATATACACATAACATATCATTTTACATATAATTTACTTACACATAAAACATTACAAAATTTTTGCTTAGTAAAATAACAAGATCTAATACATATACCTAATGCCTAACAACTTCTTTTGATCAAATATTTATTTAACACATTAAAATCTTTGTCTCTAGAATTTACAATTTTATCAAATGATGGATATATTAGTAGTCCAGCTACAACACGAATCTTTTCTTTTAAACTCCTATTTCGATAAGAGCTTTGTACAAATCATCAATTCTGAAATTAATTCACTTTCCCCTGCTTCGCATTACAAAGGTAAGATTGAATAAGTCTAATTAAATGATTGTTTATAAATTCTGGAATAAAAAAGTTCCAAACATGAGTAAATTTATATATATATATATAAAATTATACAATGTATTAGACAGCAAATTTATATATATATATAT
The DNA here is from genome assembly GCF_030449975.1 of Polyergus mexicanus. Taxonomy (NCBI): domain Eukaryota; kingdom Metazoa; phylum Arthropoda; class Insecta; order Hymenoptera; family Formicidae; genus Polyergus; species Polyergus mexicanus. Next base: position 3,579,470 of record NW_027223327.1, on the reverse strand, counting down.
ATATTTGCTGCCTAATACACTGTTTGCTAAAAAATAGAATGCAAAAAAAAAATTTAATATGCTATACATTACACACACATACTTACAAAAAGAGAGAAAGGAAGAATAATGTGTGTATGTGTGTATATACATGTATAGTTAAAGCCAGAAAAATTTAATTTTTCTTTATAAAATCATTTTTAAGTTTATGAATTTATGAACGCTTCATTAAATAAATTTTTTAAAAATATTCTTAATTATATATGCATTATGTAATATGAATCGTAGCATTCTCTATATTGCGTATGTTGCAATATGTACTTACTGATGAGGTGTTTCAAGATGGCATCAAAAAGTATTTATACACAAAGTGAGTATAATTATTTTAATTAATTAATATGTATCGTACAAAATTAAATATAATATTATATTACAAATATGTATATGTACGCATATTTAACAGTTAAATTATATATATAAGGTATTCGGAGTCACCGATCAGACCTTGTATATACGTATATATATATATATATATCTATGGGTTGGTATAAATATGTATGGGTTGATACAAATATGTATAAGTCTGAATTTAACTTTTTTAACGCAATTTATTACAGTACGCATATATATGTATATTAATTCTTAAATTTCATATCAAATTTATTAAATTTAGTGTATGTATTCGCCGGACAACATCTGATGATTTTTGGATCGCTATGCAAGATGCTCTTGATGAATCGTATAACAATACCGAAATTAAATTAATGAAAAAAATGGATAGTTGGATAAGATATAAAAATTACCCTATAATAAAAGTAATGCGCTATTATAGTCATACAGATATAGTGCTAGAAAATACTGATTCATTCGATGATTTATGGGTACCTATAACCTATACTACACAGAGCGATCTTAATTTTAACAAGACTTCGTTTCATCATATCAAATGGCAAAAATTTACTCCGCAAGAATCATATGTTGAAATACCTGAAAATTACAAAAAAGATGGTTGGATTATATTTAATTTACAACAAGCTGGTAAATATTAATCAACAAATCTATTATGATCTATGTTTATTTCACATAATTAAAAATTTTTTTTATTCTACAGTTTTATTCACATGTCTCTTACTAGTATAAATTTAAAATAATTATGCGTTACATTAAATACATATAATAATTATACGTTGCAGTAAATATGTAGAATAATTTTATAATGTATAAAATGTTATATGAAGTATTCGGTTTATTGCCATTGAATTAACAATGAATTAAATTCTACTATTCACGAATGATCTAGTGATCTCTAAAATCAATTTAAATTTATGTAGAAAATATCTGATGCAATTTCATTCTATAGAGTATTATTATATATAGTAACAAATATAATTCTATGATAATAATAGGTAAAATAAACTTAAAAAATAAGTTTTCAGTAACATCTAACAAATTAAAAAAATTTAATAATATTCCTTGTAATTTATGCTAAATACAATACTGATCTTTTATAAATGCTTTATTATGTATAATAATGATAGAACTTATTTATTATACGCTAGGATACTATCGTGTCGATTATGATATTGAGAACTGGAAAAGAATTGCAACATATCTAAACTCTATGGAATATTCAAAAATTCATGTTCTCAATCGTGCTCAAATCATCGATGACGCTTATTATTTTCTAACGGTTAAGCAATTCGATTCTTCTGTATTTTGGCAACTTACAAAATATCTATCACAAGAGACAGATTATGTAGCATGGTATCCTATGATCAAAGCTCTTGAGGACATGTCGAAAGTTTTTCCAATATCAGATAGGAGAGTTTATAATATCAAGGTAATAATAAATTCCCTAAAAATTTTGTATATTAAATAGTTATATCTAAATATATTGATTTTGTATAGCCATTTTTAGATATTCTCCAAAAAGATAACAGAAAAAATTCAGTTATATTTTTTTTTTGGTTATAATTTGATTTGAGATTTAAAAGATACAAAATTTAAAAACGAAAATTTCTCATTATTGTCAACTTTATGTTATATTTCTACATATATGATATTGTATACTAATGTCTATTTTATTCGTAATTTTATTAGACAAAAAGAAATTATTATTAATATATCGATATTTATAACAATCTATTATTTGCTTTATGAAAATTTTTGTAAAACAATGGAAACTTTTAAATTTACATTTTTCGTAACAATTTAATATCAATGAACGATAAATTATAAGCAATTATATTTATATGTGTAAATATATTTGTGCAGTATACAATGATAGAAATAAGAATCGAAAAAAAATTAAATTTACATTTACTTTATCGAGGAAAAAAATTTTAGTAAAAATATATATTTTTATACACACTATATATATATCTTTTTTATATACAATAAATAACAACTCATAAAATAATGTTTAGAAAGAGATGAAGGAAATATTGAACAAGCTTCTTCGGAATATGGGATACGAAGAATCTGATAAAAATTATTTTACTAATTGTCTAAAACAAGAAGTTACAAAATGGGCATGTATTCTCGATGAACCTAACTGCAAGACAGTAGCAAGTTTGAAACTGCAACAGCATCTCGCAAATCGTGCAACAAATAAGTAATTTTTTTTATTATTATGATTCTTGGATAGAAAGCAACATTTTTCTTGCATCTTTCATGCGCAATAATGCATATGCTATTCGATAAAAATATATATAATAATGCAAATTAACTTTTATAACAAATTTTTATTTTTTTTTTTTTTCAATATTGTAGACTTCTACCATGGTGGGAAGAATGGACATATTGTAATGGTTTGATGACGAACGATAATATTTGGAATGATGTATTTGAGATGTACATAAAAGAATCTGATAATAAATATTTAAAATTTCTGGCTTGCTCTGGAAATATTGCTATCATTCAAAACTATACGTTGCTAATGGCATCGAAAGATCATGATATAATAATAAAAGATAAGGACCATATTAACAGTTTTCATTTTATTATTGCCAAACATGCAAAGAATGGGATAATGCTTAGTTATATATTATCAAATTTTGAGAAAATAATACCGAGGTAATTACATCTTTGTTCATGTATGTATTCTGTTAATAATATCAATGAAAGTTTTTTATATGAATTAATTGTTAACCTGCTGTTTCGTATCTGTAGACAAGCCAATCCAATTGCAATATTAATTGATCTTATAAATCATGTGTATACTAGGGAAGAACTTAACAAGGTAAATTTTTATCATATTATCTTGAATTATGTATTATATATATACACACACACACACACATACATGATTGTATTGTGTATAAATAGACATATGGTATATTTGCGTGCACATTTTGCGTGTATATATGTATGTATTAAATTAATTATGTCAAAAATGAAAAATTATGATGCAACAGATAGTATTATTATTAAAATTATTATTTAAAATAAAAAAATGAATTACTTATTTACAGGGAAAATATAGAATTAATATTATCTGTTTTAGATACATCACTTCGTAGGAAGTCAGATAAAAAGTTCACGTTTGACGTTTTATGTTGGAGAAAAGATAAAAAAACGCTTAAACGAAATCAAAAATCAGACAAAGTATCTTGCAAACCTTTCAGATATAAAAGTAAGCAGGGATAACTGGGATATATAAATCAATAAAAGTTGACATTATACAACTTGTACATATTTATCTATATTTTTAAAGAGTAGAGACCTAAAAACGATTTATACTTTCTTATTTTTAATTTGTTTTATTAATCTGTTGTTAAATTTCTTGTTTTGTATCATATTTTTTTATTATTTTTTAATCTGATTTTAATATATCTTTGGTTATTAATATTAATATTAATATTAAACTATATTAAATTAAATTATTAAGTAACATTCAATAATACTTTGCATTATGCTAATTAATAATATAACATAAATAATAAAAATATTTATATTATACTGATTAATAGTATAATATAAGTAATAAAATAATAATATGCATTACATTTTTAACATATATTTATATTTAATATTAACATTCATTATCAAATTTATTATTAATTGTAATAGTAAAAAAATATGTAGGTAAACAGAGGAATGTATTGAGAACGAGGTGATGAAGTAGCTCAGTGACAGATTAGCTGCTTAATAAGAAGATCCTAAATTCTAATCGCGAGAAGGCCGTTTTTTCCCCTGTGCTAAAGAGCATAATAATAAATGTTGATGTATTATTATGCCCTACACGTAATATCTACATAATCCTATATAATATAATAATAAATTAATATTAATATTAATTTGTATTTTAATATGTTATTAATATTTCTAATTTTGTTATTAATAATAGAAATATTAATAATAAATAAAAATTAATATGGTGTTAATATTATATAGAATAATAATATAATTTAATTATATAATATAATTTAATATTGTAAATATTCATAATTTTATATATTTATTATTATTTAATATTTTGATTATATACTTGTGAAATATTTACATTAGATTTAAATTTTAAATTTAATGATGATATTATTTTATGCTACTATATATTTCTATAAAATAGACAATTTCTATAAAATACGCAACTTATTATTTTTAACAAGTTTATTTATATTAATGTAACTAAATGCTTAATAAACAAAATTTTTATTATAAAGAACAAATGCATTTTTAAGTAATATAATTTATTTAACATAATTTATTTATTAAATAGATAATATTTAAATAATATATAATAATATATAAAATAATAAAATTTTAAATATATATAAAATTTTTTTTTTTTTTCAGAATTTTGTAAAAGTTTATGTTTTTAAACATTGATTGATGGATAAGTAAATATATTTCTACTTTGACGATGGAATTTCCATAAGTACTTCTCTATATAAATTCTCCACTCATTACTCGCGTCGCTAAATTATCATCATCAGTTATCGTCGTTATATAAGCTTGATCTCTTCTAGAGCTATCATTTAAATTCTTTTATTGTACAGAATAATTGCCTTCGTAGAAATAGTTGCTTGATTTGTAGGCACTGCTTTGCATATCATTTAGCTACCCTACGTCGCTGATCTTACCCGCCGTCGTAAGTTATCATTATTAAACCTTTTTACCTTTTTCTCATAAAATTATCGCGAAAATCATCACCGACATCTTCCGAATAAAATATCGCGAACCTTTCACTCGTCCGGTTTTTGCGTCGCCCCCGCCATAAAATACTTTGTTGAGTCATAATGACGACGAAAAATCCTAGCGAGTTCCATCTCCACTTTACTCCGCCCTTCTCACGAAGAAAGGCGAGGAAACGTTCCGTCCTAGAGCGAGGTCCGGCGCGTCGGACAATTAAATCTTTTTAATCGCTCAGCGTAATTGCCGCGGATTAGAGATGCCGTCCATCCACTGACGGGCTGCGGTCCTTGATTATCGCCGATGGTCAGAGAAAATAACAGTGAGCTAAAGAGAGACCAAGAGACGGGCAAATATCGAAGAGAACGGGGGAGGGTAAGAGGGGGTTCTTGCTCGTCGAAAGAAGCCGCCGGTGATGGACCGGATCGGTGTTCGGCATCCGAAGTGCGTTTTAACGGAGGGGAACACTTAGAGGAATACGTCTCCCGGTGATTATTGGCCGTGATAATGATCGAGTCGCTGCGAGTTGTCTATGGCGTGATTGCAGGTCGCGCCGTTGATCCTTAGGCCATGCGCGTTGCGAGGGTGGTTATTAAGAACGACCGGTTCCATCTCGAGAAGAGCGCGGGGATCGGGTTTAGAAGAGAAGCGCCAAGCCCGATTCGATTTTGAGATGCATCATTTGCGGCGAATCTATGCAAAAAACGGGTCGGGAAAAAGTCGGGAACACTGAAATAATCGAGTCTGATAGTGGAATTCAGATGGATTCTGAATTTTTGCAAAATTGAATTGGATATCCAATATTATGTTTGGATGAAACGGAAGATGTGCAAAAATTAATCGATAAGACTTTATTACATTAAGGAATCTTGCCCCCTGTAAAATTGCAAAATCGTAGGAGTAAATTTATCGGCTTTAACATCACCTCTCTATCTCGCTTCATTGATTAACTTGAACTTTTTCTCTTTTTCTGTTTTATATTAATAAAATTTTCGTTTTTTTAATCTCCTTTCTTAAATTTGTTTATAATTTTAGAAAATTGATTCATTTTGTGAGCACATACATACATGTATTTGTTTTTAATTTATCAGATTTTCTTGAATAGCACTTGTACAATATTACACGATTCATATTTTCCTACAAGTAGTGAATCTCTTTAAAAAATTAACAAATGTTTTATATATTACATTATATATATATATATATATATATACATTGATTTATATTATCAAATATATAATTAAAAAATATATATATCTTACTATATTTTTTTTCAAATTTTTTCTATCTTGGAATATATCGTTTCTACTACTCAGTGATGATTTCGAGAGTGCCCGTATTCTTCATTTTGACGTGGATACTTAGCTCGACATATTTACCCTCGAGAGACAAAGTAATGAGCCTGCAATTAGGCGCGAACGATTAAAACTGGGCCTTAATTGGCTTTAGTGAAACCTCCCAAGAAAGATTTGCGCTCTTCATCCCTCCTCGCGTGTTCGTCTCTCTCGCTGCTTCTCTCTTTCATTCTCTCCCTTCGTCTCTATTCTCCTCGCTTCTTCTCACCAACCTCGTATAAGCGGCTAACGTTGAACGATAAATCATGTTAACTCACGTAAGTAGTAACTAGTAACGGATTCGCGTTTGTACGACTTTCGTGAAATATTGGCTATTACGTGGAGTTATGGCGAGGATGGGCGACCGATTTCCACCCGTTAGCTAAGAAGTCGCGAATGATCCTAGATAGTCTCGCAAGCTTATCGGGAATACATTTTACGGAAAGGGGACGAACTTAATATAAAATAAAAAATATCTCTCATATTTAATAATGTCGATAAATTTTTAACAAAAATCTGACGTCGTAACTGCTAAGAGAATATAATGACGGACTGGCTGTATCTTTTATCATATATAAAATATGGACAAAATTTTCGTCTTTCAATCTATTCATTCAATCTTGTTTTCCTTTCACAAGCGTGTCTGGTTATTAATCAATGGTTAGACATGCCCCAACCAGACTCATGCAAATATTTTCGAGCAAATGTCTATAATAATCTTGAGCTTTCCGGTTAAACAATTCCTTTCACTCCGTGTTTTTTGCATAAAATTGTGTTGCGCTCGACATTTTCTGTCACGCAAAGTTGTATTAACGCCACGGGCTATAAAACCTTAAAGACTATATTTAAATAAAAATAAATTAACGTTTTTTCTGGGAAATACTAATATCACAACACACGTGACACACAAAACATGCGCACGCACAAGAAACTTTTATACATTTATGAAGACATAATTTAAACTTTATTGTCTTGTTCAACTATTTAAATTTAAATCTCTTATAGCTAGTTTTGCTTCTGTGATAATCTTTAGTCGATTTCATTACTTCGACATTCTATTTGCTATTTATTTGAGTGCTAATAACATAATGTGTAGGTGTGTCCACCGTTTCTATCTCTCTCTCTCTCTTTCTCGTCTTCACCTATCACAAAATGTATCCTTAAATGGCTACGAGAATAACAACGTCTACTAACGCAATAATTTACGACCGACTAAAGTACCGCGAAGTGCTTTTATGCGAAGCAGGAAAGAGCGCCAGGCGACTCTCTCGGAGAAGAGGTAGAATAGAGGGTCCCGTAAATTACGCGCGTTTCGTCGCATTCTATTCGGGTCCCGTAAGAATCGTGTCTCTGGGCAGGCCCCCGGGTTCAATCCCAGGTCGGTGATTATGAATTTCTGGGTCCGAGTGATGGCGAGCCAGGACCGGCTAGGGCACGTCCCTGTGCACGCCGTCCCTTTGCCATCCACCCCGGGACGACGACGGCTGTGCCGGTGGGAAGGAGGACGGAATCGTCTTAAGCGCCAAATTGCACGTATGCTAAGTGGCCGCGATTTAAATTATTATTATCATCTCTCGGCCACGGGAATCGCCCTTCCGAGAATGATTACACGCGACGGTCAGAGAGATGCGCCGCGTGTATCGTTTCGCTTTTGGGGGCCCTACGACGAGAGCCATCCTTCCTTTCCTCATTTGAATGCGATTTGGACTGCCAGCGGTGCGCAGTCGTATCTCTCGCGCGATGTCTCCCTTTGAATGTAACATAATCTTGCAAATAGATAAGTAAAAGCTCTGAATGGAGCGGTGAATAATGTAACGGCAGGATTAAACAACGAGAAAACGAATATTTTGGACACTTTGTCATTGATAAAATAACAAATATTAAGTCCATTTAAATGATGTGTACTTTGAATTAATCAAAGATCGTACAAAATATTAGAATTTTCTTAATAAATGTTATTTTATTTTTAAGTATTTGGTTTTTAAATATTTATTCTACGGTTTCCATCTTTTTTTCACCTATAAAAAGTAACGATTAAAGTATTTATTGTAGTAAAGCATTTATATATTTATTAATTAATTATTATTTTATTTTAGCACGTCTCCAAATTACCTTACGTATATTTAATAAGTTAGCTTTATGCTTTTAGTATACTTTTTATATTAAATTAAGTTCCCAGAGTAATATGGAAGAAATAGTAAACGATATAATATATAAAATACTAGATGACACTAACTGTTAAAGAGCCAAGATGATATCAAAAAAACTGTTACGGTGAGATGAAGAAGTATGAGAACCTCTGTAGAAATGATAGAGTACAGAAAGCAATTCGTGCGCTTGAGTTCTCGATTGGAGGTGATTCTCGTAATACATTATTAATTTGAATGCTTCGTGCGTGATGAATTATTTAACGGCGCGATTAGCCTAATGCATCATCGCGCGCCCATTCTTCCTAAGTTTCTTGTTTCTTGCTCGTAAGCGCGAAATCATTTGTTCGTGATGCCGGGGAAAAATACCTACCTAGCTCTAAGCGGCTAATTCTTTTAATCGAGCGATTTAGCAGGGATAACGAAAAGAAAATACCAGGATTCTTCTCAAAAAAATATTTACTTAATTATTTTTATCACGTCTCTAACATAATGATCGCGTCGCTTTGTCTGCATAGAAAATTCAAGAAAATCATACTTCAACGTAAAGTGCTTCATTTTTGTTTGTTTGTATTCTACTTAAATCGCGCTAAATTTACTCAATTTTTTTAATATGTGAAAAGTGCCATGAAAGTAGAATATAAAATTATTTTCATTATGCATGATTTAATCTTAGAAATTATTTTGTATACGATACAATATTTCAATTCCAAAAAGATATGATTAGAATTCATTTTCTTTTCAATTAGCAAATATTATCAGTTATCTGGAATTCTAAAAATGCAAGTTGCCAAATATCATCGAATAAACCGCAATAGGAACGTAAAATTAGCGAGGGGGCATCGCACCTCGGAGGGCACATTCCTGAAGACTGTGCAACGTATAATGTCCGATTTTGTGTAAGGTAAGGTCAATAGAAACTACATCTATCCTCAGGGACTCGGGCAATGTATCCGTGCTTGTTTCTCCGACACCAATCATTGCACACCAACGGTAATTAGAGCTGATCGTTTGGCCCGCGGTGAGGATTTCGAAAAATTCCGAAATAGAAACCAACCGAATTCGTCGAATCGACAGGTGGCCCTCGACAGACGCACAGGAATTTCGTGGGTGGGTCCTCGCCCCGGGGACGCTTGTCGGGGCACAAGTTAGGTCTAGAGATCACGGAGTTGGTCGCCGCGACGATTGCCTCTCATTCCCCTTTTCTTCTTGCTGACTTTGAAAAAGCTCAGCTAATAATCAAGACATTTATTTTTCAGAAGGACAGAAGAGGGTCCATGATTTAATATAAAATATATTATTGTTTTGCAATGTAATTTTTCGCTTCGTATCTTTCACGATTCTTTTTCCACAATATTTTTTTCTTTTTATACTTCTGTATAAAAAAGAGAAATTATATCTCTCATACAAATATCGTTTTATATATTTTCTTAAGATGCAATTGCTTTATAAAAAAAAAAAAATTATTATATTTTTCTCTTTAGAACAAACTCATTTGTTCAATTCCGCAAAAACCGACGATCATAGATACATTAAAGAATTTTGATCTGTTCTAATCGCTAAAGATGATATATTACAGCGGTAGTTTTTCCATAAATCGATAAAAATAAGCTCTTCTCTTAAGCGTCGAAATTGCTGATGTTCTCCATTAAACGATTCTCATTAAAACTTTCGAGACTGGAACGGTTTCATTCGCGATACTTCCATTTCACGGAAACTGGGCCCATAGAACTTCGAATTCGGCGCCATAGGTAATACATGCGGGTGGATGATTGCATGATTACAGTTATTATGGGAAATTTATAAAAAGTCGATCGCGTATATACGCCTTGGTATACGGATCCGCGCGCCGACGTAATTCCTCTCTTACGGGGGCCTAATCGGGCCGATTACCGGAACTTTTTGAAAAACTGGCCCGAATAAAATTAGCGGCGGACCTTCTGATGGAACTTTGATGGGGTTCTTGAGGCATAGATTACCATCCATACAACCGGTTTAATAACGTAAATTTTATTGTTGTTTAAATTAAACGTGACATATTATAATCGTATCTACAAGAAAAGTACAAAGTTATAAGTTATATACTATATATATGTATAGTGCGTTATGCGGTAATACTCGAGTACGAGATAGTGAGAGACTTTTACTTCAGACGTTTACGAACTCGTTTGAATACATTATGAGACGAGATGGGGAGATTACCGTTGTGGAATGCGGGGGTGAAGGAGGAGAATAAGAGTTCACAAAAAAATACAAAAATAAATATATGAATCGCCGAAAGCAGCCACGACAGAAGGCACGATAAATTGCTACATGGAAGCAAATGCTTGCGTTGAATTACAAATAATTGCTTTCGTTCTATTCCGTTTGCTCGCTATCGTTCTATCTGATCTCTTCTGTCAATCATTGCAAAATGCATACGAAACGGAAAGACAAACTTATTGAATAGCAAGATCTGAAATGCAATACATGCAGAATCACTAAAAATTTTAAGTATAACATAAATGCACAAATATTCGCTAATATTACTCGGTTATCTATATCCATTATCTATATTCGTAAAGCTTTGGATTTCTGTAAGAACTATTTTAAAAATATTCGATAATATTGAACAGATTTAGAAACAATGAAATATTCGTGACAATCAGTTTTATAAAAAGATTTTGCATAGAAATAAAAGTTTAAATTATTGTATAATTAATAATTAATTAATAATAAATAATTGAATAATTAATTAATTCTAATCGCAATATCACATTCCATGCGATCTTGCGAATGATTGACTATGAAAATCATGAATTTATTTGGCGAGCGATTAACTCTAACTTCCTTATCATTCACCCGTGTTCCCTTTATCATATTTTGCTTTTAATATATCTTATAAATCACTTTTCCATTCTTTTCAAATACGTATGCAATCTTAAGATATGATTTGTCCATACGCCAAAAACATATGCTAATAGAATGAAATGAAACTCTCTTAAGAGCGTCAATGTTGAAATAGGAATAAAAATAAGCTGATATGATTGCATCGTCCGATAGATCAATGATAAAATCAAGGAATTAGCGAGTTCAATTGCCAACTATATATTTACAGTAACTTCGTCCCATAAAATTGCTATCATCTATAAGAAAAAATTGCTTTTAACAATTCAAAACAAGACATCTATCTGTTTTAGTTTTGATGCTACTGCGAGCTTTGGCGATTGCAACAAGCAACTTAAATCTCTAATTGTTAGTCCTTATGACTTTATATTATTGAAGAATACTATCTTTCTTCGATTCGTGTAAACGTACTCACATGTCGCGACAAATCGTGTAATTCGACGCTTGGATAAACTCTCTCGATTTATATTAATTATTTTAATTCGTAAAAAATAGCGATTAATATGAGCGTACGTATATAATTTCTTCGCGAAAATACGGATATATAAGTATATATCTATGTATACTAGAACGCGTGTGTATATTTGGCTTGTGAGTCGATAACATGGAGATGGAAGTAGAAGCATTTATGAGTTGAACGTATGCGCGCGCAAATTACGCAAAAAAAGCAACGTTTTTTTAAGTAAAACAAGAATAAAATAACAAACAGAACAATCTATCGAATGTCTCTATTTAAACGTTACGAAACAATGCAGATAACGTGATACTGAGCGAAAGTAAGAGAGTATTCAATTAGAAATTAATACGTCCTTTTTGTACAGGAGCGCAAATATCATATTACGAAAATTTTCTTAACTTACCTTAATGTGTATTTACAATACAGGCATCTCTGATTATAACGAAATTATATTGAAAAAGGGGGGAAAAGGATATATCGCATCACGGATTTGATAAGTACGCATGCGTGAAAAGAATATATGTTGAAATCTGAAAACCTATCCCCATATTGTGTAAAAAGAAGATATTTCAAACTCGCGATATACAATTCCGCTTCGTATAGCTATAAAGCAGAGAATCGAAGCGATTATTTGTCCGCGATCTTGTGATTCCCGGTATCAAATTCATAATTATAAAAACAATGTTATCGATGTTTGTACGATAATGTGTCCAATCAACATATTTTCTACCCCCCCCCCCCCTTCTAAGCTGAGTCTTCAACTTGTTAGGTTTTAATCGTTTGAATATTTAACCTTCGCAATACTTTGCTGCGAGTTAATGACGCTGTCACATAAATCAAAGAAGTTTTAATTGTGGTTAAATTATGCGCTACTACATACGCATTAACTGTATCGATATCGCTCGAAGTTGTTCATTTTGTTTTGTGTTCATAATGTCTGTCGAAAAACTCGAAAATCTAATATGAATCTTTTATGCGGTTGATTCAATATAAATCATACATCCAGTCAACGCAGTTGAAGACGAATCATTGTGTCAAAATATTTTTTTAAAAAAGCAAAGAAATAAATAACAATGCGCGCGTTACCATGCTGGATCTTTAAACAGGCGGTAAGGCCCAAAGGGTTGCGGTTTTATCAGCGGAAGTGCTGAGGAACGAAAATTCTGTCGGATGCCAACGTCCTGAGATGACTTTATCTTGATGTTGAGCTACTACAACGCTAGGTAGAGGCATCGTAAGATCACCTGCAACATAGTTTAGGATATTTCTTTAATGACATGACTCTTATATTATTACTGTTACTATAGGATATTTCAGCGTTGTAAAAAACGTTTCAAAGAGAGAGATTAAAATTAAATGAAAGACCCACCTTGCAAATCTGTGAGTACCAGTTTATTGTCATATCCCGCTGTCAATAAATAATATGCTGACGGCGAGAATCGTATGCTTCTGATATCCGCCGCGTGAGGTTTGAAACACTGGACCGTTCTGCCACCGCGAATGTCAAAGAGAACGCAACTACTGTCCTCATGGCCGGACACCAAAAGCCGACCAGACGGATCCACGCATAGCGCGGCTACGGGACTGCCAACCTGCAGTGGAATCAGATGCTGATCAAACAAACAATACTGCTTCCAATCCCAGTATCGCTAAAATGTCCGATAAAAATCCGATCAAAAAGGAATGATCAATGTTTTGCAATCGGGAGAGATGATAGTGCGATTTAAAACTGTAAATCGGATATTTATCGGACTTAAAACTCAATACAAGACTAGTACAGAACAAAATATGTTGGTGCGACGCATGCCGGATTTTAAATGATAGGAAAATTTATTTTCTAATTCTATTCGTTCTAATTTTTATTTGGATGATCGTGTAGATATAAAATTTTACTTTTTTCTTTAATCTTTCTGCACCACAAAAATGATGTTTATTCCGTTCTCTGCCATCTACAGTTCGTAACAATCGATAAAAAATCAAACGGGAATATCAACGGGGAAGCCAACTAACCCGACTACCAGGTACCGTCGCAGGTGTGACCATATTGACGCAGCCTCTTGTTCTCAAATCCCAGAATCTGACTGTTTTATCCTGCGATCCGCTGACGAACATCGCTCCGCCCCAGTTGTAAAGCGTTAGCACATGGCCGCTGTGACCGCTTAAGGCTTGGAAAGGCGTGCCGGTCGTGCAATCGGTAACGTAAATCTTGCAATCGCCAGCACCACCGCTGATCAGAAGACTCGATTTGTTCGACGTATCCTCGAGGAAGCACAGATCGCGCACTGTACCATCGTGCATAGTTAATTCGACCTCTTGTCCTGGAAATTAAATGAGCAGAAAATTATTTGGCGAAATAAAGAGGATATTAATTCTTTATAAATTATTTAGATCTGCTCAAGAGATATATACCTTCAAGGTTCGAAGTATCAGCGTTGAAACGCATCAATTTCACGGTCTTATCGTTGCTTCCGGTTGCCATCAGTCGACCATCCGGTGTCCACGCAAGGCAATATATGGAACCCTTGTGGTGCTTCGTTCTCTTGAAAAGAACAGTGGGTTGATACGTCTGATGATCCTCCCTTAAAGATACACACGATACCATTACTCTTAACGTCATTATGATTAGCACGCGGAATGATAAGTAACAAGCATATTTCGTCGATTCGCAACGATATAAATCATTCGTCTGAAAAGGAGATTCTATTCCACTCGGGTCATCAATCTATTCGATGAAAAGAAAGAATGCTCGAGTTCTCGCACGGGCATCACTTTCATCGAGCTGTTTTTTTTTCTTCCTCGTTCCCAGCCCTCATCAGCCGCGTCATCTCTAATTGAAGTCGATATCACGGCATATTGTGCAGCGGTCTGTGGAAACGAGGGAGAGGTTCGACGATTTTATAGAGAGAGACCCATTGCCGCTTTCACGGCATACCGGTTTTTTACGTAGATTTTAATTAAGTACGGCTCTTTCTTATTGCGCGAGGTTGATGCATGTGAGATTATGTATCTTACCTCCCTCCGCATCTGCCGAACAAAAGAGAGAGAGAGAGAAAGAAAGAGAGACAGAGAAACGGAGAAAAAGAGGTTCATCCCCCTCGTTATTAATTATCATTTGCTTCCTAGATTCTATTCGGCTCGAATATGATGCGCTAAATTAACGTCACTCCTGTTTG
Organism: Polyergus mexicanus; assembly: GCF_030449975.1. NCBI lineage: Eukaryota > Metazoa > Arthropoda > Insecta > Hymenoptera > Formicidae > Polyergus > Polyergus mexicanus. Next base: position 3,564,361 of record NW_027223327.1, on the reverse strand, counting down.
TCGCAATTTCCAGCGGGCTCCGAAGGAGAACGACTTTCGAAAGTGACGATACAATTATTCGCAAAGGCAGTTTCTCCACGGACAATAACAACATAGTTGAAGATATTCGTATTAAGTGATAAGAATAATGGATTAAGTAATTTATATCATACAATATTCGAGAGACACGTAACGATGTTGAAAATTTCCTCCTGATATTTATAAGAAAATTTATAAAAAGAAGAGTAGAATGTGTGTGTGTGTGTGTGTGTGTGTGTGTGTTTGTGTTTGTGCCAATCAAATCGCATAGATATAACACTTTTCTGAAATCATATTTTTAATTGATTAAAATAATTATTTTATATAAATTAATCAATTAATTATAGTACACTATATGTAATTAAAAAGTGCTAATTAATTATGAAAAAAACTCGAAAATTCAGCTTCTTGCAATAAATTTTATTTGTTTAATAAATCTATTGTCGCTGATTTATTTTTGAGATATTCATATCTCGTTTAAAAATCAAGGAAGATGACTATCAAATTTCAAAAGATGCCATAAACTGCTATATCGCTAATTGTAAATAGAAATCTTGAGCTAGAACACTTATCAATAACACTTGAGACAGCTACGTAATTCTTCATATTTTGAAAGTTGACGTGAAAGTTGTGCAAAAAAATTAATATGTCAATAAGATACAGAAAATTTTCGTGCTTACGTTTCTAGCGATAGATGCAGAGATGCACTCTCGCTTATCCATCAAATGATGCGTCATATATATTCGTGCTCCTGTCATGTACACATCTAATTTACCAGCGGCACTAACGACTATCATTATTAGTTCTATCTATATCTTTTAACATTTCTGTTTCTCCATAACTCATAAGCTAGAATATTTAATGAGCGATCCATGTATCCGTTCTACTTCATCTATAATTAAACAAATATCTTTTTTACAGTGTCAATAGTTACAATGTAATAATAGTATACTATTGACATATATATTGCGGACGAGATATTGCTTTGACGTGTAGTAGATATAATAAAATAGCAAATTTTTATCGGCTCTCTTGCACAGTATAATGACGTAAATATTATTAAGAATTCGTGGTATCTCGATTTTATCAAGTAATAGAATTCTAATTTCTAAAGTGATCTAAATAACACGAAACAATCACGGAATCGTTTAATAATCAAATTTTCAGTAAACAACGCGGCGCTTATATTAGCATTGTTTTTTACCTCTTTTGCAATAAAAAAAAATGTTATGACTTGAGAAACGATTTTCTGAGATCTCTAATAATTTTGCAATAATAAATGAATTTTACGAGATGTTTTTCGCCTTATTGTTGGCGATCTAAAATAAACTTACGCGAAAATACTTGAAAAATCATCTTTGTGTCTGGTGATATTCATATAGTACCAAATAATAATTTCGAAAGTACGCAACAGTTACGTAAGACGCGAGTAACGAGTTCGTCGCGCGCTTTACACTTTCCGTTTAATTCGAATATAAATTCGCACGTTCAAACTTTCTCGACGCCGACAACAAGAATCGTTCCGCGCAAATAAAGCAACATTGCAAACGTAGCGCCAGGTTACTTTATTACGAACGGATAAATGGAAATTGCTGTGCGTGCGTTATTGACTTTGGACACAAATTACAGCTCGCTGAATTTACCGGAACACTATAATATACCGTCAAATGAGCATTGACGTGAATTCTAGACGCAATTCTAGACGCAATTCTGCGAGTGAAAGGGGACTGTTTATTGTCCACCATGTAATGCAAAGCAGACATAATATGTCTTGAACTAAAATATAATATTATCTCCAAAAGATGAAAGTACAGTTCCATCTCGTACGCTATTCATATGGACGAAGCATTTTTGCCTTTGTATTATTTTTAGAATTTTTATCTGGTTATTTATTCACACTTTCGATCACTTTATATTCTTGAGTTGTTATTACTATGAACCATAAAGTAGCTAATTGTTTTTGATATTCCACGAATATCTCCATTATCTGCGATTTTCATATCGTTCAACCATGCAATAAGAATTTCGTTAAATTTTTTAGATTGTATTCTAACAATTAAGAATCAAGTCTGAAAACCGTATATAAAAATTAAGAAGTATTATTGCTCTAAAAAATAGGGTAAAAAATAAAATACTCTAAATCACGGATGATGTAAATAGAAATATGATGCAATGTGAAAATACTGTTAATGGAAAAAACTGTACCGGCAATTCCTACATTTATAGGAATGCTCCGTTTGGCATAAAGGTCTCTGCCACTTATTAAGCCGACACGTTTGCGTAAAATTTAGCAGACACAAACTTATACACGATCTTTATCAAATTTGATGAGAGAGCTTTTTTATCACGCGTAAGTGATAGAGTCTTGTCAATTACACAATCAAAGTATTACGTTTCACATAATCAAAATTATTTTTAATGTTTTCTTAAGTAGCATCAATTTCACATATTTTCATTGCAAACTTCTTATATAATAATTTCAGATTTTTTTAATAATTTGCAATTGATAAGATTGCGTTTCTTGTTAATCATTGATTATTTATTTAAAACGCTAAAATACCATTGATAATATTTCCTGATTTATTGGATAATATTTATCAAATTATCTCATTCTGAAAATCCTTCTTCATTAATAAAATATACATAAATCAACCTGTTCCTCGCCAATGCAAGTTAGAAAGCCATTCAGTGATAGTCTTAATAAAAATATCTTCAACATGTGTATTATTATATTTAAATATATTATTAAGCTTTATTAAAACTGTAATATTCATCTTAAATTATATAGCTCGCGTTAAGAAAGCAACGTAGAAGAACGTATTGGATTATTACAAACTCTGTTCTAATTACTCCGAGCAGTAAAGTTACGTTGATATCATCGCACCGAGATGATAGATAAGCCCGAGTTTATTGAATAGCGTAACGCGTTCCGCTGTAAGAATCGAGATTTCTCTCGCGTTTCGTATATAATCTATTTTCGTATATCAAGGATCCAAAATATATTCGCGACGCATAAAAACAACACCAAGCTTAGCTAAACCAAACTTATCGTTTTCTCAAACTCCACTCGTCAACGCGAAATTATTTTGTCATCGATGATTTTCTCCGCTATTTTCAATAACGATCGAATCGATCTTTAGTTGACTTATTATAATTTATGATTATTTTCGTCTCGGCGCCGCTAAATGTATCACGACTCTCTCCTGCTTTTCGCGGAAGCGTGAATATAAATTCATCCGATTTCTCTCCCGGCTCGGTGACGGAACCATAATATTTTCTATCGCCATTTTCTCAATAATCGAATAACGCGACTCATTTATTATCTTTGCGTAAGACCATGGTAACGATACAGTAATACCGCATAATGAAATTTGTTGAGAAAGGCGTATTAAAGGCTATCATTAGTCATTTACGTGGCTATCTCGAAATATCTTACATGCGCCGTCGAAATATCGCACGTTTCATTCTGTTCTGGATGAAAGATAGAAGGCAAGATTATCGCGTTACTTCCGCAGTTCACAATCGTAATTTATGGATTTTTTTAAACACTCGATTGCGAAAGCAGGTTCCACCTGCTATCGGGTTTCCGTCGTCGATATAAAACGCAGTTTGTAGAAAGTTTAATAATGATATTACGAATTCATTATTTAAATAGTGATTGTAAAATCACTTTATTTATCCATAAAATATTTAATTAGTAAGAAATTCGTGAAAGTGTAAAATTTCTAGATAATATCACACACAAATAATAACAAAAAACAACTGGAAACTATTGGATGTCATAAATAATATTAATATATAATTAAAATTTCATGGATTATAAATAACAATAAAAATAGAATTAAAGAAAAATTGTCTCTAAAAAAAATTTATAGATAAAAGTATTCTTATATATTTAGAAGAAAGATATAAAAAACTACGATATAATATTTTGTATTCTAGCTGGTAGCTAAAAGTTCAAAAATTTATATACCCATAGAGATGTTTCTTTAGATTGTCAGAGTGCATCACAGTTTTAATAATATTGTTTCAAATATTTTTTTTTTTTTTTAGGGCAAATGGTCTTTTCTAAAAACGAAACAAAAAAATCGAAAAATCAGTCCCCAATATCAAATCAATATTATTTAAAACTATAGGGATATGATGGAAGTGATACATAAAAAAGAAAAAAATAAAAATCTATAAACGTATATAAATGAACAACAAATGCACAAACTGTACGCTTCTGATAAATAAAGCGATGAAACAAATTAAATCTATATCAGCTGTGATAAAACGCCGCATTTAAATTTTGAATAAATGTATATCGATTTAATTAAAAAGTCCTTATAGGATCCTGTTGCAATTTTTTTGGTATCTTTGTATCTAAAACTCCTCGAATTTCTCGATTGGATATGTAAATAATATTATTCTCACCTGACATCGTGCAGTTTTGGGTAAGCGCATATCCGTAGTGTCTTCGAATTCGATCCCACGGCGTATAATTTTCCGTGAGGGTGAAATTCGGCGCATCGAACTGCCTGCACGTCCTCCAGGGCAGTGACGGGAACGAATCGTGGCCTGCCACCGCCGTTGCTGCTTCCGTTGCTGGTGTCGAGTTCCGGTCTCGGCTCCTGCTGCAGAAACGGTACGCGCGTTCGTTACTCGATCTGGCATTAATACGCAATTATCATCGCGCGAGCAAACGCGCGCAACTAATAATATGCTTGCCGTTACAGAAAAAAACGCACACGGAAAAGGTAGCTGTGTTTTAAACGAGATATCTAATGAATACCTATATACTGGTACAGAACACATTGGTTCTATTGTATATTCGCGGAAGGAATAAGTATCGCTGCAAGTTCCGGATGCGCTTCTACATCCGGCTGCGATAAACGTAATATTCAAACAATATCGCTGCAATTGATGCTCACACGCTCCTTGAATTACTTCCTATTCAATTGAAAGTGATAAAATTATACGGTGGCAGAATACAATACGACAGTACGCGTTAATTGCGAAGAGAGAGAGAGTAACCTTAAGATTAATCAAATATTCAGATAATCGTGAAACGAATAATATATACGATACAATACAATCAAACACAATAGAAGTATAGATAAAAATCAACATTAATAAAAATGATTTAAATAACGATTCGCATTTTTTTTTTTTAATCGTTTTAATTACATTCGCTTTAATAGCTTTAGAACAGCTAGCAGTCATGTTTTTATTTCATTCTTTTCGTCGCTGCTCATTCTTCTTTTAAATTAATTAGTATGCCTTATGTGGAGATATGTTTTATGTATCAAGAAATTTCACTTTCTCGCTTCGCTTCAAGATGGAAAGATGAGCTCTTTAGCTTGTTGCGAGACAGTTTATTACTCCCAAAGTCGCCAAACCAGCTTGCACACACGTTACGCACAGCGAATCGAACAAAAAGCGAAAAACTCAAAAATGTTAGAAAGTTCGACTCCAAGTAAATTTCTCGCCAGATTCTGCATAGCAGTTTATTTTAATTTCAATATTCATGAAATAATCATCACACAAAAGCACGTAAATGGAAACGATAATAAAGAGTTTTCTTTTTTTCAAATTCTTCGTTTATTACAAAAGAAGCATGTGCGTGAAATAAAAATAAATCGGTTTAAACTGATTTTAAAAAATAAAAAAAAAACACACGCGGACGTAAAAAGAAAAGATGAAAATTCACGCCGATAATTTTATACTCGGTCATTTTTCATGTGTAATAATAATGATAATAATTCTGCTTCAACATCAAACATGTCGAACAATAGTTAGGAGTTACTTGAATATATGTACCGCATATCTATAGAAAAAGCTGACAATGCTTCTTGCCGTATTTTTATTTTTATTTTTTTCAGACACCGCAGATCTGGAATTGTTTCGCGATTTGCGCAACGACGCGCTTCGCCACGCTTTTACTTTCAAGCCGAGATTGGCGGCAACCGTTTATCTAGATGGATAAATTAGCAAAGCAAATGCACACTCTATCCGTTGTTGTTCTCTTCTTGGCAAACCGTCCGGCACGAGCGGAATTATGAGCGCACGCGTGCATTTTCATGCGCCGACATGCATCTAACGGTGCGAAAGCCGTTTCTTGCCAATTGATAATGGACTTACATACGCACACGCAATTATTGTACATCTCAGATACATGCACGCACATCGGATTCTTAAGAAGATAAGAAATATAAAGAAGCTACGAAATGACGAAAGATCGAGCGTAATTGTTGTTTATATAATTAAACAAGAATATTTTAACTAGTCTAATTACATCCATAATTATTTCCTGATGTTTGTAAACATAAATATTACACGTGAGGAATTCTTCGGAATGTTAATATAATAGCTGAAAAAATGGAGAGAAAATAATGACATGAGAGATTGCATTCGAAATATCACCTGTTTCACAATCCACTTTCAGTATCGTGTTAATAATCGGTATATGATTCATTGATTTCCTTCGATAACAATTTTTTGCCTATTTTCAATGAGTCAAAACCGGAACAATAGCTGAACAGAATTGAAATATGTATTAAATTCGATTTTTAATTATAATTTCATTCTTGCTAACTCATTCCCTTTCACTTCAAGTTCTACTCGTTCTGCGCTGTTTGTTAAGAAGCAATTTATTCCTATCAATCAATTGTACTTTCTCTAGAGCATCCGACTCTAATCCGATCCAGCCCTTGGTCCTATTCATCGGTCGTCGCCGACATCATTATTATTGTAACGTGAAAAGGGAAACGGCGAATAATCGCGCGAATAATGCATGATCGCTTTTTTACGAGCGGACGATGCGATTTACGAGTGAGAATCGGGCCATGAAGGAGAATCGATCGTAGAGATCCGCGAGAGAGAATACCGATTTCGCGGAAATTCTCGCATTCTTCCGGGCGATTTAACGAAGCGGAAACGATTCTCGATTGTAGGTCTACCGGGAAAAGCGGATGAAGTATCGGGAGAGATGCAGCCGAAGCCTAGTTTCGCGATCGGTCAATCAACCCATCGTCGACCACCATCGTTATGGATGTTCGATATTAATAGCTCCGTATGCAATCTTGCGAAAGCGTCTGCTAGCGGTGATGTACACAGAATCATATCACACGGACAGACACTTTGAGATAAAAGGGGGACGAGGATGACGCAAATCCTGTTTCGAGCGCCGCATTATTTTGCATCCAATTAATATTGACCATTTATATGTTAATAATATTACTAGAAAATGTAACTTCCGTCTACCGTAATAAAGTATAATTATTGCAATAAGGTAGTAATAAAATTTCGGAACAAATATGTTTGCAATTAATACATCTAACAATAATAATATAATAGAATATTAAACATTATATTTAAATACTATATATATACTAAATAATTTTATTATATAATTATATTAATATTATATTATATAGTATTATATAATGAAATAATGTAAAATATATGAAATATTATTTATTAAAATTATGTATATATTAAGAATCCGCGTAAGAATCCATTATGTTAATATGCTTGTCTGAACATAAAATCCGAAGCATATCATAATGTGAAAGCAGAAATTAGTTAACCAAGACATCGAGATGCATCTAGGCCATTAATAATAATTCATATCCGCGACCCTAATTCTTCTATAGACGATCATCTCTTTCCAGGAGGAAAGGGTGGGTCGAGAAGGATCCGCCGGATGCCCCGAAGGCCTCAAAACACACGTCTTCGATCGAAGATTGGCGGGACGACGTCCAACGACGCGTGACACGTCGAAAAACAACTAATAAAGGGACCCTGACCTGATTGTCGACTCTGGCTTTTTACTTTCCTTCATCGTCGCGTCGTTAAAAAAACGATGAAACGCGATCTCGAAGATTCACGCGTCATAAATATTAGCGCGATGCTAATTACGAATTTATTTTCGTCCTAAATGCAAACTGCGATCGAAGAGGTTCGCGAAGGAAATTGTAACGATTCGTTTCGCGCTATCAGATGCGAATTTTTTTGCCCGGTGTATCCCAATCATCGATGATTAACGAGACGACAGTTATCGAGATTTTCACTCTTCTCTGAAAAACCGGTTAAACTGGATTTATCAATGATCGTTTTCAATCTTAAATGAATCTATATATCCTAGATATCCATTGAAAAAGATTTGATAGATATTAGTCGGGAAAAAAATAATTAAGTAATTGGATGTGGATGCAAAATGCGAATTGTTAATGCAAAATCGTGCGGTCTATATATAATATATTTGATATATGATAACAAAACTCGGTGAAATCATCTGTATTATTTAGGTTACGACATACTTTTTGGTCGCTGGCGGGTGTTCAGACAGAAATCGAAGGTGCATAAGTTTACGCGTGAGTTTGAAGACATTTAAAGAGATTTCGACGCACAAATTTCACCGTATAATTTTAGCAGAAGATTTTTATGCGTGAAACTGCAGATGCCTTGAAACCGGAAACGGAATGTTCGTACCGCGTGCGCCGCATTTCTTTTTATTTTTATATTACATATAATTAAAGTGTTCAGCTTCATAATTAGCGCGTTACATTCCATTAATATGATTAATTGTCGTTACACTCCTTAACGCATTGAAGTTATTTTTTTGCAGTATATATAATATTAAGAAATCATTCCTCTTATATTAATGAGAATAATAGCCGAGAAATTTATTCAGATGTGTTAAGCGAATACGGAAGTGAATTAAATTATCCCGGATATCATGCAAACCAACTATTCTCGATGAAGGATGGAGAGAACTCTTAAGAGATTGTAACGGATTCGCTACAAGAATACATTCTTAGAAAATTAAATATAGGTTAAGGAAAAAAAAGTCGCATTATCAATCAAATTTGCAAAAAATAAAATATAAAACGACTTCAAAAAAACTGGTAGTATTTCGTAAGAAGTTACTTGCTAACGAGTTTTCCCAGAGTCTTTCATTCGCGAATGAGACACGACGACAATTCTATCCAACGAGCGCGATATATTCCCTAATATATTCCAGCGACATTTCTTGACGAGAGACATTTAAGTTGACTGGCCGTTCGTTGACGCAATAGTTCAGACGGTGACATTGAATCATTTAAGAAGCAAAGCGAAAGTATATGTAATCCTTATCGACAAGTGTCCCGCAATAGATATCGCAACACTGACAATTATGACTGGTTGTTAATACCGCTTGTAATACGATTGCTATTACTCAGCTGTTATTGAAACATTTTTACTCCAGGTGAAACTATCGAGTAGGACTCGTGACTTTTCATTCTAAATTACGAGCGACATCGCAATTAGTTTTCTTACATAGCGGTATAACTTGAGCTCGAGGAAGCCTTCGTAACTTTCTATCGTATGTACAAAACGCACACGGTGAACGTTGTGATTAAGCGGTCGATTACGACGTGACGCAAAACGCAAAACGCTTAGTTAATGATGGCCTCGGAGAGGAACTCGAAAATTACGCCTTCGACATACGTGTGCAATTCGTGTCCATTCACCGGGAACAAAATCGCTCCCCGTCGTCGTCATATTTTCCCCCCTCTTTGTCGTTAACGCGTCCCTCATATTGCGATTAATTGCGCAACGCGAAAAATACTTTACTTTCGCCGGGATTACCGATCATATACCGACGATTTACTGCTACAAGTCCGGCAATCAATTCAATTTCCTAGACGATTGTTCTTCGCGATAAAACGCGTGTGTCGAAAGAGGAAATCAAGACGTGACGGACAAACAAGAAAAACTAATCGATATCGTTGATCGTGTAAAACAGATCTATCTTTCCACGTGCGCTCGTAATTGAGATTTATCGATAACGCCATGACACAACCGGTGATGGAAGGTACATCTCGTTTTCGATATATCGATACATGATCTATCAAATTGCTGATCTGTCGATTCATCAATGTTGTATCTAATTAGCAGCGAGACGAGATAACAATATAACGGCTTAATAATCGGCAGCTGATTAATGACACTTGTTAGATGCAAGCATCGCTGTTTTTACTAGACCACGGTCGATCGGCGAGATGCGTCCATTGCAAAAAATAATGAAATATAATTATAATTTTCAGCGAGGATCTTTCCGTAGCTCCGCGGAGCGTGAAATAAAATGTTAAAATCATTCGCGTTGATTAACGATTATTTCGATAGGGCAAACTACTTTTCTTAATAAAGATGTAACTTCATATTTATCGGACACTTTCTAATCAGAGTTAATCGAAACTGCTGATCATTAAAGATGCAATTTGGAGAAAGATATGGACCGGATCATATATGTATATCACCAATAAAACAGGATATATCTGGGCAAAAAGGTTGTCTAATTTACATTATTTATATAAACATACATATATGAACCAAGAAATATTACATAAAAAAATTTGATAAAAAAGAAAAAAATTCGAACGAAAAACTATATTTTAGAATTAATAAAAATATAAAGTTGTTCTCGCGCAATAAATTTATAACTTTCAATATCTGTCGAGTTTTCAGTGCATATTTCGCACAAAAATGTCAACGTTTATATTGCTTATATCTTTTATAAGCGCCTTAAATAGCACAAAGGGAACTCGAGCATCGAATATTCCGAAATCATAAACAATTAATTCATTTCTATTATACCTGCAAAAATAAGCAGAGTCAAGTTCCGTGAAACACTTTCTTCGACCGACATTTGCGACGATAGTGACGATAAACGCGAGAAACAGCTGATTATGCATATCCGTCAGCGAATCGAGGGGTCAAGTTCCAGATTGTACAATATAATTATAGCGAAGTGAGTATAAATTAAATGCCGTGAGACGTGGTTTCTTCTCAAAACGAGTAGCGTCTATAATTTGGTTCATTACGTGCCGAATTATTTGACCAATTTAGCGCTTATAACGTGCGTAAGAAACGGCATATTTTTAGAATTCAAAACGTAAAGCTCATTGCGGATTTTGCAATATGACAACCGGTCAATGGCTAGACTTGATTAATAAATCCACTGATCTATAAATCTCGGTTAAAAGTTGTTTGCATGTACGTGAGTCCGTCATGTACGTGAGTCCGTCATGTTTAACGTATTATATAAGATACGATCGCGATAATCTGCGCGAAAAGTCATATCAGAAATGAATGGCCTGTTGCTTGGTGAATTAGAATGTGATACAAATATACAGTTACGAATTATTTTTATAATGTAAAATAACATTATTATTTAGCTGTGTATAATATGTATCGAGAGAAAAACGAATAAATCGAATAATAAAATTAATTGCGATTATTTATAAGAGAAATTCGATATAAAGTCTTTAAAAATATTCTAATTTATCATATATTTTTTATTACATATTAAAAATTTCTATTTGTAATAAAAATATATTAAATATTTTTATTATGTGTAAAATTTTTATTCGATAAGCTTGTTATAAAAATTATATTTTCCCGGAGAAACTCTTCTTATATCGATGTGACATACCTTTGTCTTCTTAACAAAAATCTATCTACAAAAATCTTTCAACACACCATGTAGCTACCGCGTCGTTTCCCGGATTTATCATTCCTCCTCTCCTGCGATCTTCTACAGATTTTGCCAATCCTCTCGAAGGTGTTCAGCGCGCGTTCCTCTGCATCAACATCCAGAAGATTTTCCATAGATCTGCGAACCTGTCGGCATACGTTCGCGCTCTTAGGGCTGCTCCTCTGCAGATGATTGCCGTTCTCATCGTGATAGTCGTCCCACTCGCTCATCTCGCTCCTGACGTCCTCCAAGGATCTGGTACGGCCGACAGCGCACGTGCAAGGTGGCATGCTCCTGGTGAGGCCTCTTGAGCTCTTGGCTCGTCCTCGTGGCCGCTCCATCATCATCATCCCGGGTGGCGGAGGCGGCATCGGCGACACCTGAAGCGGTGACATCGCCTGCGGCGGGGGTGGCATCGCATTTCTATATAACGGTGCGAGATAATAGTAGTCTCGGGACTTGTTAGGGTTGCCAGCGATCCTGGGTGCGGGCATATAATTGTAATCAGGGATGTGAGGAGTTATCCACTGGGCCAGGGTATCCAAGGGAACTGGCCGGTAACAATAGGATGGCGCCCGGCTGTTGGGATGATTTCGATACATCGGCGGCCAAGGACGATGTTGTTTCAAATCGAAACGCGGATCCATACGTGGATCCAGTACTCGGATGTCGCCCATTGTGAACTTGTAAGCGATCTCTGTCCTTGCGTAAGATCCAGAGGCCGATTACCTCAAAGCGAGTTAAAGTATACTGTCATATCTCCTTAGCTGATTTCTTACTCGATAGGCGAATGTGTGCTTTTATTAAATATATCCTGTGGTTTTATTAATATAGATATTGATCGTCGAAAGTCTCGGGAAAAATCGATGGAATAAAGTCGTCAAAGATCGATGTAGACGAAAGCGATTAGCAATGTCCGATGATCGAGCGTTTAGAGAGTTTGGCACGCTCGGTCGAGTAATCGGATGAGTCTGGATTAGAAACGTCTCTCTCTCTCTCTCTCTCTCTCTCTCTTTCTCTCTCGTGAAAAACGGTGAAACAAGGATCGAGAGAATAATTCGGTCATGCGCGACGAGAAATTTAATTCTTACCACTTTCCAGTATTCTTGAGAAAAAAAAATCACTTTTAAATGTTTCGTAATTTGATTCAACACTTCACTTCACTTTCTATCGGACGGATTCTTCTCAATTTCTAACTGTCACCGATAATCGGAGTTATCTCGAATCATTGTTTCCTTTCTTATCTCGTCGCTCCCGAATTTTTAATTCTCTAAGTTTATAGCAGTCTTAGTATTCTTAACTCTTCTCTTTCTTCAAGATTTATCGAAACATCGGACTCTTTTATCCGCACTCGAGAATCACCTGAGAGAAGGTTATCGGAAACGATCACCTTTCGCGGTTCGCGAGTTTTCGCGGCCCGCGCTTAACTGAGTACGACGAAGGAGTGCGTAGACCGTGTTCGCGTCGAGCTACTATGGTCTGTTGAGAAACGACCCACTTCTCTCCTCGTTCGAACGCGAAACTCTTCGACTCCCTACCGCCGCGAAACTCATCCCCCTTTCTTCGCGCTTATCGTGCGAAGCGAGAGTAGTTTGCAATTCCGCCGGAAAAGACCGTTCGCGGATTTAAAGTAAAAAAAAAAAAAAAATCATTATACTATTTTCCCACTGGGCTTTAGATGAAATATCAAAATGTTTATATCCACAGATGTATTTATTAAAGATCCCTCTCCTTATCACAGATTAATAAAATTCACATATTTAATAATATTGCTTTAAATTTTTCTTAAACAAACTTTTATGTTCTCAATTCTCTTTCTCGGCCACTTTAAAAAAAGCTTATTTACTCAAGAAAGTTAATAAAGTTTCGCGAAACAATTCAAAAATTTTTGATATTTTATCGTTTGCAATTAAAAGAATATAAAGGTTTTCTTGATATCATTAAAATTATAAAAAGGTGGTACAATATGTAAAACAATGCATAATAATCATAGATTATGGGAAATCAATAATAGATGATGGGAAAAAAGCATGTGTAGCGGTCAAGTACAGAACAGCGGCTTCACGTAAGTGAAATCTAATTTGCAAATTGTAATTGATATAATAAGAATAGAAAATTAAAGTGCTACAGTAACTATCTGAAGACAATTATATCGTAAAGAACAATAGCGATTGCACGATAGTCCCGCAATATGCGCGTGATCTCTTAAAAGAATCAGCGAGGGGTATCTTCGTTGAAAACATAGCATGCAAAGAAAAATCGCGTAACAGGAATAATATTAAAAGAAAGAAAGAAAAAAAATCATACAATAAAAATACTTATATTACGAATAATACTTAAAATACGAATGTTGATGCCCAAAAGGTGATGTTACTATCAGCGGTTTGCCATGAATAGACGGAATAAGAGATTCTCGGGTGAAAATTCGTACTCGATCAAAGTCTTCGGACCATCTTCGCGAGCCGCTAACCGAGAAGAGGGATAATCACACCTATCGAGAGAGTTCGATGATGTACACGATGGACGAAAAAAAAAAAAAAAAAGAGAGACGACTACAACATTCGTTTTCCATCCTCTCTCGCTTTCACTGCGCAATCATCTTTTCCAGCGACAACCGCCAGGCCCATCCGCTCGGATTAATTTTGTTTCGAGATAGAAATCGCGTCATTATTCGCAGGAAGTGAGAACGAAGGTGGGCGTCGCGAACCAACATGTCCCGATCGTTTTCAAGATCGTAAAACTTGCGTTGCCTTCGCGAATTGCGAATTGTGTTGCAACGAGATTCGCAATGTGCGTCAAAACAGAATTGAAGCTTGCTGCGGAGTTTGATCGAAATGTATGTATGTAGATACGAATCGTGATAAAGTGTAGAAAACAAGTGCATAAAGTAATTTATGCTATTATTCTCTTTCCCTCTCTCTCTCTCTTTCTCACACATTCATTTCTTTGAACTTATTATTATTACAGTCAAATATAGCTAGCATTTGATGTAATTTTTATTTTATTTTTAATTCCACAAAATTTTTTCTCCATATATAGCTATTTTTTTCTAGTATTATTATATTTTATATTTGTGTATATTTTTTTTCTTATATAATATTATACATATATGAAATTATAAAATACAATAATAAATGTGAAAAAACTGTAAATATGTGTAAATAAAAAAATTTATAATTACCTACGTTATTATAATATATATGTTTAGATTAATTATCCTCGGTAACTTTCATTTCGGAGAGCTTTTAATTCTTGTATACGTGTCCAAATCACGTAGTAACAATTAGCATGATTATAATATGATATATATTTCAGAAAAGAGAAATTAATTTAATATATATTTATTTACTGACAACGAGTACAGATGCGCACTAGTTACTTTCGAGTCGTTGCGATCACAACTATCTTAATCTCACAAGCAACACCGTATATGGACCGTTGCACTTTCCTATATTGTGATCGATGCTATTAATGCGCTAATCAGAAATTATAGCAATGTTATCGTGCGTGTCTTATAAATTTTTTTGATCGGTTGATTTTAACGCGCTCTGCGTTTATCGCGCAACCGGGTTTATTCCGACAACCGGTCCAAGCAATATACATATATTTTATGCCATGACATAAATTACTACATTATCGAACTCGTCTTGCATCTCGCAAGAAAAGTCTGATAGATAAGCGAGTAAAAATTTACGTGGCGATACATATCTAATTTAAAAAGAAAAAAAAAAAATTGAAATTTTATTCGGAATAGAATTAAGGGGTTTTTTATGTGGCAATTAAAGAGCTTACTTTTATTAATATTTAAACAGATTCACATCAGGCAGAATTGCTAAAAAAAAAAAATAGCCGTTTCCTTCATCGCACAGCTCCGGTCCGGCGTGCGATCAATTTTCCATCGCTGCTTTCTCCGATACGCTCCGTTAATAATCCGTCGCGTTATGTGCGACAATCCAGTTTTCATTTTGGTCTCTCTTCCCTTTTCGCGTCGCAGAATCAACGGACGTCATCTCATGCGTACGCGCAAAATTTCCTTTCGCCGCGATAACCGAGACACGAATCGTCCTCGTAAATTTACGATCGTATATCGAACCGTTATCAAAACCATATTTTACTCGCGTGCGCCGCATTAATTTCACTACCTGAGATTTGCATTAATGCGTTTGCAGGAAAATCGCGAATGCACGTAATTATTAAGAGCGTGCGCGAGAATGAAAGTAGATCGATCCTTTCGCCGTGTTCCAAAAGTCACTTGATCGATTAATGCAGACGCCGTCACGCCAATATTTTCATTGATCAGATGATCCTGGCATCGATAACAAAAAAATCTGTTTTTTTCAATCAAAAAGTAATAAAATGCCGATTAAATTCAATACACCCTATTGGAACTTTCTACGGTTAGATGCATCAAACTTTCGATATTGACCGTTTCGTCTACCGTTTCGTGATATACATAATGTATCATTATGTAATGTTCCCTGAGATTAAAATAAACTTCAATCTGCCTCAGTTCGATCCGAGCCGAGGACAATTTGTACAGACATTATAGATAGAAACTGGATTTCTCCAAATTAACATTTCGAATCAATCGTCTCGAAAATGACGGAAAATAGGTCGCGAGATATATATAATAGGCACGAAGCTGTCGATGCACTTCATCTTCATAGGACATCTGCGTTATAGAGAGAAAGTAACAGGCGACGTAAAAAGTAAATTGCTACGATCCGGTGATATGTATGTACACAATTTATCTCAAAGCATAAAAAGATGATCTTTCGGGTATATTTTTGTCCACATTATGTGGATCCTTGGACGATTATCATGGTCGGTTGCCGTTAGAAAAGTTCGTTCCAATATGTTAGAGTGACGTTGAGTCGCGTGCAAGCTATCGCGCTATCGTCGTTATTAAAATTAGATGACTTTCCATATGCATGTAGATCGCGAGAAAACGAAATCTGGAGCGAGCGTTTGTTTCGGGAACAATAACAGTAGCGAGAGTTATCTGATAACGAAACTGACGGTGATTCGCGTAAGCTACGAAACAATTTATTTAATTAGGTAAAAGATTACGTTTTGTGATAGGAAGATTCTTTAAAGTGAATACATCAATAGATTGATTGTAAAATATACATTAAATAATTTTAAATAATACTATAGATTAATCGATATTTTAGAGATAATATCAAGATAATATTAAATTACAATTATTTTGTTAAATAATATTTTAATTCAAAATTATCTACAATGCTATTAATGCGACATTAAATATAGATGATTTAAAGTTAATGATATAAAACAAGATAATTAGGAATGACTAACATTTTCAATAAATAATTTTTTCTTTAACATTTATTTGCATAATAATTATATAAGAACTAGTAATATTATATTTTTGATTCAAAAATATAATATGGCTATTTGGATATAAAGAGATAAAAGTTGAAGTAGTCAATCATTGATGCATCTACGGTAATAATGGTGCCATTACATGCACGTCCAATGCGATTTCTTCGTCAGGAGAAAAACATCATGACTTGCAAGCACGCATCAAAGATGAATATCGCAGAGGTCAAAATTGTCACGGAGACAAGGCACTTGTTGACCGAGTTTTCAGTACCGGTATTATCAGCTACCAAATTCCTACTTCAGTTTGCGCAATGATTCTGCATTATATATGCACCAGTCGTACAAGAAATATACATATATTTAATTTCTTTCTCACGGTTCATATTTGTTCTTTTTATTCCTCAAATTGATTTATACCTTTATGCTCAATCTTAGTGGAAAGTCCAATACATAGGAAATATGTAAGCTACAATACATAATTCTATTTTGTACCGATCAATCCTTTAGCGATTTATTGACAGTGCCGTGAGCGCGAATGAAAATTACTTCATTTTCCTACGCGTGCGTCTATAGATCAATCATTTTAACTTTTTCATTCTAAAAAGTCATCGATGACTTATGGTTAAGAACGAGCTTATTGGCTCGCTAATTCATTGCGCTCCGCAGATAGGATTTCGACTCGTACTCGTGCATGCACCCTCTTATTT
The DNA here is from genome assembly GCF_030449975.1 of Polyergus mexicanus. Taxonomy (NCBI): domain Eukaryota; kingdom Metazoa; phylum Arthropoda; class Insecta; order Hymenoptera; family Formicidae; genus Polyergus; species Polyergus mexicanus. The sequence continues at coordinate 3,546,787 of NW_027223327.1, read as the reverse complement.
GCGTATTCGAGAAATCGCGCGAAAGAAGAAAAGAAAATCAGAGAAAAGAAACGCAAACCAGTTTTCCTCTTAAAAAATTTCACTTGCGTAATACGTTGATTAACAACTGAGACTTCTTTCGGAATTCGAAACGGAGCTCGGTACGGGAACAAAAAATGTTACGCCAGGTATGTGAGCAGCAATGTACATATACCGTTAAAAAATATTAATAACAGGTTGAGCGGTAACTGTCATGAAAAGGGGCAACGTGATAACTGGCACAACGAAATGTAAAACCGCACATTACCGCACCGTACTGTAATTAACATACGTCCGGTTTTGATAGGTGGACCATGACTTAATCCCCCGCTGCCAAAAAAATACTATCGAAAATGATAGCTTGGCGTGTGGAAAACGGAAGAACAAAAGTTTCACATGGTTGCGATAATTCAGAAAAGAATGTACAAATAATGTAAATTATTATCGCATATATGTATGTATCCTGTACATAACTAGATGTTATTATATTTAATTGGTAATGTATTTATATTATTTCGTTTCTATTTAAAATAATATATTACATCCAATTAAAACAATTACATTAAGATAAAAAAACAATTACAGATAAGATAAATAATTTTTGCCAACTAATTAAATCAATTGTTTCCGAATTAAATTAATGTCATTTTCTTTACATAATGTTATTTTCTTTCATCATCACAAACACAATGAAATAATTATTCATCAAGATAATTAATAGAATTTTAAATTAGCTATATAAGTAATAACCGATAATTACTGAACATAAATGATAAATAATGATAAATATTGATTTTAATCTTATCTTATGTATCGCTTAAATTAAATTAAAATATTTATCATCGGTCAATCCGACAATCATGTATAATAATTAGTGATGTAATTAACAGCGTGCATAAATGCTACAGTATGTGATATTTTCAATTATTATGAGCTTCATAAGGTTCGATTGGGAGAAAAAATCGCCTCGATCTGCGACAATCGCAAGGAATTTGCGATGAAAATGCATGATTATTAAATGCGATTGGTGTCAAGCTAACATCCATCAGCATAAAGATCGCGACCTACATTTTCTCGGCGATAATATCCGTTATAGTATTCGGCTACATTTCGAGTCAAGTCTTCGATAAATATTTATACATCATTTTTCTTCATATAAAAATGATGAAAAATATGATGAATTGTTACGGCCTCGAAATTATTGCAGTGAAAAGAGTAAAAGACCAAAAAATAAAATAAAAAGTTACAATGAAATGAAAAAAACGAGATGGAATATCGATAATACAGAATTCTTCGATACTCGAGATATTCAAAGAGAAGTCCTGACCAAGAATCGACGAGGTAGAGACTCCAGTGAAATCCTTTACCGTCAAAGTTTCATACATTCACCAAGCTAACGCAGGTTTCTCCTTTACCCGCGACAAAATGCAGCATACACAAATCACACCCGATATATGATATATAAAAAAAATATATTTAAAAAATATCAAAAAGAGAGCAATGTAAAATAATTTCAATACTTGAAAATATGTCGTTTTAAAGAATATCAACAAGAAACCAGTCTAGAGCCAAAAAATCGGTGAGGCTTCTCGATTTTTAAAGATTAAAGACAAGTAAGATTTATTTTGTCGCGACTTATTTATTCACGACATTCTATATATATATATATATATATATATATATATATATATATATATATAATCTTTACACAAAGAAGTTTTCTAGATTTTAAACGTCTATTTACAAAGAGTCTGCAACATGTTTACAAATTTACCAGATTCATATTTACATGATCATGTACCGCTTTGTTGTTATTATTTTCAAATACGCGCGACATATATTGCAGAATAACCGGAACATCATTATTCAAATGATGATTATTGTGTATTTCTACTTGGATGCCGCCCATAATGACCGGGGAAACTGAATAATCGTTTCGGCAGCAACAAGCGGATGATTGACCACGACATCATTAGTATTGTAAATTATCTCTTCTATGCGTATGCTTATCAAAGAGAAGTGATCCACGTGAGATTAATACGTAGTTCAAAATTTGCTAAATAAAAACAATCTTAATGCCCATGTAATTCACTTAATTATGGATGTTCGATCGCAAATATTATATTATCATAATTTCTCGATTATTATATATAATCTCTTTACTTCAAAAAATAATTTTAAAGAATAAGAAGTATATATCTGTCTCTTCAAATTCGTTTAAAATAACTGAAACATTACTATGCATTTATAATGAAATACACTTACAAAGATAAAAAAAATCGCGAAAAAATACACATGGGCGTTGTCGGCCACGTTGGCGAGCAAAAGTGCAACGACAACCCACATGGATCACACCTTACATGGAAATCTGAATGGCCAACAAGTTATATTACTGATGACGAAAAGGATAACCTGCGCGTTTAATTTTAGAGCATACAGGAAAACATTGGTTATTGTCTTTACTCTGTTCAGTTTCCTATTAAATCAATTATTCACGTAATTCTTATTTGCATCTTTAGCTCGGAAATTCATTAATTTTTGATCATAAAATTCACATACATCGGTATAACTTTTAAAAGATTTTAATATTTCACTAATTCTTTCAGAGAAAAACAAATAATTCTCAATATATAAGAGAGATATATTACAAATTGATTAAGATTAAACATCTATCTCTATATTTTTCGAAAATATGATGGATATGGTGTTTGTTCCGGATGATTTATCGAGATTATGATTTTATTATAATTCCTTAAGCACCGCAAATGCCGTCCGATTATCTCACTTGCAAAAAAATGTCCAATGATGTTCTAACGATTTACCCTACCAATAAAAAGGTCATGTATCGAGAAGAAAGGTATGCTCGATTTCACTAAAATGAAAGATGACGGAATGACCGTAACATAGAAGACTTTCACCAAATTAGCAAACATTTTGCGTCGTGCAGATTTCCTTGCATTCGACAAGTCTTGAAAAATGTACGTGACACGAGCACAAGATCTCGCGCTTTCTCGAAACATTCGTACGCGAGACTGAACTGCAAGATCGTTTATCGGATCATGAATCATCAATCATATGTCCGAGAGACAAATTTATATATCTTGATATATTATACAATTTAATTGCAACTATGCATGAAAATATTCTTTTACATCAATATATATGTACTTCGAGCACAAATAATTCTTTGAATAAACTGTTAGAAAAATTGTTTAAGATATCATATTGTCATTAATTGTTATTGACACTTGTAGTTTCTCAAGATTATACTTTTTTTTTATACTTTGATAACTAATCTCTTTTTGTCGTATGGAAAAAAGTCATCTTAAGTATCCTGCATTTATGCTCTTCAAAGCAGATAATTTAAAGTGCTCTCGCGTGTTTTTAAGTTCCTTGCTATCAGCGCTGCACCTATATCTGAATCATCCAAGTTGAAAATTAACATTCAAAATCGACTCTAATTTTTATGTGTGTGTTTAACTAACCAGTGTGTGTTTTTGTTTGACAAAATTATTATGGTTCACCTAGTTGCTCGTTTCCGGTCAACGATCGCTAGAAACTGTCACAATATGAGGGATGACACGCGTGACACGCAAAGCGTGTCTCTCCGCGGGTCAATTTTGGACGGTTTTGTATGCCAATGAACGTCAATTTTTTATAACGGTACCGACGATCGGACAATCATCTCGGATGTCGTCGTACCGTGAGATGGAACCATTCCGGAGCGGTATGACACGCGGAAAATCGCGCGTGCTCGTCGACCGTGAAGTCGGCATGTAGGTAAAGCGCATCATGTATGAAGCACGTGGGGCGCAGACGAGATTGAGGAATTTCGGCATCCCGCGTAGAATAACAACGCTGCACATTTCGTCTGTGACTAAGCGAGTAGTAAGAATATGCATAAACGATACTCTGTCACTTCTCTTTTTAGACTTAATAATATAATATAAATAATATGATTATATATATTGATATGTGATATTATTTTTTTGCAATTATAAAAAAATATATTAGAAAATAAATATGGGCCTATTAAAAAAAATTGAGAATGTATTTTTAAAAATTTCGAAACTCTATTATTTCTCTCTTGAGACTTAATAATGTAATATAAATAATGTAATTATTGATGTAATATTATTTTTTGCAATTATAAAAAAAATATATTAGAAAATAAATATAAGCTTATTAAAAAAAATTGAAAATGTATTTAAAAAAAGTAAAGAATATAATAAAAATACTAATATCTCTTCTACAGTATTATGTTATAAAAAATCTAAAAAATATAAGAAAGCAGTAGATCTTTTTTATTTTTTAAAGTTTAACTTGAAAAAGTTCATATTTTCTAAACCTGACAAAAGCTTATTGTAATATTACAGTCTTTTTAATATTGCCATTAATAAATTATTTCACACAAGTATGAGAATAAATAAGAGAATACATAAATTCCTGATAAATTAATTTAGTGATATAATAAGACGATTTCAAACTCTTATTCGGAAGTGACCATATCGAGTGCGCTGATGTATAACTGCGTAGATCATATTATACAAAATATAATCAAGCGTTGATAGAGGAAGGAAGCGGGGAAGGAGAGATTCGTTTGCAAAAATGTGAACTATCAATCTCGTTGATGCGAGAGCGTAGGCTACCGCTCAGGGCCGAATACTGTGCGTAGGTTATAACTCCCCTTTTTTGTCTTTTTTTTTTGTGGGGAACTTGCTTCAGGAAATCCGCGAAACCATCTATGGGACGAATAATCAGAGAGAGAGAACACAGGTTGTACCGTAACAATGTAACAGCCAGTGTTTGCCGAACAAAGGTGAAATAACGGTATTCGACTATAAAACATTTTTTGATCTATCACGATTTGCCGCATGTAAATCATGTCAATAGAACCTTATAGATTCCCATTTCCTATTTTTGGAATAAAAAATATATTAATTTGTTAAAAAAGAATGTAAATTATTGTATAGAAAAGATATGCGAGCCTCCTTTATTAAAATGATAATCTAAATAGATTTCTAAATCTAGCACATGTTGACACTTTTTAATTGTGTAACTTTTGTAAACAAAATCTAAATATTTATAAAATATATAAATTTTAGCTATATCTCTTTTAAGAATGATTTATCAGTTAGCGTCATTTATTGATTATCAAATACTGAAATACGATTTAATGTATAATTCTCGAGAACAAATAGATCTTAGATATGTCCAGGCTTAAGTGAATGGAGCAGTGATGTATTTCCCCTATTTGTTAGCGGAGCATCATAACGTTTCGATGACTAACGCGTGACACTCTCATACCATGCAAGGCATGCCGGTGACGTAAGCACGTGCCAGAAATGTTTATCTCTCCTCAGTGTTACATGAAACCAATTTTCCTGCTAAAGCTCGTAGTTATTTAATAATATAAAAGAATGCTTCATTAATATAAATAAAATTGTTCAAAAAATATATACGATATAATTTTAGCTGAAAGCAAACAGATATTAATATAGATTTAATCTTGATAAATCTATAGAGTTTCACGTTAAAAATGATTTCACAATATATTTATCCGCACGCCAATGGCATGTATAGTAGAATTTTTTATCCCACACATAAAAATATAGATTAAAATTTTTAGTTAAATTAGAAGTTTCAGCCGTCATGAGATTAACCTGCGAAATTCGACAAGGTCTCTTCCATTTTTCTACACAAATTATAGTTGTTACGATGGCAACCCAATATTTAGCGTACGCATTAACAGACCCCAGTGTTTGTCACATGTACCATAAATACGAGTCGTACTCGCGTAGGATCGCCTTAACAAGGACTGATAAATTTTTATTTCTTCCTATGTAACGATCCCCAGCCGGTTTTCTCTAGCCAGCAAACCGATACATTTTCTCTAGTCGCTCGTGGGAATGCAGAATAATGTAAAACGCAGAAACAACAGAAACATTTCATATCCATCGGTCTCGGATAACGAGATCCCTAGCTTTACCGCGGCAATAACAGAGTTTACTTGTATGACAAATCCTTTTCACGCGAACGACGACATTCACCGATGGACTTTCATAATTCTATCTATATATATAATCGCGTTATTAAAACGATATTACGGCATACACAACTTACTCAGCTCTTCTACTTATCGATGGCATCATCGGCCTTTCACGTGATTCCTGTCTCTCTCTCTTTTTCTTACTCGAGACGGGTAAACAAAACTCATCATTACCTGAGCAGCGAAGCTTCCTTCCTCCCAAATCGGATCGTCCCATCCGCCCGAGGAGCCCGAGGAGCCCCTGCGACCCGGATCCCACGAGTTTCTCTTCAAGTTATCCAGAGAATCCGTCGAGAGCCGCCGCCGGTCGTACGAGCCCCTACGGCCACTAGAAAGCGGCATCGCCGACTTACCATCCGGCTTTTTCAAGCTGCCTGAACTCGTCGATGACGGGTCGTTGCTCAGGGTCACGTTCAGATTGCCCTTCAGATTTCCGCTGGAGCCGGCCAGGCAGCTCCTCAGATTCCCGTTGGAACAGCTGCGCGCCTTTAGATCGCCATTCGACGAGCTAAGGCCGGTCCTCAAATTCGCGCGATAATCGCCGGAAGTCGCGACAAACAGGCTGGCCAAATTCGGAGCGGCAGCGTCGCGTCTCATCGTCCCTGGCCGCTGAAGATTCGTCATCGATTTGGCCACGTAATCTCGTCTCAGCGGCGAGTTGTAATTAAACATGGTGTCCTTCCTGAGGCAACCCATGGAGCGACCGATGGGATCTCTTCGCAGAGGCGAAGCGCCGATGGTGTTCGAAAAGAGATCCTTCCTGTTGTTGTTGATGGCGCTCATGGACGATCCTAAAGGATTCTTCCTCAGGGTGCTGGGAAAAGTTGAAGGATGCAATTCTTTTTTGGGCGGCGACATCGGCATTCCTAAAGAGCCTCTTCTGGGAGATGTGGCGGCGTAATTGTAAGCGTCATGGCGTCCGAAGGAATCCTTCCTGGTCGCGTTACCGAAAGATCCTCCACGATTCCAGCAGTTCTCCTTGGCGTGCTTGCCGTGCACCTCACAGCACTTATCGATCTTGATCTCGTGCTTGATCAACTCGGGATTATTGTGCAGTTGCTCCAACTTGACGTCCCTGAAGAGCTCCTCGAGGCGACGTATGGCCGCTTGTTGATGCGCCGACGTCGACATCGTGTAATTATGAAGAGAATACGCTCTCTCGTCGTGAAATCAATTAGAGATCAGTCTTGTGTGCTCTCGAGTCTTCCGGATATATCCTCTTGGTAAAGTGTTTAATATCCGACTTCGCAAGTATAGAGATTCCGCGCCTCGCTCATGCATCACATAATTGCTCCGGACACTTATGTAGGAATTTGTTCGGAATTGTCTCGCCTAATGATTTTTACGACTACAGGATGCTAATTAGCTTGCAGAAACACCTCTCGAACTTGATATGTCAAGACGGAAAATATCTCGTTTTAATCTTGATGCTCATCGACCATGTATTCCGTCGTAATCTGATAATACTTCCGCATAACCGTAATAATAGCAGTAATCTTTCAAGTGATTAAAAATATTATTCGATAATAGAAGAAATTTCCACATTATTCATTGTTTCCTTTCTTTGGAAAATTAAAAAAAAATTTTAAATCATATGTAATTTTTTAAACTCCCTAAATACTCTAATTAAAATTTAGCGGCCGTTGACAATTGTTTCTGTATATGTATATTGTGTCTTGTTGCAGTTTTATATGGAATTGCTAACAAGCCCATAGCATTACAATGTCATATGCAGATGGTGTCACGAGATAAATTTAATTCTCCGATACTGCTGTCCGTTCGATACGCTTCCGTACTCACAATCCGATACCACGTGTGAAGGGACTCGGGATTTTCGGTTTTACCTTCGCGGTTCGTTAAGCGACCGGCATGCACGCAACGTGATGGGAGAGCGATCGTGGCTTGTATGAAAACGCGTGTGCGTCGTAATACACGTCCGATGAGGCACTGGGGTACCGCGATACGTGAGAGACCCGGTGCCTCTCGAAGGAGTTCTCCGTCATGCAGAGATCCCCACCACACCGATATCTGTGTGTATGTATTTGTGTATGCCATTCGTTCAAAGGCGAAGTATCCATATTAGGTCAAACCTTATGGGTTTGGTTTGTCGCGTAAAACTGCGAAAGAACCATCGATATGACCCTGGTCGAATCAGGTCGCCAACGAAAGCGCGCTCTGCGATTATATGGGGCTTTGCTATCGTGACGATGCTCAATATATCATGTGATATCTCTGTGAACTCTGCACTATCGCCATTTTCTCGCACAGTGCAATATATCAAAAACTTTGACAGCATATTAAAAGTTGACATATCTTTGATATAATTTTCTTTCGCAACGTGGAAAGAAACAAACTATGTTCGCGTTCAAAGTATGATTTTGAAAAGATCATAAGTCGCATAGTAAATGTTTAAAAATCTTTTTAGATCTGTATGTATATATAAGATATCGTATTGTATATTTTATGCGGAATCTTTGTAATCCTAAGCCGATTACTTCAATGAGTCGAGTAAAGAAGAGAAAATTATATAAAGCAATTATTTCTTATATCTTTAACAAAAAACAAAATAAATAAAATCAAAAGAAAAAAAATAAATTTGTATTAAGTGCAATTATAATTGTATAAAGTGCAATTATAATAATTATTAGTATGTATCCTCCGCGCAATTAATCAAACGTTTAATAGACAGATTCACAAATGTAGTACATCAATAAATAAAATATAAACCGTAATTTTTCAATCTTGAAATGAAACTCGAACTGATTATGCATCTCTTTTTGGCGAGATGTACGATTTCGATTTTTATTGTAACACTGAATGCCACATCTGGATGTACAAGGAAAAAACATTTGTGTTTCAAATTACACTGCGAACTAGAATGGCAAATGACTCATTCCCAGTCCATGTAAACAACGGTTCGCGTGCCTTTCAAAGGAAAAAATAGTATGATTTTTCATATATAAAAAACACAGACGAATATCACGAATTTTGTTTGTTAAAAAGAAAACTAAAGCATATAAATAAATCAGTTTATAAAATATAATTCAAGAAACATATAAAGATAAAACAAAAAGGCAAAAAAATCATAAAAGAGAAAAAATTAAAAAATTCTTTTAAATATAAAATACCTTTTTTCATACGTGTATATTATAATTTATTTTATTTAAAAATAATATAATTATATTTTTATTATTTGTTTTCTCTCTTATAATAAAATCTCAATACGATACATATTCGAAATTTCTATAATTATATTTTCACCGAATAAAGTTGAAAGACAAAAAGAGATTCTCTCGTATGGAATTCATCAAATATAATATGATTAATATTCATTCTGGAATATTTTTATTAACAACTGTTATTGGCTGGCGCTATCTACTCCTGATTAACGGGAAGGCAGAGGAGATATTTAAGAGTATAATATCTCTCCGGTGAATGTGTAGAATCATTCTTTCATATAACCGACAAGATGGAGCTACAATTGCGTTGTACTCCATAGGGACAACATGCACAGAATGGATTGCAGCTGTATTTGCATACCGCACCGTTACGCGAATAAGATTTTTGTAAACTATAACAGCAATGCTACAAATTCAACATTCTATATAAAAACAGGTTAATTTATGATTGGACGAAAGCAATATAATTTTTGTCTGAAAAGAGATTTAATTATACATATGAATTAATAAATTAATTAAAATTACTGCGAATACAAATTGTTATCGCATTAATCACATTTAATGCAAATATTTTAATTTCATCGTAATTATAATAATTATATATGTATAAATATTAAATATATAATTTTTTATTTAAATATAAAATTTCTTTATACAATTTAAAAAATGCAGAATGAAATTTAATCCTCTCGAAGGATGTTGCACTTAATACATCATAAGAACATCTGATCCTTCTGAGAATAAAACCGTCACGAAATATAGTGCCACAATCGTAAAATTTTATCGCGCATATTGCAACCGGTGATCGGTTGCAAGTCACGTACTGTAAGAAGGAAACGCGCGCATGTTTGCGGGTTATCAAGTTACCTGGCTTCTCTTTGACACCTACACGAAGAAGTGGTGGCCTGTTCACCTTGACAATTGAAGATAAATAGCGGCTTCATACGTCAAAAAAGGGTACACCCCCCCCCTCCCCTTTGAAAAAACTTGCACAAACACGCGTGTCACGTTACAAACGTGAGTCCACGTGTCAATTGTTACGTCTATAAAAGAGCTTGAAAATTTTGGAGGAGCACGCACGCTTCAGGCTCGATTAGACCACTCGTCTAATTCAAATTAGCTTTATTTCACGGCTTTGATTTTATAAATACTAACGACCATGAGGTAGCCTCTACATAATTATCGGATGACGATCGAAAAATCTCGGAAATGCGCCCACGGAATGCCATTTTTGTCAATAACACGACGCGTCTTCTAATTGTATGCGGCAACACGATGATAACATCGGCGTTCTTATGTATTTACGTGCATTTGCATTCCGCAGCTGCGTCATTAGCGTCAACATAATCTAACATCGGACGAGAATGGGCATTAGAATTTCGAGTGTAGGTGTTCAAAGGTCTCGTCGGATTATTGCATTATCCACTGCAGTTTATTTGTGGAACGTTAATCAATTTCACATAAAATCTCCTTCCCAAATTAACTTATATTTAAAAAAAACAATCATTAAATAACTTTAATATAAATTGTTAAAATAAAATATTAAAATTTAAAATAACTTAAATTGCAAAAGATTATATATATTGGATTATATATATTGTTGAAAATATAATGCGGTAAATATTTTACGTGTAGTCATAATTCAATAATTAAATTTTCACTAAAGAGAAACCGCCTGCAACTATTGTCTTTATTAATTCGAGAATCGAGCACACTGTTGATGTATTTATGACGCAAAAATCTTAAATGCGTACGAGGAATGTAGAACGCGAATGGATATTCACGAGGTATGTCAACATGAACTTCTATAGCCGATCCGCAATTCATTGGATTGATCATACAAAGACAAATGGATGAAACTGAAGAATTGGTAAGCTGCGACACACTTATGCAAACACAACGTTTCAATCTTTGTTATAGTTACCGTAGCTTCCGCTGTTCTCCGACAGTTTGATATATTACACTCCTGTTGCTGACGATGTGCTTTTTACGCGAATAAAAGAAAAAAGTAACTGGACCAACCAGACTCTCTCGCATCTCGTGAATGACAAATAAGCATTTTAAGTAAGACATGGCAATGGTAAAAATCGGTAAATACGCATTAAAAGAGTAGCGGAAATGATAATAATCCGTCTTTGATATTTAACAAGTCCAAGTGATGCACCAAGAATTATAAAATGCGTGGTTTATAGTTTATAGCCACCGAGCTTATCCGCACCTAGTTGACGTCACGGCACTTCCGCGGAATTATTATGTTACATAATGTGATCGCATCGATATCGAGGTCGCTTAATCCAGAGCAGCAATATATTTCTTTTGCAAAAAGATAAACTTTTCGATCTTATCATTTAATACTGCTTCTCTCATCAATGCAGCTAGTCACAAAAATATACTTCACATATCCAAGACAAATTAATGTTATAATAACACGGATTTTGTTCGTAGAAAATTATCAAAATTCATACGTTATAAAAAAACAATTTTTTCTTGTAACAGAATACAAATTATTAAAAATTATTGAAAGTTTAAATAATTGTAAATCAATTTCTCACGTGAATTCATCAGTCATACTATGTATATTGTGATTTCAAGATTAAGCAGATAACAGGAATTATATGTACGCGCGTGGTGCAAGGACAGAAGAAAAATATGATATAAATTAAAGTCAAATGTAAACATTCATTGTTATTCCCCTGAAAAAGCACGTTCCGAGGAAATTTGTTGCCGAATGGCATCATTTGCTCATTCATTACTTTTGTTCGTAGCAAATGAGCCGTTATTTGGCTCTTTTTTTATCACTATTACATTTCCGACATATCGAGAATAGAAACAGCAATTGACATGCAAATTTTTGACTAATACTGTACTATTGTTGTATTATATCGCGCGGAAATACGCAATTTTATATTGCATATGAACATGAATCAAATCGCGTATTCGAAAAACATTAATGCAATAAATCGAGAGAGAGAGATAAGAACGAGAAATTTTAGATCAATATTATATGTATACGCAGATTTTGAAGTAATATAAAAAATTAACATATTAATAACATATTTAAAAAAAGTCATAAAAATGTTCGATATAAAAATACGTTTCAAAAATGTGAGTGGACAAGCAGAATATAATAAAAAATATAACGACAAATAAGGTTCATCGAGTCAAAAGAAGAGCATACGGAAGATTATCCCATAGCTAATTGACAGTTGAGACAATTACGATGTTCAATTGACAATTTCTTAATAACCACGACTAATCAATAACGAGAAGAGAATTAAGCCATAAATAGATCAGCAATAAGATGGAGAATCTATATACTTTTTATAAACAACTGGAAAAATTCATATTTACATATACTAACATGAGAAATTACAAAATAAATTTTTTTTATATATATACTTATATATATATATATAAGATGAATTTTTTTGCTTTGTGATATCCAATTTATAAAGTGAGATAATTTTAAGCTTATAATAATTCCAACAAATCTTCTAAAAAAATTCGGCAATTATCATTCATAATTATTCAGATTTATACGCGATATCCCGTTAGATATTTATCGACATATGAGTCTTTTATATTGTTTATTAAACTCCTACTGCAAAATTGATGGGAGATGCGGTAACAAGCTTAAAATTTCTTTAGTTACACCGGAAACTATACACAGGAAGATTTAGAGAGTGACTTTACGTGCCCGGTATTTTAATCGATTTACGGAAAATGTGTGCAAAAGCCGGTTTCTCTGGCGAATAATACTATAAACAAGTTATAGATTTTACGTCAGAGTCGACGGAAATAAGGAGAGACGGATAGAAAGCTTGCGAGTGATGAGATAACGTGCAATTTTTATAACGACGAGACAACTGGTACATTATCATAAATATGGTGATAAAATAACCATATGAGTTGTGGTGATCGGCATGCTTACGATTAATGTTCATGATAATCGAATGAGTATATATATATATATAATTATCGTATTAAACAATTTAACGCTATAAATGCAATATTACACTCTTGAAAATTAAAATAATCAGAGATTTATAGATATAAAATAGATAGTTTAGCAATTGGCTTACCTTTGGTTTGATGATATCATAATGTCCCTCCGATACCCTTGAGTCATAAATGCCACCTGACATCGAGTTTTGTCTGCTGCAACAATTAATATATGCTCACGTTGTAAAAATAAATAATTTTACAGAAAGAAATAGGAAGATATAAATAATATAAAAAAAAAATAGAAAAATATAATAAATATATGAATACAACATATATAATAACAAAAAAAGGATAAAAATTAAATATATTCGTTAATTAACAAACACAAAATTTGAAAAAATAAACTGAAAGGGATTTAAGAATATATTGCCGCGGGGGATCAGAAAGAAAGCCATTCACTGTAAGCACTACTAATATATTAGATGAAGCAACCTTTGATAGAGCCATAAATTTTCGCTTACGCTTCACAGCAGGATTAAAGAAAGATTTTTACGGCGATGTAGCATGTGAGAACTTACGCGATTGGATCTGATCCATTGATCGTAGGCTTCGGCGACTGGATTCCAGATCGGACAGGTGTACTCGTGTGAACCGGAGAAGGTCCTTTGCTGCCCAATGGCTGCTTTATGCTGCAAATGCCAAAATAAACGCGAATAATTCCCGACGGCACTCAAGTCTCGTCAATCTCATACACGCAATCATAAATTCTCTTGAAAGCGAGAGGAATTTACGGCCGGGACTGCTACAATCGCGTCTGTCACTTTTAACCTCCCATTTCTTGACATTTTCCGTCCCGACCGGTAATCTCGCTGCTAAGCTGGCATAAATCCAGCCAGAGATCACATGTTACACGCAATAACTGCGTATAATTGCTGGACACATAAAACACGTCCGAATCTGAAGCAGACAGTCATAAGTCCGAAAATTTACATTTTTTACCGAGGAAAAGTTCGAGATTCATGGATGACTTTCGAGATAAATTAAAAAATAAATTACGTGTAAATTATTGAAATTTAAATATAAAATAACACAGATTATTGATGTTTATTTAACGATTTTTGTTTAAGAAAATAAAACAAATATATTTTAATTGTAAAATGAAATTATTATAGATAATATATTTCTTCCTGCTTCTCAGAATACAAAGATTTTCTTTATCAAATCATTTTATAGATAATTACTATATCCTGTTAAAGCATCTATTCTTTTTCACTTGTGAGGATTGTGGGCCTGGGAATTAACCATGACCGCGATTTTCGTACATCAAATAGAAATGAAGAAGTCCGAAAAGTTACGAGGTTCTCTCGATTATTCAAGCGAGACGTGATTTATCGGGATTCGTTATTATTCTCCGACTACTAACATAGCCGTCTCTTGACCTCTTCGAATTTACACTCGCATCTTCCGGCAGTGCATATACAAGGGATTAGGAATTATCTCTTATAAGTGACTTATGCATGAGCAGCGTGTGAATTCGCGCGAAACTGGATATAAATTTTTTGGAAAAAAAAAATCATGGCATTTTAACTTTCTTAAAATCTCTCAAAACTTTTTATTGGCGTAAAATTGACGTAATTATTCGCGTCGCTTGAAAGCAAATATTATCGCTCTCGTATAATATTTGATGTATAAAACAGCTGGCAATTTTTGGATATAACGGTTTGATTTATCGGCATGTCTTGTAAATCGCTGAAACAATCTCCAGTCGATCAAGGCTCAGTTTTCGTTACCGTTATACAAAATCGCGCTGCATCATGGCGCGTGCTGCGTTCTCAATTGAGGTAACGTTTTCCGATGCGACATGAGCTCTCAACGTAATTTCAAATTTTTATTATTAGCGAAGCTCTTATTAGTTGTACAGTATAAAGATTAAATATTCGTGGAAATCGTGGCGATATTTAATTAGTACTTAAAATTATTAATTATTTTCTTTATTAATATACAGTTGCCAATATTAATAAACATATAGAAGCATATACATGCGAATTATTATATGATGATTATAATATAACAAATTATAAAACTGCATAAATTATATTTATCATTAATCAACCTAAAAATCGCGTGATATCATATTATTATTAAATATTTCAAAAATGATTTCTTTAATAATTTATATGCTCAGGTATATTTAAAGCTATCATTTTAAAAAAGATTACAAATTAATAAATTGGCAGCTCTAAATATACCTGCGAGCATAGATAATTTAAGAAATAATTTTTAAAGTATTTGTTCTCTAAATATATTAAATGCTAATAGAAATTGAATTATCTCCGAATTTTATTAAACTTTTAAGATTAAATTTTTAATTTATTATTTATTTAATATTTTTCGAATCGCTGGAATATCTAATTCTGTTGAATAAATATATCGCAGCAAATATGTCAGTGGACTAAACTGACTAAACGAATAGTATTTACCGGCTTATGCATGGCGGCGTGGAACCAACGCTTCTGAGGCTGCACGTGCTGCTGTGACTGTTCTGTTTACTATAAATCGGCCGATTGTTAGGAGGCTGCACGCAGATCCGTTCGGCGATACGGAATCGCGGCGTCGTTGGTTTGTGATAAATCATGCTTCCTGGCCGTCGCAAATCGCGACTTCACACCTTCATCGCGCCACGAGAGACTCCCTTTGCGCGAGCGATTCCGCCAACGAATGCGTCGAAATCAAGTCGCGAGGATCGAGGGGTCTCCCGCGTTAACTAAATCGGAATGCGCTTGGCGATCGAACTCTCTTGGCACCGCGAAACGGAAAAAAAGAAAAAAAAAGATAAGACGAATCCGACTTGACCGTTCGGGAATCCACGGAATTCGCGCTCGTTTTATTGCATTCGAGAAATACAAGCGGTATGTTGCACGGTTGCAATTACGGACGATACCGGACCGATACTGGCCGACTAGGCGACTCGACATGGAGTATCACGAGCTACAACGGCGGCGATGGCGGCGGCGGTGGCGACTAACTACGATTCCGCCTGGCAGCGGCATTAAACTCTGACTGAGCTCGTCCGAGTTCTGTCGGCTCCAGCTCCGCTCGTAATAACAAAGCCTATCAGGGCCCGCTTTGATTCGCGGTGGCTTGCACGCGCACGCGGTGCATTCACGGCGATCAGCTGACGCTGACAAGCGGCGCGGCGCAACCGCGAGAAGCGTAGAAAGTTTCACACAAGCTCTTTAAAGGAAGTTCGCAAACGCAAATGCGGAGATAGATGAAAAATAAGGGGGAAAAACGCGGTCCAGTATTTTCGCAGAGTAAATAGCGTGTCGATATTACTCGCTCCCTTTCGCACATTTTAATAAAAAATAGAAAGTTGAGGAAAAGAACATCGAGAACGATTATAGGTGAATGGTAATATGACGCAGGAGGTGTTACGATTAGATAACGAGATCGTGCAGGAAGTTCGATTTAAATACAGTCACTCAAGAACCGAATGTAATAATCTGCGTGATTCGTTAAATCTAACGAGTCGCGAAAAATATTATTTTGCATCGTTATATGACATATTAGACAAATTTCTTCAGACTTTGTTTAATTGATATTTAGCATCAGTATAAACGATGTAATAATATTTAAAATAATTACGCAAGAATAATTTCTATAATTAATTTTTAAAAGTATTTAAATTGTTGTTTTTATATTTCTGTTTAATCAATTTTAAAAAACTGTATAATAAAATAAATAATAAATATATAATAAATCTTCAAATATTAAGATATTTGAAATATCTATTGTACATTATTATATTCGAAAATCTTAAGATAAAATACATAAATGTATATTTTTTAAATGTAAGAGAGAAAATAAACATTAGCAGAACTTTTTTTATTAATTTATACTACTTTCGGTTGCATTGAATAACTTTCGAGAAAGAAGAGCACATACGATCGCGCGAACAATCGCTTTCGAGGAGGAACATCTGGCAGATGTTCCGCTTCAAGAGACAGAAGCTACGAGCGTCTCACAGTTATTTCTCGCAGTTGAAGTGATACACGCGAATTATATTCAATTTCACACAACAGCCTGCGAGTATCGCTACACTTTCTGCCTTATATCAGAAACAAACACGAATTCCAATGAATTTTCAAATAGCGTTGCTTGCGCAGTCTATACAATTGGCAAAGAAATTCTCCGTTCTGCTTTCTTAAAATCACGCGTAGGATTTTATATCGTCGATGCGCAAAATAATATTTTGGTGTCATTAAATAATAAATTCTTGATCCGTCTTTTTCTTTTTATGATCTTTTATTCGCTTGCAATCAACAAGTTTTCACTTGCTCCGGAATGTGTTACTGTGCATGCTTTTGTAAGTGTGCTTTTGTAATTTCTAATAACGCGATCGTGAATATATGTTCGCAAACTATGAGTATTGTTCCACATCGATGAGTTTATTTATTATATAAGTTTGCAGAGCGTTAAAAGAAATTAATTAATACAATTACATAATCGCACTTTCAATATAACACAATTAAAACTTATATAACAAATAAACTAACTCATCGCTGTGAAACGATGATTTTATTTAAGATAGATTTTTATTCATCTTTAACCCATAACACCTGGAGTATTCAATGTTAAACGAGGCTCTTTAATTCGAGAGAAGGAGAGAGACCGTATCGCGATTACTTCGTATTCCGATGATGTTTCAACAAAGCCTCGTTTGTTACCAATGACGGCCGCTCGCGCGTTCTAATTACGTGCTGCATCTCGCCGTATACGCGCAAGTAGGTGACTGCGAACCAAGAGTCTCACCGATGTGTCAAGAGTATCCGTCTCTTTGGCGTCATTCGATTTCATACATCGAACCAAGTAATTTCTCTTTTTGTTATAAAAATTCGACGTGTTACAGCTCCGTGAACAATCGACGGTAAAAGTATATGTTGCCTCAGCGATATTTCTGAATATGATAACGCTTAGTTGTGAGTAATGGATAGTGAAAATTAAATTATTACAAAAAACTGATATTAACAATTAATGTCATTCTTATATAATTGTGCGTGGATTTAAATTTTATAATCTATTTTATTTTCAAGCTTCTTTATAGATGTTCTAAAAGATATTTTTTTCATGCTGTTATTTAAATTCATTCAAGTAATTAAAATTAGAATTTCTTTAAATAATATTGCATATTTATTTTTAAGAATATTTATATTTTTGAAATTTTGTTTTACACTGGTTTAAATATTTTTTGAAGACTCATATTTTTTTTTAAGCGTAATACATATCTGTATTTTATATATTTTTAATTTGCTGACGTTAAATTAAGTAAAAATTTCTCCAATTTTCCACGTTACCAAATTTATCAAATAATTCGAAATAATTTCGAGAATTAGTTTACATAAAAACAAACATTACTTTCCAGCCGTATTGTATATTTCGAAAAAATATGTATTTTACAAATAGCTTTATATATACGTCATTGAAAACGGAACCCATCGTTCGATAAATCTAGCAAATCATCAAGAATAACCACGTTTGTTGAACTCGTCAAAGGATCAAGGGCTCCCATTTGGCCTCTATCTCGATCGCGAAACATAGCCATCTAAATACGCCGTATTTCGCTGCTAACGAAGTGCCTGGACACTTGAGGCTTCTTTGGACCAAGTTAATTTCTCGACTCATTCCTCGAAAACGTCAATGCGACTGCTAACCAGTCTCATTGGCGCGTTCGTAGAACTGTATTTTATTACTATATATAATGAAAAAAATACTATTTATTTAAAGACACGATTGAATAGTTAATACTTGGAAAACTTCTCGTAATGCACGAATATTCTAAGGTCTCTTTCAATTTAGCTAAAGACATCATAAATTGCAGATGAAAAACAACCGATAACGATTTTGCTACTAGAAATTATAAACATTGTAAACTAAAATTTTGATTTAAATTATATAAATAAAGTATAAGTTAAAATAATATAATTATTAATATGTAAATAATTATATTAATTCATATTTACTATATTTTACATCTGAAATTTTTATATCGTGTACATCGTATTTGATTTTAAATTAGAAGGACACGATTCTTTTTTTAATTCAAAGTTGTTTAATTTATATAAATGCAAATGTATATATATATATATATATATAAAATGTACGTAAATATTCAAATCAGGTCTAAGTATAAAATTTGCACGTTTTATGCATATTTTACAGAATACAGTCACGTGTATGAATGGGACAATGCAACCATAAATATGTATGGTGGAAGTATGCGCGTGAATCACAGATAGAGCGAGATCAATGGCGAAATTGTATAGGGTCATGATTTTATGCGGTATATATTTGTATGCATCCGGTATCCGGTTCGGGCACAATGTTAGCGGTCGATGCCAATGAACCGTGATCGAATTCTAATTTCGATTGTGACATCGATCTTTCGATGAATAATGTTCGCTTACTCGAAGGTTACCTCGATTGTGAAACAGCATATCAATGAAAATACGTTAGAATCATTTCATGAGATCAAAGCTTCAATGTTTGAGTTACATTATTTTAAAATAAAAATTTTGGGATCTCTAGATAATCAATTTTAAATAATTTGTTTAATTATTTCAAATATTTTAATAAATATGAAAGAAAGATATATTAGATGGAGATATTATATATAAATATTTTAATATTTATATAATAAATTTTTAAGGCAAGATTAATTCCTCATGACAAGACTTAATCAAGATTCTATTTAATAAAAAGTAAGACTGAAACGTAAGTTCTTGCTTCGAAAAACAGCATGAGAGATCGATACTAAACAGTTAAAATAATCAGTTTCCGATCAATCCTTGCATTAGGGTAACGCTATTTTGATCGACATTATGATCTAAATCTGTCTAAATCTGAACTACTATTGTTGTGGCATATGTTTTACCATAATAAACGCAACAAAGGCATTCGCTATCGCCATCTATTGGAGAATGCAATGTACTCCATCATCTTTTGATTGAATGCATTCAGTGCAACAGAGTTATTTCATAGATATAGAGATATAGACGATACTAATTGTACATACCATTGTATTAATGCGACGAGCATAATTAAATAATGTAAATATAATCCGCAATTTTCTAACGCAAAAAGTTTTCTGACACTTCAAACATACTGTACAATTTTTTAAACTGCATATTTTTTAATCCTTTATTAATTAGAAACAAATTTCTTTCTGGAAGTTTTTAAGAATTATAAATAGCAAACTTTCTCTTATTTAATTTTTTCCTTTCTTAAAGTTATTTTTTTTTTTTTGTATAAAAATTAATATTAAAATAATATTAAAATTCTACCTAAAATAATTGATTTTTCTTCATTTCATGTCTGCAATAACTTTGTTGCAATTTGCTAATAAAATATTAGAAATATAAAAATAATAATCACTCACCCTTCTCCTTGTAGTCTATTATCAGCTACTTGCATGGGTAACGGTGCCGATAGTTGCCTAACTAATTCGTCTCTCTCCCTTTCCTTTTGCTGAATGGTTTCCTGCAATCTCTGTTTCTGCTTCTGGTACTCCTTAAACAGCCCACCGTTATAACTTTGTTCGAGATGGTCGCCAGGAGCTACCACCGCTCTAACTGGGATCGCGGTCGGTTCTGTAATTTTGGTCGTGACTCCAGTAGGCTTCTCCGCCAAAGAATCTCTTCTGGAACTCCTGGCGGTCGAGAGCGCAGGCGATTCCCTGCCAGCCACTCTACGTTCTGGCGTGGATGTTACTGAAGGGTCCATTTCCACACCTGTTATTACGAAATGATTTTAAACTTTTAAGGTGTGATATGGAACTTTATTTAACAAAACAATTCGTTAATTGTGAAATTAAAAAAATTAATTAAAATAATAAATCAGAACTTTACAAATTTAAGATTTTTGCTATCAAATAATTATGATCAGAATTAAAAATCAGTAATTTTCTCAAAATTTTCTATAAGTAATATTCTAGTATATATATATATATATATATATATATATATATATATATATACGCAACTATAATTTAAAATGTTTAAAATGCTATAATATTATATACTTTATAATCTTACCATCGGGGCTTTTGGAGTGTCCTCTCGTCCTCGGTGGAGCTTTAGGTTGAATATTCGTCAGAGTCTCTTGTATCGAAGGTAACTGTTGGAACTCGGCGTAATTCGAGCTGAGGAAGACGTCACCCTCGTTCTCGAAGAGCCTATCGACGCTAGTATTCATCAGTTTGTTGTTCTTGAAGCCGGTCAGGTGGAAGCTAGCGAAGGACGATCTGGACATCGGATTCACGTCACCAATGGACAGCGCCATGAGCGCCGCGGATGGTATGGCCGTATTCTTAGATCCGGGACTTCTGGGCCCGAAACCGGCCTCTAGAGCCGGTACTAAACTACGAGACATCATGTCCGCGGCGGATCTCGGTCTGGTGAACGGCATAGCGCTGTGCGGAAAGGTTTTCGGTTTTATCGGCGTTATCAGCATATGCTCCGTCCACGAGGTCTCTAGAGAGGGTCTCTCTAGGCGCTCCACGTCGACGTTCAGAGTTCTTTGCGCGAAGGGTACAGCGAATGTTTCAGAGGGTATACTTTGAAGCCATGAGAGTAAACTTAAGTCCGAATCGCTAAAGCCTACAGACCCGTCCAGCAGCCTCGAGAAACTCATCTCTACCTGTAACATAATATACAGAAATAAAATAAAATTAAATGTATAAAATATATTAAAATGTATAAAACATTTCGAAAAAGAGAGTATCTGAAATAATCAGATTGTAATTATTGTATATAATCTACATCTATATATGGGGAAATAATTGTAACGTCAATGTAATTTCAGAATTGATTCTATTAAATTTCTACCAGATTCTTTTAATGATAGTATAATTCCAATAAGATACAATAAACTATAAAGATAAAAAATTACAAAATAAAAGTTACCTGTTCGCTCTCTTTCGACCCAGTAGCTTTTGCTTGGCAGTAATTAACGCAGGACTCATACAAGATGCCCTTGATAATAAGCTGAATAAGTCGATCGTTTTTCGCCGAGGTGATCGGATGCGCGGAGTCGATACTCTTCCTGTCGCCCGGTAGAAATTTCTCTACTAGAGGATGAACCTCGCGGAAACATTGCACCCTAGCGTTGCTGGGGTTCCAATCTTTGTACTGCAGATGATCCGTCAGTCGCGGTAAAGTAAGCAATAGACATAGACTGCTGTACTCTTCTTTGGAAGGCGCGACTTTTTCAAGATCATTCAACACCTTGACGACCTCTTCCACAGCGTTGTCGACACTGCCGTTGGTGCCGGCGGCGATGACGTTTGCTTCGGATTTGATGCATAGTAGCTCGACGTACTTGTGACGCAGGATCGAATACGTAAATTTCCTCATGTCGAAATCCGAGAGCGCCTCCAATGGTTGGATGAACTCGAGCACGTCGTCCCATTGTCCATCGAGGATTAGCTGGCGAAGAAAGAGTACGTCGTCGCTGTATTGGCCGTTTATCACGCCAGTCTCGCGCTCGAGTGAGAGCTGCGAGATGTGAAGATCACGGCTGTGGAGAAACTCCAAGGTCAATCGCACCACGTCCTCCTCGCGCAGTGTCAGGTGCGCTGCCGGCATCACGTACCGAATACGCAACCTAGACAATTTCCAGAGTAAATTGATACATGTTCTCGATGCCAGCCGCCAGGAATCGCGAAAGAGGCATCGATCTCCGTAAGAAAGTATCATTTATCGAGGGATAAATTATAGAGAAATTTTATAATTGGCCTTAATACCGAATCGCATAAAATTTTTCATTCGGAAAGTTTTATAAGAACGCTCATAATATAAATGCTTTCTGATAATCAAGCATATATGTATATCATGCTAAAGTGGCATAATTCTTTTACAAAGATATGCATATATTTCAGTTTTTGTTTCTATTTCAAATTTCACATTTGTGAAATCGCCTAAAGAGAATTAAAAAATTATATAACATTATTCTATAATTTCCAAAAATAATATTATATAGAATAATATAATATTATAATATAATATTATAATATTAATATTATAATTTATATATTATATAGTTAATATTATAATATTAATTATATATAATATACATATAAAAATTTTACACATAGAAAAAAAATAAAAATATGAACAAAGAATAAAAATTCTTATTCTATGAAAAAGATGAAATTATCACGAATATGTTATATCGAATAATTTGATGCCGTTAAATTATCTTAGAATTTTAGCTCGGTAGTTTATCCTTGATTTCAACTTACACATGTGATGGAAAAGACAAACAACGCGAAAACAATAATATAAATTTCTAAGAGATGCCTGTTATTCGAAGATATGGCTCCTACAATGAGAGAGAAGTCGAGATCAACGTCTCGGCATCCAGACACCCACTTCGCCACGCGACAATCAGGGCACGTCTACGGGTGCGCTGGCCCCAAAGTGCAACGAACTCTCGCGAGGAAGTGCATTTTCGCGCATTCCATACGTACATATTATTGCCGGATTTTGCAATCGCGTATTATAACGAACGGAAATCCGCGCGAATCAACCCGTACATCGATATGATGCTCATTAGTCTCATTCGCAAACCAATCATTAATCAGAAACGCTTGTCGACACGTTTATGATACGATGCATCTATTATATTTTAGTCAACTAGTAATGTACTATTCACATTAACGATTATTCAGATTGATTAACAATGCGTTCTTTTTTTTTTAATATTTGCTGGCGCTCATGTTTCCGCCTCGAACAGCTTTATTCATACAATGTGCAAACTAATCAAATTACAAAGAATATGAAATACATAATATCAGCAATTTCATTGGCTATTTACGCTTAGCGACAGACCAAGCTTCGTATTAGTCTCAGACAAACTGCAGCAAGAGGAACAAGAAATCGCGATGTTCACAAGTCAATTAGTAAGTGAATTTTCATTATATTTATTTTACGTGTTTATAAGACTTCGATTTCTAGAATTGGAACTCCAATAATTAAATCTCTCAATATTTAAATAATAAAAAAATTATGTAAAAATTATTTAGTGTATAATAAAATCATTACAATTAAATAATTCTGCGATAATATAGTCAACAAAACTGTAGATTATTTAAAAATAATTTAAAGAAGAAATTTTCACCGCCAAATATTTGTTCGAAAATAATTTGCACGAGTTTACTTAAACGTTACAGATTCTTACGGTGATAATTTCATCGGCAAAAATCATATTCGCCGACATTCTTGTTCAACCCAGTTACGAACATCAACGTAGTACTTATCCACAATATCAGCCTGTTTTGCATTATAAAGTGCCATTTGCGACCGAACATTATGCGAAACAATTACCAGCCCAACACTTGAACCAATATATTCCGCAAGTTCAGATAGTACAGCCCTATTATGTACCAGGAGTTTACCAAAACAAAGTTCGATCAAGTTTGGTAGGATATCCACACCATTCACTGCTTCATTATCCTTATAATCATTATATGACAAAAAAACCTACCAGCAAGTTGCATTACGTCAAATTAGGAGGCCATGAATATGTGCGGCCATCGGTGTTCATCGCCCATCCCAATCCTTTGGTAAATATTCATCATGTATAATTATTTATAGGAAAATAAAAATAATATTAAATCACGATATCGTAAAAAAATACAATTAATATTTTCATTTCTCATTAATTCAACATTTCGTATTAATATCATTTTAGTTTTGAGTTTTGATATTTTAAATCAATGTAATATTTTTAATAAAATTATGTAAGCTCAACTTATAAATTTTGTCAATAATTTATTTCTTTCTTGGAGCTCTAGTTTTATATAAATGTATAAAATCCAAATGCTAATAATTTTTATTGTATTTTGTATAAATAAATAAGTTTGCAATTTTTTGAATATTTCTTAAGTATAACATTTTTTCAGATAGCACACTACCGGCGTAAAAGATCAACCGATTTTACAAACGTCAAATCCACCGAACCCGCGATCGCTACACATGATGTGGCCCCGAAGTCGTCCCTAATCGATATCGAATATCCTACGGTCATCGACTCGCTGCTTTCGAAAAATAAATCTACCAGTACTAATGGTAAATATTTAACAAATAAAGTTACATCTCCACGAAATAATCTGACTCGCCGGTTATTTCAAAACTCTTGTAATCCAGTATAAAATGCGAACATAAACTAATGTGATATGTATATTAATCTATAAAATAATTTTTTTTTCCTAAACAAATAAAATAAACTATTCTATTATAGATAAACATGTGAAGAACCGTCAAAGCGATTTTACAACGAAATCGTTTTTATTCGGCTTGGATCCGAATAAGATGTACTCTAGATTTCGGACCAAAAATCTAGATGAAAGAGAGAACGAAAGAGAACATTGGGTTTCTAAACGTCAGGACGCCACTGTAATTACACCAGTCATTCTCACCCAGTTTACACCAGATTCTGTTAAAACAACGGTAACCGAACCGTCGCAACAAGCGGTGTCAATTTCCCAGGAAAAAGGAAAGAATCAAGAGCCATCTCGTACTAATTACGAAAATACAAATCTCACTCCTAATGTGCCTTCTACAGATCGGGAACAATCTTCGAGCCCGATAACTACATCCCAGATACAGTCGTCAGAAGAGGAATCGCGCGATGATTATATCAAATATTATACCAACTATGGCAACACATACGCGTACACTTTGCCAATGACATCAATAGCATATCAGCCAACAATACCATTCGCATCTAACAATAAGTATTGGCCAAATTATATAACATACAACGCCAACATATATCCAAGTAAGAAAACGAAATATCTGGATCAGCAGAATACATCCAATTATCCAATTATCCATCAAACATCCGATCAGAAATCTTCGCAGGTGAGAAAATTCTACGTAATATTGATCTAATTCATTTCATATTCTTAGAATTTTTTAATTTTTCTCCCATCTATAAAAATTTTATTAGTTATTAAATTATTGATAAAAATAATTTTTATGCAGATACTGTTAAAAATCTAGTTTTGATTCAATATAATTAATAAACAGTTCATAATTTATCTGTAATTTTGATTAAAAATGAATAGGATGTTCCTTTCTGATGTTTTCAGGATACATTAATTTCCTCTAAGATTATGTAAAAATCAAGATTAATGCTTTTGTCTAACATGATATAATAGCTTCTAAGATGTTTATAAAAATAATCAATCAAAAGAAAACTTTATTGATTGATTATTCTTATAAATATCTCAGAAGCTATTATAATATGTTAGACATTTATTAATAAATTTATTATCAAATTTTTGATGCATTTTCTGGCTTTTGAAAAAATGGAAATTTTTTAAAAATAGTTACCATCTTTTGGAAATAAATTATTCGTATTATTTTTTTTTGTGCAATATAATACTATACTCATATGTGGTTTGGAAGATATATAACATAATTTTCTTCAAGAAACAAAAAGAAATATCTTTACAAAAATAATAAGTAAGATACATTCCACATTTCTATTTGCAGGAAACTACAAATATCAGCGCAACCAATACAGCACAACCAAAACAAGAATTGTTTACATCAATACATCTCTGTGCAGGTGGTGTTCCGTGTCCGACAAATAACATAGAAATTAAAAAACCGTCTAGCGAGGCCGTACTAAGTATGCCTACAACAACTCCAACATCATATTATACCTTTACCCAGTACAGAAACAACGAGGAGCCTTCAAAAAGCGAGATAATCAGTGCGCCATATTCTGGCACATCGCAAGCTTTTTACACAATTCCGAATGATTACTATATGTATTATTATTCGAGCGATTATCTGAAAGACAATATGAATGATTATCTGGACAACTCAGTGATCGACTATCAAGACTATGACTATAACGACAAACCTACGTATCTGACAGATGGTTTCAATATTTACATGACAAAAAATTCCGCGTATTCAAGGAATATTCCATCATACAAAATTCCTCGCAACATGTTTCACGGAAATATCAATGCTCGAAATAATGTAGCCCCGATAACGTACGTCGTTTCCACTTCATCGAATATACCGCAAATGCAACTTTCAAGCGCATACTATTATCCGAAAAGAGCGAGAAAGACGTACGCTTTTTACGATCCTCAACATAACAATCATTATAAAAATTATAAGATTCGCCCAAATTCTCCAAACGTACCAAGAGTATTATGGCGCATGATCCCGTCACAGGTTTATTATTCGTCACCGGTTTATTCTTAGTAAGATATTGTTACAGATACGACGCCGTTATCTGATTCGTACCATATTACCTTGAAGCAACGAGTCGATTGACCATAATGATTTTTCATGATCTATTTATTATAATTACTCTATCATGCCGTGCACGTATAACTTTATTTAGATAGGCACACATGTTTCCCTTATCATATTCCGTCCACTCATTTTATCAGTATGAATAGACTTTTACGTATTATTTTTTAAATAAAGAATAAAATATTTTAATTCAATTTTCTAAGTCCTACATGTATAAATGTATTGAATTTTTAAATAAATGTATTTAAAAAGATCGCTTTCTTCTCTATATCTTCTTTGCTATATTTATTTGATATGCTGTAGAACTTATCGCATCATAAAAGATAGTCTTAATTAATATTTAGAATTATTAGCATTTAAAATATTAATTTTATTATAAAACTTTTAATCTTTATTAGGCTTTTAAATTCATTTTAAAATAAATTATTAAAACAAGTTATAAATGTGATGTAACAGCACATGTAATAATACAGTTAATAATAATGTTAATTGCAAAAATATGAATCTGAAATATCCCATATATCTTATCTATAGATAAGTTAATTAACAAGAGGATGTTTGCACGATTATTAAATGAAAGCCGTTTCATATTTCAACAATATCTGAATTTTATGTTCGAAATTATTTCATCACGATGTATAAGCCGAAAATACTTTCACCAGCAAATCTAACTTTGATTGTACCTGGTATAAATGTACGCAATGATGAAACGAAAATTCAATTTCAGACAATTTGCCGGGACAGTTAATTGATCTGAGCGCAGGTATCGAGGCGTCATCGTCCGTCTGCAAAATGAGCGCGCGCCCGCCGGAAAAGGAGGGCAAACACCGATTGAGAGCAATTTCTGATTCGCCCCCGGGGCGAAAGGCATCTCTCTGCGATGAAATGCAATTTCTTCAATTCCCGATAGGATATGCGAATGTTCATCCTTCATCATATCTGCCGGAAAAATACACATCGTACGATCTAAAACGCGTTGAAAAAGATCGTGTCGATCAAAGAGAGAATTATATTAATTATATTTTTCCGAATCGAGATTTTAATAACGGAGTATCCAAATTATCGCAGATAACGTAATACTGTGGATAAAATAAATAATAATTCGTATAGTTAATATTTTATACGAAATCAATCGATAGCAATCGCGATACTCATTGATCGAAACGCATCATTGATTGCTTCAAACGCACGCGTATGAGGCTGATGGCTGACAACAATGTAACAAGTCGTATAATAATGTGTCTCCATGTAACGAAGCACTGAGGCGTTTAAAATACGTTAAAAGTTATAAAATGAAACGTAAAAGATACCCATCTGTGTTTACAGCCATCTAATTTTATTGCCGTTGCCTGAATGTCATTATCGTGAAATATGTAAATTTCAGTCCTTAGTATATTGATTCGTGAAATTTTTTTTTCTTCATTTTAATTTGTTCAAAGCCCTTGTTTTAACGATGCATGAAAAAATTTTACTAATAGATTTAAAAAATGTAATAAAAAAATTGTGATTTTATTTGTGTACTACATATGACATATATTGGCGATATTGGATGTCGGAGGCAATTGATCGATTCGAAATTTACGAAAAAGTACATTGACCAGGCGGAAGTTACGAATTGTTGGCGTAAGCGTTCCACAACGTTTGGCGTAATAATGACCGGGAATCGACCATTAAACTCATAACAGGCGAATTAATCTGACTTAATTAGGCATTAATTATCCGGTCAACAAGAAACTTTAATTCTATGCCAAAATATATAATATAAGGCCAATTCACTTTATACTAGCTAATATAAATATAAATTTAACAAATTTTTATCGACGAGATTTAAGAATCCTTGAATTATCAACTATATGAAATTAAAAAAAAAGAGACAATATTGTTTTATAAAAATATAAACTCAGAAAAAGAATATAAAAAAATGTAATAAAATAGAATTTAAAATATATAAATCTCAATGGCTTATTATAATCCTTGAATGTTCAAAAAAATTTTATTTATGAATGAAGATTTCTGTACTTAGGTCTTCGAATCTTCTTCGATATTTCTTCCTTGTATTATTTGCTACAAGAATCTTTGAACTTTTATATTCTTCTCTCTTTAATAAATGAAGCGTATTGCAGTTTTTTCGAAGTATAATCCTAACTTCAATTCGCGGGAAAACTTTAAACACAAATAATGCCATTCGAGTGAATTTCCAAAGGAATACTCGTGAGTTACAATGACTCAAGCTCGCTGAATGCATTTTGTCGTCCCCAACTTCAACTTTAACATCTCCTTGACTCCTTGCCATCATCCCTGTTTCCCACGTCATTCGTTAACGTCAGCTTTCCAACATTCACATATCTATCTCTTGCGCGGGCGACAAGGAGCGTTCCGTTAATCTTAGAATACTAATATAATTGTAATGATCGCTATATTGCTTACTTTAAATACTCTCGACTAATTTTTTTAATTATTTTTATATATTATGTAACAAGAAAAAGATTAGAAAATTAGAAAAAGTTAAAATTAAACACAAAAAGTTAGGACAATTTTAAATTTTCTTCGGAGTTTTTCCTGTTAGTACTCTAGAGTTAATTTATGCCGCAGCCCTTGAGCAATCCAATATAACGGCGCATCCTGTCTTGCCTTTAGCGTAGGACAGAATTAATCGGGCATGCAAATGAGAGACGAGACGAGATATCGTTTTCGCGTGGGTCACCTTACTTTTCCACATGTATCGATTACTCTAGTTCACTGCATAATAAAAGTTTATAAAAACTATAGATATAAAGTCTCTGATTTCTTATTCATTTTAATAAATTGACATTTATAAATAATATTAAATTATTGCGTCAATTGTATCATACGTTTCATATTAACATTATTGGTTCAAAACGTACACGATTTAAAAAAAAAAAAAAAAAAGTTTATAACTCGCGGCTACTCCAACAATAGCTTTTTAAATAAGAGGTTTGAAGATATTAATTATATGTATAATAATACATAAATCATAAACTAAATTAGATAAATTTCCCCATTAAATTTACATCATTAAAAGCGCGACAAAATATCCAGCGAATCTCTTATTTTTTTTACCACATAATTTTGCACGCATCTTTTAGATGCGCAGATTAGCATATAATAAATCAGTCATATTTTTAATTAAATACTAAACCTTAAAACATTATTTTTTATAAAGTAAAAGAAAAAATATGACTTTTATATTACAATACTAACGCAAACAGGATTTTTTTGAGGGAAAACCGGAACTCGCGATTTGATGGAAACCACGCGCTCAAGAATTTACATTGCCTACGGAAAAAAAAAACTGGAGAATACTGTCGCATAGTGCCTATCTCCGTGGGTAAATCAAGCTTCGAATACCGGTACCGGTCTTACGGGGTCAAAGCTGACCCGCTGAATACCTCCATTACGGGACAGCTAATAGTTCCTTTGCACGGTACTCACCGCGAAGATAGTCCCTTCTGGAAGTCTTGCTTCCGGTTAATGAAAAAGGAAAAACGAAAAGCTTATTCAAGTGTGTTTGCCCTTTTCGCTATCGCAGGTTCGACGTACTATACTACCGAATCTTTAACACCGTATTATTGCAAAAATTAATATTAACGTGCGCGAATACTTGCTAAATTAAATCTGTCAACGTCAATTCCTGGCTAGATTAAATTTCTCAATTCTAAGTGCGCGTCTCTAAATTAAATCTATCAATTAAGTCTCATTTAATTTTGTCGACACCGAGTATTCAACTAAATTCAGAGAATTCATATTTCGTTTATAACATATATATGCGATGAGTTAAAAAATTCACAGTGTTTTCGCATTCTTGCAAAATTACAAGCAGTCGCAATAAACGTCACATACGTAGAATGATTACTAATAATTATAATAAAAGCGTCATTAATAATGTCGCTTCTTCGCACGAAACTAAATCTTGCCATGTATCACACGATGACTCATCTCGGTGCGTTTTAGTCTCGTGTGCAGAAACGAAATTACTGACGATGCTCTTCTCTTATAGATAATCACTGGTGGCGTATGTTGCTATTATATGTGAAACGTCTCTAGAGCTATTAGAGGACGGAAAATACGCGCGATATAACAAAGAAGACATAATAGAAGAAAGAAAATTAACCATTTCAGGCGATCGGACGACCACATCATTATCCGATAAGCCTTAAAGAAAATACAGAGAAAAAGTGAAATTGGACCATAAAGATCTTTCGCTATCGATACCTATACATCGTATCGATAATATCTATATAAGTCAAGCTATTTAAAATACCCATGCAAATTATAAATGAGCAAAATCGAAAAAAAAAAAAAAAAATTATAAGAGGCTATTAGAATTATCAACAAAAACATTATGATTCAGACTGGAAAGATTACATCGCTGCATGAATCACTTTATGATTCGGACTAGATTTTTGTCTTCGACACAAAAAATATTATAAATAATAATAAAGAAAACAGAAGATATTTAAAAAACAAGAAACATTATATAAATAATACATAATACAGTGTATTTTGTCAAAGTCAAGATAACAGCTTTGACATAAATTATCTTTCAAGATAAAATCTTTGATAATTACTTCATTAAATTGGAATTAAAAATTGATAAAAGTTGAATGAAAGATTAAAATCAAAATTACTAGAATATAAAAATATTTAATGTGTCCATAAAAATACTTATCACTCATCACAAACACTAACAGAGATATTTGTTATAGGTATTACATTTATATTACGTCGTGGACGTAATTTACAAATAATTATTGAACATATATTATATACGAACAAATAATATATTTACTTTTTTTGGACCGTGCGTTTATACGTGGTGGACATTCATGCGAAATAAAAGCAAGTCAAGAATTCCGTAGCATATCACACACGCGCACAATGCGAATCTTTAGGAAAGGATGCAAAAATAAAATTAACGGAGCACGTGACGTACGAGTGACGTCTCGCGACGCACTGACTCGGCTTCGGTTAGGCGTCTCGACGCCGCTGCGACGGCGCCGGAAGTGACACCCTCGCGATTACGTACCGCGAACAAGAGCAGCGCGCATCAGGATCGCATGTGCAAAAGTGACCGTGCAAGAAAATCGATCACGAGGGGGTCCCGGGTGAGTAACCTCATCGACGTCATCACGCGAGAAAGAATGATAATATCATTGGTGAAGATTTGAATTAGAGAATTATAAATTGCCATTAAATATTGTATGTAAAAATCAAGGTGTAAACAAAAAAAATTACTGTCTAATGCAAGAAGTGGAATGGGAAATTTTGATTAACAATTCACACCGTAGCGTTTAAATTCTATCGAGCGAGAATTTTTTCTCGGTATTTTTATTTATACTTTGGTAACATCTAAGTTAATTGAATCAGTTTAAGTACGAGTAACTGAAGAAAATGATACGTGAATTGTTTCAGCAGTAATGTGACTGTGTTTGGATCCAGTTAAATATATTGTAATTATACTCGAAGACAGGTCGTTCTCTCCAATTAAACATAATTATATTCGGAGACGAGTCGATCGCGACAAGAAGTTTTCCAACATCGAACATTAACGGCATCAACGCAAGAAATTTTAACCAGTAACTACTCGATAAATCTTGCGAACCCGATCGTCAAGAAGTACCAGTCCCATATAACCTTTCCATGATCTTCACCTACGCACCCACCTTCTTCAGGAATACCTGCGGGCAGGTCGACTTCCGCGTCTAAGAAACGAATCTCATTGCCGAAGGCTGGTATTTACCCGTACGCGGTTTTTGCGGAATCGCGACGATAAAGAAACGGCAAACGAAGCGAATAACGGCAAATCCGCAAAGGCCCAACGAAATCTCGCGAGCGTATCGGGCAAAAAAAGAAAAAAAAAGAAAAATCGGTGGCGAGAAAGAACGTAGCTGCAATTAGCAGCAAATTAATAATATTGCTGTTCGTGCACAGCACATATTAATTGAATAAAATATTATATTATATGCTGAAATGGACGTTATGTATATGATGTGTGTATATATATATATATATGTTGAAATTAATTTAATATTCTGATATATAGCGTTTCGAAATAAAATTCGAATCCCAAAGGCTAAAAATCAAGAGAAATTTATATTGTATATGTATGCTAGAAATAATGAATAATGATATTATCCGATTTATATCTTTTAATATCTTTTATTATATTATATTTTCATCTGTATATCTTTTTTTCTTTCATAAATTGACATTTTATATTCATAATATAAATAAAAAATCCTTAAAAAAAATTTATGTACTAAGTAATACTAAGAAATATTCATATAATTAACGAATAACAATCTTTAGCATGTGAATTTATAAAAATAAATACACTTATGTATTTTCAGATAACATTATCTTTATGAAAAATTTTTTAAAAAATTAAGATTTATTAAGCTTTTTAGTGTTAAAAATTAATATTAAATTTTCATTATGCTTTTATGGAGTAAAATCAGTCTGTTTAAGTATAGAAAGTAGGTTGTCGAGATTAAATTAAGCATCGAGTTAAACGTTCTTAAACGCAAACTTCGCTCGTGCGCCTCGACGAATGTCTCGAGCGAAGGATATAAGAATGGACTTGACGAAGTCGGCGCAACGCGACGTGTTCTGGAGCAATGTCCGTTCCGGGCTACGTATTCTCCTTAATTGAGCGTGCACTAAGCCCTCTTTCCTTCGTCGTTTTCTTCGGCATGGGTGCCGGGAGATGGTTCCCTACATATAGTCACGCCTTAATTGAACGTGCGCCCACTACGAGAGAGTCAGATATTTCTTTTCGCATCTTCCTCGACATCCCTTCCTAATGTTCGTCCCGACATTAAATTTGTGCTCACGTACGAGCGTAATAAATTGAAGACGTACACTTTCGAAAATGGTATTTCTGGCGGTTTTAAAACGGAAGAGCAACCGCGAAGAATCCGATTAACTCCACGTAATTCAGTTAAAATATCAATTCCGATTTTGTCGCATTACGAAAGCGCGAAAGATTGAAGCGATCTTAATAAGTGT
Organism: Polyergus mexicanus; assembly: GCF_030449975.1. Lineage (NCBI taxonomy): Eukaryota > Metazoa > Arthropoda > Insecta > Hymenoptera > Formicidae > Polyergus > Polyergus mexicanus. The sequence goes on along the minus strand of NW_027223327.1, from coordinate 3,512,228 downwards.
ATTTCTATAGTTTTTCTTATGACGTCAGAGGTGAGAAAAAATATATACGAATAATTCTTGCATTTGACACTCGCACCAAAATTATTTTTCACCAATAAAATCGATATCCTGTACAATAAAACCATTTATAAAATATAATAAATATATTATGATGAAAAAGAAAATAGATGATTCGAAATAATATGAAATCAACAACAATATTAATATTCCACTTAAAGTAATATTAATTATTTTCTATAAAAATTGACAAAAATTTAGGAGATTAAGATTCTATTAAATCATTATTTAATATAAGTATACACAAATTCATTTTAATTAAAAAAAAAAGTAATTAAATAATAGATTCTTATAAAGGTGAGGCTTATTTTAGACAATTTATAATTTGCGATAGAATTCACAAGATAAAAATCTATCTATAATTTTATACATATATTAATATATGTATGTATTCTGATATATGTATTTTATAATTCTTCAGATGTGGATTACATAAAATTATAAACAGGATTTTGTCCCGAAAAATTTTATCATAAATTATAAATCTTCAACAATTATTCACAATACACTATCGTATGAAAAGAATTTTATGCAGTGTCAAGTTCAAGGTATTCTATAAAATACGTACTATTTTAGCACGAACAATCGATGCGCGACCTTAAGCTCTCAGACTTATAATCATCGCAAAACATTCATTTATCACTTTTCGTCACGATCGTCACATAATCAGTACAATCTGGTTAAAGCAGCGAGTCTTGTTAAGAATTGTCTCTTTAATATAGTCACGCAATTGTAATTAAATAATTAAATATGACTTTTCCATTAAAAAATGATTCAGATATCATTTTCGACGCAATTCATACAGTTTACGATGATGACATGATATGAGTCTGTAATCAGCACATATCAGCACAAATATTGTCAAAGAGGCATCGTGTGTATCGTGTAATCTCGGAGTACACCTGTTTATCAGTGATTCATCGCCGCGGGTCTTCATCCTGAATTTTTTATAAGCCGCAAGATCGAATCGAGTCGGCTGGCTAAATAATTCGCGATTTTCTCTCTTTTTTTTTTAGTATTACTTGATACCCACCAAAAATGATTGACATAATTCGATATTCACGCGCAAACGAGGATTTACTCGTAAATATATTAAATACTCTAGTATATGTAATACTAGAAATACGCACGCATAATATATAACAGCTTAAATAAAGTTTGAATATATATAACTATTGCACGTTCAGATTCATATTTATCATTGATTTTAACATTTATATTACAAAATTGTATCAAACTTTCAAAGAGTTTCTATTAAATTAATGCAATAGATTGATCATCTACTTAATATTATATACTAGGTCTTTCTATAAAATTCTTACTCACTTTTTTGATATACAAAACTGTTGATACATTTCTGTTTTTTAACATTAAAAAATAAATATTAAATTGATATTAAATATCTGATAATCTATATCACGTTCGCGCGCGCGAAATAATCAATTTTAACACATATATTATTCAATTAAAATAAAATTACTTTATTCCTACAATATCATTTGCGATGCACCTTTCACCGAAGACCAGAGAGAATTCGTTGAACGATCGAGGTCAAGTTGTCCGATGTCCGACTGCGTGATACGTCGTCACGATCAGAGAGCTAAATGTGCTTTAGATCCGCCGATCGCGTTTCGGCATGAACGACACGGGGCGTTCGATCTCTCATCGAGAGGAGAAACGATCTGGGAGGATTTCACCGACCCAAAAAGCGACAGCTATTCTGGCGTCGCGCGAATTCTTTCCTTCCGCGCGATACGTTCTTTTTTCCTTTCTACGAATGTTCTTACGATCGATGGCAAACTCTCCTTAGAACGCGCGATGAATCGGAACAGATCGCTCGCGTTTTTTATTCCCTAACGCAAAAAATAATGGATCGGAAACCGCTCGAAAAATAAGATGCCGCGCATTATTACGGGAATCATACGGAACTCGACTCAACGCGAAGCCGTTTGGAGTAATTTACGTGCAGCCAATGCGTATCGCGGGACCTGAATGTGTAACGGCTCCAAATTTATTACCGTTGCCCGTTGTTCTGACAAAATTCGCGTAATTGTAATGTCTCCAAGGCCACTATCATCCCTCAATTATTAAGACATTATTTTCGACATACCTCATTAACATACATATAATAGCGCGTGTCAAATTTAAATACCCATAGTAATTAATGAAATGTAATTATTAGAAACACGGAGAGAAAAACTTTTACATAATGTAATAGTTTTATGTTCGTACCTTCCTAATGTATCCTTCGAGAAATCCTCAATCGAAGCAACCGCCGATGATGCTACGATGATCATGATAAGACTCGTATCCCATATCTCATGACAAAAAAATTTTATAGATTTTTAACGCGTATCTAAAAAATAAGATCACTCCGCTAATAGTTTAACTCACCGCATGAAACACTCACAATACATTTGCATTTGATGGTTCTCTTCAAAAACAGTTTTTTTTTCCACTCAAATTATCCGGTTTGAAAAATTATCTCTATCTCGAAAGAATCACCGAAGATCTCGCTCACTAAATTAAGCGAGATTAAAGCGAGAGAAAATGTCAATAACGAAAGTCATCGATCGTGAATCACCTATTAAGCTTCTCTTCAAGATCTCTCAACATTCGTCGAGTCCTCGCGATCCTAGGTCAGTTATGATCTAAGATCGATTTTCTCAAAACACGAACACCGAGCCGGTAGTAGACGCATTTGATTAACACGCGCCGCGAACGACCGGCGAACGAGGAATCCGACGATGCACTCGGCGATGCACCGCATAATGCAAAAGCACGCAGTCACGTACATACCGGCAATTAGACACGCGATGAGAATTGTTCCTTCTGAATTCAAATCGCACGACACGCCGCGTTTCGCGATCGTATCGAACTATCTCAGTTGTGTATCAATTAAATCAATTCCTTCGGTGCACCTGGTACACGCGTTTCACTTTTATCCCGAGTCAAATATTATTCGCGCGCGATGCCATAAGCGTCGGATGTAACGACGCGACAGATCGTCGACGTCGAAATGTATTCAGAGCGTCTCGTTGTCGGCCGGTTATGGTTCCGACGAGAAGCGGACGGCGAGTGCACGCGAGATCGCGAAGTGCCAGTCGATCCGCTGCGCCGCGATGTCGAGGAGAAGAGGAAGAAGGGTACGACTGAAGGTGCCTCGCGCCGGTTCCGAGGCACATTCACCTTGCCGGTGCCTCCACGCATTTGTGCGCACGTGTAAGAAGCGGCTTTCGATGCGTACATACGCATAAATGCATATAACGAACCCGTCGTGCATACCGTCGTACCCGATTTACTCTCTCACGCGAATGATCAACGAGTTTTTCCAATCGGGAAATCCAGAAACACCCTTACTTCCACAATCTTGATCTTGACGATCCTCTTACGTCACGCAGACGTTACTTCGTCTCGTATTGTTACAACGCGCTGCAGGAACCGCTCGTCTGTTAAAGCCAAAATCAATACCGAGTCTTTGTTTTTATCTATCATAAAAAAAAAAAAATCATTCGACCTTAATTCATTTATGTAGGATAAAGATTTCCTCGAAATTTAAATATTCAAAATATATTTAATGTTATTTAATATATACTGTGATAAAATTTTTATAAAAATGAGAGAAAAAAGTCTAATTATAAACTGGCACATCAAGAAAAATCACAGATAAAAAGTTAGAACTCTTAGCGCGTCTCATTTCATACGTCAATGAGCAATAAATGAGGAAGCCCTTTGTTAGGAATTCGGGATCGGCAAAATTGCCATTGAAAGGAAAGAGACTTTTTGTTTTCGGTAACTCTCGGAAGAGAGATTGCTGGAAGAAATCGCTTACGTCAATGCTCGAAAAACGAACGGAAGAAACATGCACGAATTTTAGATGGCCTCCAATTACTTAAACCGATTACAATGCCGTTAATCGCGCTAATGAGAACGCTCTTTGACGGAACTTAACGCGTTTGAAATACACTGTACGCACATCGTGGTCACACTCTGAATACGAGGAAACGTGATATTTAAATATCGCGAGCCGCTCTGCAGGATAATTACGAACAAGAAAATTCGCGTGAAAGGAATATCCTGCTGCAAAAACGTCTCGTCGTAAATAACATAGATTCACAATAGAACAGAATATTGGCGAGTTTCTATTCCGCATCTACATTAAATTAATTGTTAAGATTAGATTACTCAATAAAAATTGTTTAATAAACTGAATATAAAACGGATGATGTATTTAAATGCTTCACATAAAAAAAAAAAATCCGGTTTATAAATCTCGTACATTAGCAAGAATAAAAATTTGACGTATATAAATTTTCAATATACAATATGTATGTATAATCATTTTGGAATCATATAAAATTCTAGACTTTTTATTTATAAAACCACAACGTGTAAAATAATTGCATCTTATGCGTTTTCATAAATTGTTCTTTTCTTTTCTGTCTACAAATGTGAAAAATTATTTATAACACTTTATCCGCCTAATGGATCATTTATCAATCGATCAATTCCATCAACTGGATCTTCAAAAAAGAAAAGGCGGGCGCGAAATCCGCTCCTATTTATCTAATTAATTCATCTCACGTACTCATTGATATATCGGCAAGTTCGACATGTTTTCAACTTTCTACCACAACAGCGGATAAAAAAAAGGAAAACCGAACTCTGGAGAAAATGTAAAATTTACAGACTTCGCGCTTTCAAATGCACGCGCATAAAGATTGTATATACTTACATACACGATGCAGCTTCGATGCAATAATTTGCATATGAAATACAATTGTTAATTAGCGCCAATGCTGAATAAGAAACGAGAACTACTGATTCGAGCTAATTTAGAACAGCGCAAGGACATCAACGACAAATACAGATATATAGATACGAAGGTTGTACTCATTTCTGTTAACACATTAGCATATTGCATATCTCAATATAAATAATATATTAATTAAATTGTAGACAATTATTATAAGACTAATATATATTTTAGTATAATATTAATTTTAAATTATATAAAAATATATATATTTTATAATAATGTATATACTCTATCAGCAAAAATTTTAAAAGGTCAATGCACTTCATTACACATGTATATATATAATTTAAAAATGAAATAAAAATTATATAACCATTTATATAATATATAAACAGATACATGTATGTATAAATATGCTTGATTCGTGCATCTCATAACCAGTCTATAATATAGCGATAATGTTTCGCATGCAAATAGTACTGCTGCGAAAGCAATATGTTTTTCGATTCAAATGTGTTTTGCGTGTCAATACCGTTGCCTAAATTATCAGACAACCTACCATTGGCAATAATCGCGAGATGTGTTTGTGATTGCAACGTATGTGTACGTATGAGGTAAAAATAACGGTACGGGGTGATCTCTCATCACCGAAACTGGTTCCCGGAATACTCCAACGATGTTTCGATTCAGAGACAGTTCATATGGCGTTAAAACAATCGCGAGATACCACCAACGCTCGTGGAACATCTCTGTTTTTTTTTTAAATGTAAATAGAACATCCTGTATAATTCAGATCGACTTTTCTGCGACAGGTAACTTATTTCAAAGACACATGGTAAGTGCGTTCTCGTATTCATATAGTCGAAAAATAGATTCGTATGCATCTACCTCTTCGTCCAGATGAATGACAGGCGCGTGTTCGACGATGCATCGCGTGCTACTCACGTGTCGGAAACCAGTTTCGTGTCAAACGCGATAGTTGTTGAAAAGATTCTCGAGGAAGGAGCCTCTATCGTTATAGTAAATCTCATAATTATTCGTATTATTCGAGTACCATCCAACGTGTCCGATTACTAGCTTCCTGAGAAATTTTGAATTTAATTATAAATTCCATTTCGATAACAAAATTTAATTCCATTTATGAAGCAGCAGAAATCGTTGTTGATTTAACGATATCGCTATTATGTAGAAGTTGTAGAGAGAGAGAGAGAGAGAGAAAGAGAGCGCACGCTGTTCCTTGTTAATATTTAATGCCAGGCGAACAAAAACCGTAATATAAACATTCCATTTCGTCCATGGAAATCTTGATCGCGATACGCAGTCGGACCACAAGTAAAATCGATTTGAATCTCGAGACGGCGCCTGATTTTACCGTTTTACCCGTTCGTTTGCACCGAGCGTTAAATGACAGAGAGGATAAAACTTTCGCAAGACTCATCGCGCGATTCTTCAAAGTCTCATCGAGATACAGCGAATTAATATTAATTATGTTTAGCCATGCGGAATATCATTATTTGGCAATAGGTATGCACATAAAAATACTTCAGATGTCCACGTCTTTGGTATTCGTATTTCGTTACTTTAGAGATTCAAAGCACGTTTCGCTCGAAAATTCCTTATATATATTTTTCCATCTCTTTTTTGAAATAAATATTATTTTTATTTATCAACTATGCAAACTCTATTAATAATTTATTTTCCTTGTGTCAGATACCAATAATAATAAATTTTATAGATAAAAATTATAATTGGAAAAAGATATATAAAAGTTATATATTAAGTATATTTACTCCACAAATTATATGAGAAAAATTGATTCTAGTTACGCAGAATATTAAAAAATAACTTTTGTCGGAAATATAGTATATAAAAATATATAGTTATGCCACGACTGTTACAATTATATATTCAGGAAGCGAGCAATTAAATAAAATGAAAGGATCAAGGCAGAGCTGGCATGTTGTCGTCGGGAGGAGTCATAAATAAGCGACGTATCGTGAGCGACTGACAACGACTGACAGCTCGCCTTGTACAATATGTCAAAAGCGTTATTAAGGGAATGTTATGAATGAACTAGTACAATGCCACTCACAGAAAACAAGGATGAAATGATATGTCGCGCGCATCCTCCGAAATGACAGAACGCTCCCGGGGAAGTGAGGTTAAGGGACCATCCGTCGCAAGGGAAGATACGGCGCGAAGTGATCGCCGCGTGTCAAGCGATCGGAAGTTCACGCCGTTTTCGGCGACACGTTCAGATCGATTCGGGTCCTCCTATTTTTTTCGTAACCGTTTTCTTACCGCGCGGCAAACTTCAGACATCTCTCGCGCGATTCTCGACCCATCGGATTCGCGCGAGCGACGACGAAACGCGCGTGTAATTTCGCTCTCAATTGAAGCGGCGCCAGGCCGCAATTGGCTGCAATTCACGATAAAAATAAACGCTTTGCCCCCGGTTGACAGCGGTCGCATACAGCGGGGTGGCACGAACGCGCGCTAGGAGCTTTCATCCTCGGGCAAGACTCGGTGCCGTCGTCGCGCGCGTGATAAACTCATATCTGCCGCCGACGGGCGTGCGACGCGCGTCGCGCGTCTTGTCAATTATGTAACTATTGTTGTACAGCGCGTAAATAAAGGCTACTTACCGCTGATCGAGGCGAAAAACGTCAGGATCGCGCGCGCACACACACACACACGTCACGTCACGTTACGTTCTGCCGAGACTGCTTATGGCGAACCGCCGCGCGATGGCGCTTGCGTACCGTCGCCATCTTGGATCAATCGTCGGGCGTCGGGGGATAAATGCGCGCGAATTCTCATTTCTCTGTACGAAATGTGTAATAGAAGATGCAATACATAAGACGCGGTATGTAAAACGATCTTTTCGTATTAAAGTTGTTCGAATGTTTGAGTTTGTAATGTCACGCTAAATTAAATGACGTCGGTGATAATTATTATTCATTATATTTTGTCGCATCCGCGGTAAGATTTTTAATTTCTCGAATATGTAATCTCTTATTATATCAAGAACCTGAGCACAAAGTTTGTCGTAACCGTCATTGACAAAATCGCAAAAATAAATGGGAAATATAATTCAATGTACAATTATGTTCAACATACAGTAGATGACAGCATTCAATCAAGATAAAAAGAGCCAAAATTCCTTTATCCTGATCAATCATCGGTCAAACACTTTTGTAATGTTTAGTCAACTGCAGTCTTAATCTGAAATATTTTAACTTTTACTTCATCATCTATGTAATAAGTCTAGATACATATTATTTTTTTAACGCTATCTAATTCTGATTGATGTTTAGTTGCAAGTGTTATGAAATGAAACTACTTATTTGATTCTTTACCATTTATAATTCTTATAAGTTTATTATAATTTGTATATATAAATGTAATCTTTTATGCTATTCTTATTTAGAACACAAAAACTGATACACATGATACATGCATCTTGCAACGTGATTGTGTGTCGGATAAGTCATTGGCGAAATATAAAATACGGCGAGATCATATATGAATAAATAGTGCATAATTGGAACGTATCGATGAAACAGTATCCTTCATTTAATTTTTATAAGCTTAAGAATATAAATAATAATAACTGACACGCACGCAATATAATATCATTCACACACAACATTTATATATGTATGATGATACAATACAGCGGTACTATTATCTGTGCATTTAAAATATGCAATAAAAGATATTATATGCGCGCTAGTACTCTGCGTTGATACCACTGCTT